>NC_133340.1:22474792-22843542 GCF_030506205.2 Paramisgurnus dabryanus | reverse complement strand
TAAGTGTTCATTGAATCGATTGTAAAATCGATTTTCCATGTCTAAAAAATAAGTTTCCATTTTCAACGCCAAATAACAGACAAATGTAAAGAGAGCGCCTGAAACGCACAAGTCAGCAATATTTTTTGTTCATTGTCATTAAGTTTCGTGCAGAATAAAAAACAGCAACAGTAGTGCAACATTCTCTAAAAAAATATGCAGCGTGGACTGCTGCCATAAATGAAAAACATTACTGCAGGCTTCAACCGGCTGCTTTTATGATTTAGGCAATTCAAAAATTATTTTAAATAATGATTCGATCCATTTCAAACAACTGTTCAAAAATGAAACTTTAAAGGTGACATAGAATGATTGAACGGAGTATTTATCCTTGTTCTATGATGTGACATGTAGACAAAAAAATTTTTGTTGGGTCTGTAATGCCTTAGAAGCTTCCTAAAAACCTATCTCAAAAAGCTCTATTAGAAGGGGGAATTTAAACAAGTAGTTTTGCACATATTTGGCTCCCCCTACTGGCTTAACTTGCAATCTCATTACTGATTGGCTGACTTTGCTGCCACTCTAAAAATGTAGCCAATTATTTTAAAGTGGAGGGGCAGGGAGATGCCTGTGATGTCATGAGCATCAGTTTTTCAGATTGGGCCGTTTTCTGGCTGACATTTCTAAAAGAGTAATTTCTATGAGACTGAGATGTTTAGCATGTCTAGCTCTTTTTGTATGTTTGTGAATGTGGGTAGACTACCATTATTCAACAAAGACAAGGTAAAAATGGTTTTTCATTCTCTGTCCCCTTTAAATAGACTTACTTGAAGTTGAGAACATGCTGTGTATTTTTTTATTAAACGTAACCGAGACTTAAGCGGGACTAGGCAGGCATAATGAAATGCGCAAAAAGGCTAGAACCATTACAAATTATTGGTCAGGAAAATAAGTCGATCAACATTTTAGGGGTCAAGAGCAGAGCGCTTTTCATTCACTATATGTCCATCTGTTGAGAAGACGCACTCCGACCGCACTGATGTCCCAGGGAAACTCTGGTACTTCGTTGCCAGCTGCGTATTTTGTACTGCCAATCTTCCATCACAAAAGCGGGTCGCTGTCAGCTCGCAAGGGTGGCTCCTTGTCATAACTCCTTCCTCTCCTGTAACGTCACAATTTCGACGCTCTCTCGTGTTGCACAGGTTTATTGACGTTGTCCTCCATTTTCTTTGCAAAACACTAGATGCAGTGATTGAAAGCGTGAAACTATAGGTGCGTAAAATTGCTGGGTATTTTCTGTCTAGCTTTCGCACACGTACTGCACTTTCGGAATTCTTTATTTTCTTTTTCTGCTTGTTTGTGAGTTTTGTTACATCTATATTTTTAACTGTTTAATTCTTTTAAAATTAATAGTGTACATATTTGGTTAAAATCGATTGCCTATTTTCGTTTTCGAAACTTTTTTTGGTTGGTCCGATCGATTGTGCAATCGATTTTCGAACGAAAAGTGACAGCCCTACAAGGTGGTGATGCGTTACACCGCGGATGTGCGTTATTTTCAATTAATTCAAAGGACCGGAGTCAATTATTCCGCGGTTACCACAAACATTGCTCTGGTGCCTATTTTTAAAAAATTTAGGTGTGCGTTTATCGAAAAATAATGCATACCCATGGAACATTTCTCAACCAATCAGAATAAAGCATTCAACAGACCCGTGGTATAAGTGTAATTAATGTTCTCTTTTCTATCCATTTTTCAGTGGATGAGGAGGGCGTCACCCCCGTTAAACGCAGAAGGGTGAGCAGCAGTGCTGATGATCGTCCAGCAGATGGCGGCCGTAGCACTCCCTCGACCTCCTCATTGGCTCCCTGCTCGGAGCAGAAGGCAGAGCCGGGCGAGGCTTTAACGCCGACCAGCACTTCAGACACCGAGACTCGAGACTCCTCCCTCATCGACCCGGGAACCGAAAACGACCCGCCCTCTCCCGACAGCGCATCCATGGAGGAGAAAAAAATGGACGCTTCTTCGTCGTCATCATCATCGTCTTCATCATCCTCTCTCCCTGAGACATTTAGTCGGACAGGTGAATCTCAACAACCCCAGATAGCGGGAAGAGAGGAAGAGGAGGAGGAAGTTCGAAGGAAAGAGCCACGGGAGCAAGACACCGAACCCGAAAGAGAGGAACTCCCGTCCACCTCCGCAGAATCGGCTCTGTTACTCTCCAACCTTTCGGATGCTGCCGAGGGGCAGGGCTGCTCGCTCCAAGAGGCGGAGTCTGAGGGATATGGACACGCCCTATCACAAGAAGTGTTAAATACTACAGCGCAACAGCAGGATACTTTAGAAATGCTTTGTCGCACGGTCGAGGCCACCATCGCTGTGGTTGCCAAACTGTCCAACGGCGGGAAAGGAGGGTCACGCCCCTCGGCTTTGTGATGACCCACCTTCGGTTTTGTCTTTTTTTTAATGTGTAATTCAAATCAAATTTTGTTTGCTGCCCTCGCTCATCAACTGTTTTGTTTTTGCTGTGGTGCTCTGAATGTTAGCGGTAAGTAACCGCAGGTTCCAACTCCAGAGTACTCACGGGGACAGATGTGAAAAATAAACGATAGCGGTTGAGGGCATTCGTTTTTTTAAACCTTTTGTTGGTTCGTTTGTTTTTGAAGTGGTTTGTTTTTGAGGCTGCAGTGTAACAGGGAAAGGTTTACAGCGTTTTAGTCCCGTCAGTGCATAATTTAATTTGCCTTTTTATTCACGTGTATTATTATCGATCGTCTTCTGTGCCAGTTTTGTACTTGCAGGCATGAGGCTAAAGTGGCCTCAGTGTTTTTTCCCTGTGGTGGATATCAAAAACTATGTTTACTTGTACACTGAACCGAAGAAAGAACCACAAGAACATTGATTCTGTTAAGAATCTTCTAGATGTCGCCTGGCTTTGTAAATGAGAGGGTAAAATATATATGTCTATATATAAGTTTATATATATACATATATAAATGCATAAATATATTTCTGTATGATATATGTATACAGTATATATCCATTGAAGCGCAGTATACTGTATATATAAATCTACTGTATATATACCTATGTTGTGTATATAGAAACTTGAGGTGCTTTTTTTTCAGGCAGAAAACATTTGTGGCCTGAATATTGCACATTTGCTGGAAGAGTCGGAGCTCTATTTTATTTACCAAAATACATTCCATAATCTATTGGATGTCATTTTTTTTTGCGTTCTCTGTATTTGATTTTTTCCGTTTTGATTTATTTTAATATAGGATATAACTTAATAAAATTTTAATATGATTTAATTATGAACCGAGTCCAAAAGCAGGCTGTCGGGTGATTTCTTTCCAGGGCCGAGTCATGGGAAGCGTTCTGAATGAGCTTCATGGATGTGTGCGAAATTGTATATTAAGGTTTTGTCTAAATACCCACACTTGACTACTTACGTGGCATTATTTTCTGTGTGACCCTGGACCACAAAACCAGTCATAAGTCACACAGGTACATTGGTAGCAATAGCCAACAATACATTGTATTGATTTTTTTTATCGATGATGAAGAATATCTGTAACAAAGCAAATCGGGGGCACCTTGACTTCCATAGTAGGCAAAATAAAACTATGGAATAGGCAAAAAAAATCTGTCATACCATTTTGGTCATAATTTTTTTCTGTCATACCGTTTCTACATATGAGCTGTGTTGACAAAAAAAATTAAGTCATTAAGGGGGCGTGTACACCAAAGCATTTAAACGCAGCTGAAATGTTTTTTTAGCTGAGCGCTTTGATTGCTTTGATACTTCTGCTTTGTTTATCAGTCGTTAAAAAATGAAGCTGCAGTTGGTTGTTGTGATATTTGCCCCGCCCCTCCTCCACTGTGATTGGACAGCTGAGTGAGAAGTCACGAGTTGAGCTTTTCACCCAAAGTTGAACATTTTTCAACTCTGGGGCTCAGCGCTAAGCACGTAAAAACGCAAAGCATGGGCATTCATGGTGAAAACAAAAAACCCAGCTAAGTTTTTTTTTTTTATTGCGCCGCTTCACATGAAAACATACGCCCTAAATAACCTTTAGATTGATCAGTACTGTAACACATGAAACGAGAAACACAACTTGTCGAGGGCTGCATGCCAAAAATTATGTCATAGTTTGAAATGCAAATATAGTCAGGGCTCGGAGAAAATCACTTCGTTATTTTCGTCCTGCTTTACTCGCGGGAATTATAATTTAATAATTTAAAGGCTTTATTTTAACGTGGCATACATTGTATGTTGCTTAAAAATAAAATGTATTGTGTCCAGTTGATAAGTTGTTTGTATATACCGACATTTAAAAATGACACACTTTAGTATAGTAATAGCAATATACAATATTTTTTTGATTATAGGAATAGTTCACCCCAAAATGAAATTTCAGTCATTTTCTCATCATCATGTTGTTCTAAATCTAATAAAAACAAATATTATGGAAGTATTGTGATAAATGATGATATTTTAATAACTCAACCACGAATGGTAACCACAGAGTTGACTGTACCCATTGAATTCCATCATATTTGTTTTTCCTACTATGGAAGTCAATGGTTACACAGATCAGTTGTGTGCTTACCATCATTCATCAAAATATGATTTCTTGTGTTCATCAGAAAAAAAAAATCATATAGGTTTACAACAACATGAGGATGAGAAAATGATGACAGAATTTTCATTGTTGGGTGAATTATCCCTATAAGGGCACTGCACCTTTTAGACATTGGACAATCTTGCACACTTACTTCCCATCATGTGCACACGCTCTCAATTGGCTAAGACTGCAAGTGTGGGTATTTGGACAAAACGTAATGATGCATTCACACCAGACGCGGAAGAGGCGGCAAGCGCGAGTGATTTACATGTTAAGCCAATGCAAAGACGCGAATAGGCATCCTGCGACGCGGTAGGCGCATATTGAGCGTTGCCGCGTAATCCTAAAAATCTGCATTTTGACGGATTTTTGCGCCATGTAAACCAATCAGGAGCTTGCTCTAGCAGTGTCGTGATTACAAGAAGCGAGCCGAGGCAGAGAAACAAAACGACAATGGAGGACAATCATCATCGCTACACGAGACATCTTCGTACTTTTACAGGAATTAAAAGGATCTTGTTTGGAAAAAATGAGTGAGGAGGTTGAACAATCTGGTAAGTTTACTCAAATTGAGCTATATATGCCCATCCCATGACGTGAATTTACGCGTTAATGTCTCGAATTAAAACAATTTCACGCACGAATGAAGCGAGTAAACTCAAAATGTTCAAGGGCCCAACTCGCGTTTTTGCCCCCTGTTCCGCGTCTGGTGTGAACGCACAGTAACTCTTGTGAACGTCTCACATTACAGGATAATCTGGGCCGAACTTCGGGGCCGATCGAGGTCGATGACCCCTTTTCTCTCAGATTCTCGGGAGGGCAAAATCGGGGTAAATTCGGCACGATTATCCTGTGGTGTGAGCCAGGCATTACTAATACAACAGTAAACATTCAACGGCAAAACACTTTAGACCAGTACACTGCAAAAATGACTTTCTTATTTAGTATTTTTGTCTTGTTTTCAGTACAAATATCAAAAAATTCTTAAATCAAGATGTTTTTTCTTGATGAGCAAAATTACCTTAGAAATTAACTCTAGATTTATAAAAAACGTAACAAATTTGAGTGAATTTGTGGATTAAACAAAAAAAAATCTGCCAATTGGGTAAGGAAATGTTTTTTGAATTAAGTTTTTATGAAAAAAGTTCAAGGTTTTTTTGCTTGTTTAATCCACAAATTCACTTAAATTTGATTTTCAAAAAATGAGTTATTAACTTTTTCTTGATGAGCAAAATGACCTAGGAAAATAAGTAAGTAAGCCAATGGGGCAAGAATATTTTTCTTGAATTAAGTGTTTAAGAAAAAGTACTAATTTTAAGATTTTTTTTCTCACCCCACTGGCAGATTTTATTTATTTTTGTCTAAAAACTAGACGTATTTTCTTAGATCATTTTGAAAATCATGAAAATGCATCTTAATTTAAGAATATTAAGATATTTGTACTGAAAAAAAACCAAAATACTAAATAAGCGTCAATTTTTGCATTGCAATTATCCTGAAAATAACACTTAATTTGCATTAATTGTATGTAAAAACATTAACTTTTAATGAATCAAAGTAAATTACAAAAAAACATTTGTGCTTAATATTTCTGGTCATCACATTAGAAAAAAAGTGCATTGTAGAATACAGCATGTAGTGTCTTTTGTTGCATAAATTCTGCATAAGCTTATAAATCATACAAGTAGAATTGTCTTTACACCAGCTTTACTGTTTTGTGGTTTCAACAGATAAAACATTAAGATGACAATCTGAATAATCAATTAAAAATGCACAAAAGTGGCTTTTTTTAGAATATAATTATTCTCATGACTATTTACATTTTCGAAGATAAATTTGCATGGTGATACACAAGCGTAGTCGAGACCGTTAAAAGTGCAAAATCTTATTGTTCATTGAAATAAAGCTTGTTGGATATCAAAGCGCCTGGGGATGTATGCATTTGGATATCAGGTTGCAAGAAAATACGGTAGCTGAATAGATGAAGTGAAGCGCTTACAGGTAAGAAAAATGATAAAACAAAGATCTGATTTGTGTTAAAGAAACATG
The DNA here is from genome assembly GCF_030506205.2 of Paramisgurnus dabryanus. Taxonomy (NCBI): domain Eukaryota; kingdom Metazoa; phylum Chordata; class Actinopteri; order Cypriniformes; family Cobitidae; genus Paramisgurnus; species Paramisgurnus dabryanus. The sequence goes on along the minus strand of NC_133340.1, from coordinate 22,836,882 downwards.
ATGTCTATTATGTTATTGACAGCTGTTGACAAGTTTTGAATCAGCAGGATGTTTTTAAAGGGAGGAGGTGCTGCTCTCGTTTCCGTCATTGTTTTGGTATTCTCGTCTGTGATGAACCTGCACCTGGATAACAATCCATAGATGTTACAACAATACAGATTAAGATTTAATAAACATTTTTTTAATTCAAGTGCAAGTTGCTTTACCTCTTGAGTATTTAAAACTGAGTTTCTGCAAAAAAATTAAATAAAAAAATCATTAGTTTGCCAAAAAAAAAAACAACTTGGCAAATATTACATGCATGTTTCTTGCACTTACGTGTATGGGTTAAAGTTTTCGGACTGGTAGGGTCTCTCGTTTAATTGGTCGTGTTTGCTGAAATTGAAGGTCTCTTTCTCTGAATCTGTGTCCTTGTTCATTTTTCTATATCTAAGGAAGCAAAAAATTCTATATATAATAATTTCTATACAATATGGTTAGTACACTGCAAAAAATGATTTTCAAGAAAAACAATTCTTAGTATTTTTGTCTTGTTTTCAGTAAAAATAAAATTCTTAAGATTAAGAGGCTTTTTCTTGATGAGCAAAATGACCCAAGAAATAAGTCTAGTTTAGACCAAAATATCACATTTAAGTGATTTTGTGCATAAAACAAGCAAAAAATCTGATGAATTTTTCTTTAATTCAGTGTTTAAGAAAAAATGTCAAGATTTTTTTCCTGACCCCATTAGCAGATGTTTTTGCTTGTTTTTAGATATTTTAAGAGTTTTTAGATATTTTTACTGAAAACAAGGCAAAAATACCAAAACATTTTTTTTTTGCAGTGAATCCGGTTGAATGTGTTTTCGACTACCCCTAAATGTGGTCGAAAGTGGACTAGCTCAAAACATTTTACACCTTGTTTACACCTGTCTTTAGCTTCGTCCACTTGTGATCTGATCGACCAAAATGCATCTTAATACCAGGTGTAAACAAGCTTGCACATACATGTCTAAGACCGCAGTTTTTGAAGTGACTCAATTCCGATTTATTTTCCTCGCATGTGGCACAGATCGGATATAACCCACAAATGTGTAAGTAGGAAAAAAGCACACAGATTCTGATATTCTCAGATCGGTTTAAAGCCTTATTCATATGTGGAAAAAATCGGATACATGAATTCATGTCTGCAATATAAGCAAACAGATCGAATATTCCTATGTCGAGATGCGTCATTGAAAATGCAACGCTTCCACATGGCATCAACTCTGGTAGATACCACCCATAGACATCATTATATACATAGATGCCCCATGATGTGCTGGAACGTAATCCAGCATCGCCGCCATATTGGTAAGGTCTATCCACTCTACATTAGCACTGGAGTCAACAGAGAACGAGACACTATGCTTGTTTTTGTGCAATTTACGGTTGCAATAACCGGCGCAGTATTGATACCAGATTGCATGGGATTACTAAGTAAAATTCAACAATAATTGGGGTTATTTTACCATTTATAATATTATGTCATTACGTGTACCCAAAAAATCTGGGAGTTATGGGGACCCATCCAAGATGGCGGCCATGCTGATACGTCAGCTCCAATATGCAGCATCAGTCTATATGTCGTCTACAATGTTTATGGATACCACCCACGATCATGTGATGTTTTTGAGATGATTCCAATTAGTTGAGTAATGTTGAAGTTTGATGTCTGGTTACAGAAATAAAGCTTTATAATCTTGTTAAAATCATTTTGTATTTTACTTCCTCTGTGGTTTCGGGTCAGTATGTCTACCTTGAATTGTTTCGCCAATTTTTGGTGTAAATGCAGATACGAGAATGTTCTTTACATTATGTAGATTTTATGTAGAAAAGAGTAAATCATAAAAAAATCGTGTACTAACTTTATCCCCAAAACGGTCGCCAGCACTACAAGTGCCACAAGGCAGACTCCCAGGACGGCACCGAGGGCAATGATGACAACATCATTGGAATCTCCAGAACCCTCTCCAGAACCTCCTCCAGTACCTCCTCCAGAACCTTCCTCCACCTCCACATCCACGCCACTACCAAACACCTTCTCCAGTTCTGCTGTGACAGCGGCCTCTTGCCTCTTCAGCTTCCTGTGGGACATAGCCAGAGTAAAATAACAACCAACACATACCCGAGAACCCAAGTAATATTTATTATTTGAGTTATAAAAGTGTCTAAGTTGTTTGCTTTTTTGTGGTGCCTTTAGGATCATAATTTCTCTAGATGAAATGTCTGTAACGGTTATGTGCACTCTCAGTAAAAAGTGGCATAAGTTATTTCTGGGATGGTACCTTTTAAAATGTTGGTACAGATGTGTAACTTTGAGCTAAAAAAGTGTAGTTTTTGAAATGTACTGCCCCAGGGAAACGTTGTGCCTTCTTGTAACTTTTAGTTCTGAGAGTGTGGTTATGTTTACATCACATAACGCCTTGGTATTTCTGTGCATTAAAAATAGACACAGTTTATGTTTACAAATGTATCAAGATTAGATTCAAACCAGATAAAACTAGTAAATGGTTATTTTAGCGAAAAAAGTTATAATTTATAAAGTGATGTTTAAAAAATACTGTAACTGCACAGCAAAAATGACTTTCTTAGTTTTTTGTCTTGTTTTCAGTAGAAATATCTAAGAATTCTTAAATTAAGATGCATTTTCTTGATAAGCAAAATGACATAAAAAATAAGTCTAGTTTTAGACAAAAAATATCAAATTTAAGTGATTTTGTGCATAAAATAAACAAAAAAATCTGCCAATTGGGTAAGTACATTTTTCTTGACTTTTTCTTGAATTAAGTGTTAAAGAAAAATGTTCAAGATTTTTTTGCTTCCCCATTGGCAGATTTTTTTGCTTGTTTTATGCACAAAATCACCTGTGCAAATGTGATATTTTTGGTCTAAAAACTAGAATTATTTTATTGGGTCGTTTTGCTCATCAAAAAAAAGCATCTTAATTTAAGAATTCTTTTATATTTTTACTGAAAACAAGACAAAAATTCTAAGATTTTTTTCTTGAAAATAATTTTTTGCAGTGTGTTTGTTGAATTTCAACAAAAGCAAACTTCAGGAGTAACAATAAAGTCACCCAACAGCGATGTAAAAGACTGAGAGCATGACAAAACCCATGAAAGATGTGATTAAAATTACGTTTTTTTTTTTTCAGAATTGTGAGTTGTGAAATACGTGAAAGTTGGATTTTAAAAAAACGTAAAAATATTACTTTAAGTGAAAAACAGGGTTCCTACAGGTTTCTTCAAGTTAAATTCAAGTCTTTTTAAGACCTTTTTAAGACCATTTATATAAAAAATTAATACCCATTTCACGTCCCTACCAGCAGAGAAAAACTAAAATCCTTGAACTTGTGTTCATTTATTTTTCCGATGTGAAATGGGTAAAAGATGATAAGCCAAGCAGGTGTGAAAAAAAAATTTCAGTAGGCCACAAGAAAGTTTGCCAAACAATGTTAAGTTGTTAAGGAATTTCTGAGATTTTATTTGATTTTTCCCGCTTCTCCTTTGCCTGTTGCTGTGTTGTGTTGCAGTCTATGGTTGTGGTGATCTTCATTTACTGAAGGCATCACGTGTTCGCAGTATTTTGTACTGTGACCCGGGACTGTGTTGCGTTCTCAATTATTGGATCCGCCACTCTTTATTTATACTACGTTATTAAACAAACAGAGATGCAAACACATGTATGTTCAAAAAAGAGAAAGGTAATCTAAGCCCTCACACCCAGGCAAATATCCAGATACTTAGGCTACATTGCCACCGACCCCTGCCATCCCTACCAACCTATGTATATAGAGAAAAATGAAATTCGAAAATCAAAAGACGCCGACATTAATTTGGAATATTCAATTTAATTTTTTATGTTAAACCAAAACTCTTATTGAACTATCTAGCACTTCTTCTTGCTTTACTCCTTCTTCCTCTTCTTCCTGGCCACCTCCTGCAACGTATCCAGGGCCTTCCATCTGGCTGCATTAATTTATATTAATTTCACATTATATTTAATAAATCCAACCATAAATGAACAAAGCTGACAACGTTTGTCAAAGCATCACAAAACACTTTACTGTTTTTGCACTGACATATGAAGCAATACTTGTGTAAATGACCCCTTTTATCACACTCTTTTGAATACAATAATATGTATAGTATATTAATGATAGAAAGTGCAGGTCTAGAGATTATAAATGTAATTGGTGTGTTATGGTTTATGTAGTTTTCTTTCCTTTTTAGATAGAGCAGAAGCAGTAAAAGTGCCTCTTTTAATTCCTCTCTTGCGGATTAAAAGAGCTTTATCCACTTATTATTTTAGATTCAAAAGTGTACTTGCTGTCCCAGTGAGTTTTTATATTATGTGAGTGAGTTTTATTATTGACGAACCTGGCACAGAGTTCAGTCAGGTTCTTTTCAAGGATGTGGAATCATTGGCGTTTTAGTTTATATGTACATGAGTAAGTGTAACTGTATGTGTCTATGTGTGTATATCTGTTGTTTGTTGTTTTATGGACCAAGACAGAGTGTCCTTAATAAAACAAAAAAAAAGATTATTATATCTAGAGTCAGCTTGAGCTTTGCTCGTGCAATGGGAATGACATTCACAATTCTTTTTTGCTACCATCTCTGTGATCTTTGGGCAAACTTTTATATATATATATAAACTTTTTAGATATTCATTAATAATAATATTATTAAACAAAGGGACGGAGAAAGAAACTGCAGCGCGTGGTCGTGACTTTCAAACCAAGCCAGTTGTTATCGCAATAGAAACGGAGGCACGCAGCTTGAAACTGCACGTGAACATTAGCGCTGACTGACTCTGATCACGGCCGTTTTCCAATCGCCTCGGGTTTTACACATAATGTTAATCGGACCCGGTCCTCCGTGAAACCCTCTATGCATACAACTCTGCTCAAGTTCAGAAACGTGACGCTGAACTCGCTTCATGTCGCACCCAATTCATCGAGAAACAGCAGACTCATCGGGAGAGACACGATGTGCTTGCAACCAAAATGCCATTAAAGGGCGTTTTGCAGGTAAAATTTTTCCACGAATTTGGGCAATTTGCTTGTTGATAATAAACATTTAAATTGTTATCCATTGTATTTTATGTTGTTGGTTATCACAAAACGGAATACAAAACGAAAAAGTACAGCGGTTTGCAAGGATTCTCCTTTCCCCCTCAACGCACTGCATGACGTCACGTTGGGGAGAGAATTTGCCTTAAGAGCATTGAGAGTGACTAGAGAGATGAGTAAAGTACAATATTCAGATTATATCAATGCAAATTATAGATAAATACATAGATATAGATAGACTAGATAGACAGAACGATAGATAGACAGAACGATAGACAGACAGACAGACAGACAGACAGACAGACAGAGACAGATAGATAGATGTGCTAGTATAGAGAGATAGCGTTAGCATAACTTCGTGTAGAAAGTAAACAAACAATTAACATACTCGTGCGTGCTGGTTTGAGGGGGACCATAATCCTGCTGAAATGGGTGTATGCGATCTTCAGCACAAACGAATTCAGGCAGCATGACTCAAATCCTGGAAGCTGAGTGAGGCGTCACGTCGTCACATCTGGTCGCGGGGTAAGAGCCTCGAACACCGATCAAAACGCACACATTTCCCTACAGGCAGTAGCGGAGTGTCAGTCGGGAGAGTCGGGACTTTCCCGGTTGGCCGGTCTGATAATAGTTATACATTGGGAGTTATATTAGCAACACCGTCTGTCGGTCTGATGTGCGGCCGGTTCCCGCAGCCCGCTGGTCAAACTGTGCAGCCTCTCTGCTCAACAAATATAAAAGTGCTCAACCCGTTCGGCCGGTCCAATCATGTCCAGGATTTATTAAAATACGGGGATCAGTGATTGGTTTCTAGCCTGTCATCCTTTGATGTAAAAAGCCGCCGAACGCCTGTTTATTGCAGTATGCGGTCGGATTCAAGCCCGCTGCAGCTGCTGACCGCTGCTTCTGTGTATAAAATGATCGTGTGATTCGTTATGATCGCATAAACAATATAACAAAACTTCCTTTTATTTCACATAAAAATATATTTTAGATATTAAATGATAGACTAGTAAGTGTGGATTAAGGATGTTTAAAACTCTCTAGCCTGGAGGTCATGACATGAATGGATTGAATCAGCAGATTTGCAAAGTTTTATTTATCTCCACATATATCATAAATAATAATTAGCAGGGTAACTTTGATGTATACCACATTATATATTTCCTATTATGTATATATGATTTCCATATTATAAACGTAAGTATTAATAAAACGGCAATAAATGTCTCATATATCTCTATGGCTCTGGCTGAGGCTTTCATCTACTTCTACCCAACGTGACGTCATCGCCGAATTGCTTAAAAAAACCGTTAATACCAAAAACATAAAAAAAGGGTCTTTAAGACCTTTTTTGAGACATTTTAAAAATGATATACATATCTTGAGTGATTTATGTACCCATTAATCAACAGTGGTGGTTAACCTGCAACACGCCCTTTAATAATAAAAAGCCGCAGGCGCCGAAAAGCGATGTGTTTGCATCGCTGATTTAATCAAAATGTGGTTGACAAAGAAACTTTTAAGGAAAAATATGGAGAAGTTACATACAGCACAATTTTTAAGACCCAGACATCAAAATTTAAGACTTTTTTAAGTCTTTTTAAGGTATTATTTCCAAATTCATAAATTCAATGCTTTTAAGGCTTTTTAAGACCCCGCGGGAACCCTGGAAAAAAGTAAGTGTAAAAAGCTTACATTTTTAGGCGAAGTAATTTTTACAAGTTTTCCACCTTAAATCTTTCAATTAAAGTAAGAAAAATTTCAGTTCTTAAAAACTTATATTTTAAGTGTTACCACTTAAAGTATTATTTAAGCAGATTTTACTTTGACTTTTTACGTTATAAACTACACTTTTGTTTACTGAAATATAAAATGTAAGATATTTATGCTTAAAACAAGTAAAAATGTCTGCCAATGGGGTAAGAAAAATAAACTTCATTCTAGTTTGAATTTATTTCAATAAACTCAATTTATTTTTCTTGCCCCATTGGGAGATAGTTTTACTTGTTTTAAACATAAATCTCTTAAATTTCATATTTTTTTTAGAAAATAACACTTTGCTTAGCAAGAAAATGTCTCAATTTAAGAATTCTTAGATATTTTACTGAAAACAAGACAAGAAATACTAAATAAGACATTAATGTTTTGCGGTGCAAGTAAAAACATTAGCATTGTGTTGTTTAAAAATGAATAGAAACTTTCTTTGTGGTATTCAAGATCTGAAAACTTTTCTGCAAATAAATGCACATAAAAGCATATTTTTATAAGAACTTTAGCAGAAATGTTGTCGGTAGTTGATATAAATAAATAGTAAAGTTCGAAAGACTGAAAATAATCTCTTGATTGAGCGGCTGTATTTGTAGCTACGTTTATAACTGTATTTACTGTAAAGACCGAGCTGTGCTGTGCTACAATTAGTACATTTAAATTTCCATACAGTATAGGCTGGATTTCAAGTTAAATTGTGAGATAAACTGATACTCGTGCATCTTACTCTTTGACATCCTGGGCAGGGACGACAGTACCATCGTTCTCAATGGCGATAAAGCTGACGTATGTTTTGATGCTAGAATCTCTGAGACTGAATGGCATCTTAATTTCACTTTCAGCTGCTACACCGAGGATCTTCACAGTCCAGCCCAGAGCTTTCTTCAGAGATCTAAAACACATCAAGTTTATGAAGTACAAAATACACAAGCACGAACAACGCTCAAAGAAAAATTTGAGTTTTCGTTGCTTACTCTTGAATCTCTTCAATTTTTTTCTCCACGGTAAAGACGGGCTGGTTAAGAGAGATCACCACAACGCTGCCAGTTGCTGTCTGTTTAACCTTTACCTGGTGATGCCAAACACAGCGATTTGGATTAAATACAAGCTGTCGACTACCACAGGAAAAAATTTCAACTCACCTCGCGGTTTATAAGAACAAATAGAACAAAAATCATGTGAGCAAGAAAACCCTGAAGGTTGAAATTCTGTCTTGTTAAAGTATGATGTATATTATAATGTTTTTTTTCTGATATGTGATATTATTACTGTAATGTTTCTCTAAATAAAAGTCAGTTATGTAACAAAGCTTACTGAGCTATCCCTTTCAAAGTTATTGACAGATCGGCACATATTCTTAAAATGATACGAAACAAACACAAATCTCATATGTCAGGATATTTTTTGTGTGTTCGCTCACCCGTACTGTTGTAGTCGTTGACAGTCCATGTTTATCTGTGGCTGTAACCTTATATATGTCGTGAGACCCTCCAAAACCGGATGCATCCAGCACATAGAGTTGACCGGTGATACTGTCCACCTCCAACAGTGTGGAGGGATCCTGGAGGGAGTACTGCAGATCTGAACTCTCACCGACGTCAGGGTCAGATGCCTGATAAACACACAACGTTAAAAATCGTGTTCATTACAATATATCCAGCCAAAAAGGTAGAGTACATTTTATGGAAAGTGACAGGAACAAGGTTCAAGCCCTTGTGATGCACACTATGACCTTTTGCGCTGGTAATGCAATGCTTTATCACTGAGCTATACAGGAGCATCAGTCATATCCATAACATACATGGTGCTGCATGAGTAATGTACTCGTCGTGTAATGCGTACCTGAACTTTCACTATGGGGAATTTGTAAGGAGAGATGCTGAATATTTCTGCGTCGTATATACTGGCACCGAACACGGGCGCTTCGTTCACGTTCTCCACCTGAACTCTGACCTGAAAGTTGAGAGAAATTGAAATGGCATTTTAGATGAGCCTTTAGTCAATAGTTAAAAAAGTACAATAATAACCTAGACTTTAAAGGGATAAAGGGACCAAAAAAAAAAAAGAAAATTACCTCATGATTGACTCACCCTCAAGCCATCCTTCATTTATAGGATTATCTTTTTTTGACGAACATGATCGGAGTTACGTTAGAAAATGACCTGACTGTTCCAAGCTTTATAATGGTAGTAATCACAGAAGTAATCCAAGGTGTTAATAAAGGCCTTCTGATGGAAATGAAACGTTACGATATATAAATCTACTGTAGCTTCCGGTTATGGCCAAAAGTGTGTTTCCAGTGTATGACGTAGAAGGTACGAGACATAGTGGCATAGTGACAAACGCAGAAACTTTAATCTGTATTAAAACCCTTATAACCCTGAATTTGTCGGTGTATTTAATCAGCAACAATGTTGACATTGTCATTCAAAAAGGAAATGAACAGTGTATGCAGGCAAAGAAAATAAAATTTTGTATTATAAATCATTACCTACATACTGCAGTAATCTAAAGCAGTGGTTCTCAAACTTTTTTGGCGTGCTGCCCCCCTTGTGTACGGTGCATCCCTTCGTGCCCCCCCAAAGAAAATGACATTAATTTGCAATGGTTTAAAAAAACATATTAAATTATACAATGTAGTGCTGTTGGTTAGTAGCATTATTTTTCTGAGGTTTAATTACATAAATTATGAAAAAATTATGTATTTTATAAAATATCATAAAACTGGGGCCCACTGGCACCATCCCATAGCCCCCAGATTGATAACCACTGATCTCACTGATTCAAAATTAAAACATTTGACAATCCATTAAAACAATCTATTCAAAATTACGTTATAATAAACGCAACTTTGAATAGCGCCACCACGCTCGCAGTGTCTGTTTCTGATCATTTACCCACACATTTAATTGTCTAGATTTTTTATTTTTCTCAATTGCAAGTTTAGTGTTAATCCCTAACTGAATTTAAAGTAATGGAGCAACAAGATTAAAGATAATGTAGGTTTACTGTAGAATTTAAACCTGTATTAAATTTACGGTTTAAATGTAACCCTGTTTATTTTTAAACAAGATTTAAAAGTTAAAACAGAATTATTAAATAAACCTTGATTGAAACCAGATTTAAGCATAAATCTCATTGGTCCAACCCACCCTGTCTCATACGCTATCATATGCTGTAAATGCACTCTCGTTAATGCGCGTCGATTGTTACCAGAAGCGAGTTATTTTCAGGATTGTCAAAAGATTAATCGTGATTAATCGCATACAAAATAAAAGTTTTTGCATAATGTGTGCGTGCAGTTTGTAATTATTTTGTATATATAAATACACACACACACACGCATGACTTTGATATATTTTATATTATATATATATATATATATATATATATATATATATATATATATATATATATATATATATATATATATATATGTATATATATGTATATATATATATATATATGTATATATATATATATATATGTATATATATGTATATATATATATATATATATATATATATATATATATATGTATGTATATATATATATATAAATACATAAATAACTTTTTTAAATATATACATTTATGTAAGTATTAATATATAAATAATAATTACACACAATACATACACATATAAATATATTTTGCAAACACAACCTTTTATTTTGTATGTGATTAATCACGATTAATCTTTATTTTAAATATTGATATTTTTATTTATTAACCCTCTAAAGCTGTGTGGATTATTTCTGTAAAGGATGGATTTCTTTGGGCTTGAAATCAGAAGCACCATTCACTACCATTATAAAGCTTGTAACAGCCAGGACATTTTCTAATATAACTCTGATTTTTTTCATCTGCACAAAGTTAATCGTATACATTGAGGATGTCTTGAGGATGAGTAAATCATGGGGTAATTTTCATTTTTGGGTGAACTATCCCTTTAAAGCTGCTTAAAGTGAATTGCTTTTCTTTATGCAAATATGTTTGTAATTATGCAAGCTCACGCTACAGTGTTTCAAAATAACCCAGAATGCAATTGTAGAAATAATACTATAGCAGAAAATAGGACCTGCCAGGGCTATTTAGCTCAGATCCTGAGGGCATTTAGGATTGCTTGTCAGTGACAGGTTTGTTTGATCACGACTGACCCTCATAGACCAGAGATAATCCATAGTATATTAGATCTTCCCGCTTTTGTGACAGATAAGAATCTTAAAAATTTTGCACCGTTGAATCTTGCTAAACAAGTTAGTTAGACTGTTGACATGTTTATTGCCAGCTATCTCACTAATAACATGTAGTTTAATCGCTTAGACGTTTAAAGGAGATTTGCATAATTTGCTTCTGGCGTTTCTTTAAGCACACTTTAGTTTTGCTTTTACGGTGTCTTGGAGTAATACCGTGGTTTCTGCAGTATTCGGGGGACTTCTGGAGTCTGTGGCTTGTACTCGTAGCATGTACCACTCCTCTTTCTCCTTGTCCAGTGGTCTCAGAGCTTTAATGTTCCCGTCGGCGTCCACCGAGAAGACGTCGTCGTGCGACTTCATACTGTAGCTTACCGTAACCTCTGAACTTCCTGTCAATGCCTCGACCTCGCCCACTTTGGTGTCCGCAGGTTCGTTCTCTTTCATTTTAAAGTTGTAGGAGCCTGCAAATTCCAGGCCGTCGGACACTGACATCATTTTGAAGTAGATCAACACTTCAGCTGAAGAGTAAATAAAACTATTAATAATAATGGTAGTAAATGTTTTCTTAACAATGCATGCCAGTGTAATTAGGGTCCCGCCTGCCGGACTGGTTCTGCTATTTATGAAAACAGCGTGTCTAATAGCATTCAACTGATGAGTCAGATTTTTACAGGAAACCCTGTTTATTAACCATCATCAGTTTATAGCACCTGATTATGAATGCTTACATACTTAGTCATACTTATTCACGAGAGTCTTTATATGAAACAGGAAGCTAATCCAGATGCCGTACTGTAGGTGTAAGTAGATCATACCTGTAGCCGACTCCGGCGGCGTTCCGTGATCCGTCGCACGAGCGGTGAGGTTGAGCAAAGTGTCCTCTGTGAGCTCGCTGAGGTCAGAGGTCAATGTGATCTCTCCTGTTTTGGCATCCAGCGAGACCATTGAAGATGCTTCGGAGAAGCTACGATGAAACAGTTCAAATTTTGTGTTTCATGCATGTGCGATTTTACACAAGAAAGATGAAGTGAAGTAAATATGTTAAGGTCTTTAGCTGACCTGAAGGATATGAGCGAGTTGTCTCCAAGGTCTTTATCTGTAGCTACGAGCGTCAACAGCACGTCTCCAACTTCGGCGTTTTTAACCAGAATGCTTTTGCTGTAGGTTTTAGAACTGAAGACAGGAGGGTTGTCATTGACATCTGTGACCTTGACCCTCAATGTGGTGATGTTCTGCAGAAAAATTAACCAGACCAAAAGTCTTATTTCACATTAAAATAAATAATTTACGTGAACTGCTAAAGAAAAAATGTGACCCTGGACCACAAAACCAGTCTTAAAGTTGGTGTGTGTAAATTTTGGCATCATCTAGTGGTAAGATTGTGAATTGCAACCAACAGCTCACCCCTCAATGTCAAAACGCATGTGGTGGCCGCCACAGGACAAACATGACATTGTCTGAGACAACGTAGGGGCGAAATGCGCTTTATAGCGCTACTGTAGAAACATGACTGTGATTTCCATGTAAGGGGACCCGCGGTGTATGTAGATAAAAACGTTTCATTCTAAGGTAATAAAAACATTAAAGTTTATTATGTAAGGTCTTTATACACCACTGATAATATAGTTATGTAGATTATATTGCATTTCTGTCAAAAGATCTTTCTAAAAGTAACACAGTGCACCTTTAAGTCGCAGGGGTATATTTGTAGCAATAGCCAAAAACTTATTTATTTATTTATTTATCATTAATAATATGTGTTGGTAAGTTCTTCATTTGGACAACTTTAAAAGCTATTTTTTCAATATTTCGATTTTTCTGCATCCTCAGAATCCAGATTTTCAAATATCTGCCAATATTGTCCTAACAAACCAAATATCAATTGAATGCTTATTTATTGATGTATAAATCAATAATTAAAAAAAAATTGACCCTTATGGCTGGTTTTGTGGTGCAGGGTCACAAATGGGTATTAAGATGCAGTAAGTAAATTGAAAAACTAATTTTGTAATGGTCTTTTATGAAAATAGTAAATAGAAGGAACACAAACTTATACATCATGTATTAGTACAAGAAAAAAAAGCAATACATTTCCTTGTGGTATCCCATGATCCCTTGCAATAATGACCAAGTCATACACGTCCTGTGTCTCTCGATCGATCTCCCCAACAGCTAATAGCATTCCATCCTAAAGGAAAAAAACTTCATCATAAACTGAAGAGCAATAGGTGCCTATGTACAATAGTATACATCTGTTTATATGTGTGACCCTCTCTGTGAAATCCAGGCAGAATGTTCTTTATATTATGTAGGATGATTTTTGAAAATCACAAACTGGGTCAAACATTGCTAGAAGAACTAAAAATGTGGATCTCCTTGCATGTTCAAGGTTTTGAAACACTTAAATGTATTTCTTAAAAATGATTTAATCTGAAGATGTATGGTTAAATGCTTGAAATGACTTCTGTAGGCAATATACCTGTGCCAACCTGCTTCATTTCTTTAAATTTAATTTTAAAATATTATTTTAGAAATGGATGACTTTTGAAGGAAAAACAGCCAATAAGAGCCCAGATTAAATGTGAACTTCTTCGTTAGGAGAAGTTCTTGATAAAATTTCAATTTCTAGGCAAAGGGAGTGCATTATGTCCATTGTTCGAATTGTGGGGGGGGGCTGGGGTGGTCCCCGACCTCCCATAAGTATTAAGGGACCCCCTATAAAGCATAAAAATATAAATTGGGGCCCCCCATTTTTTTATTTAAATAAAATAAAATACTACAAAATAAAATTTTATAAAATACACCATGAATTTTAAATCCTTGTGCTGTGCTGCCACAAAACGATATTGCCCATTACTTTTTCCTAATTTCACAATAAACTAATCCAAAAGATTTCTGTCTGAAACCTCAAGCTGTTTTCTGGAGGAATTAACAGATTGTTATGCTTAGGATTGGAAAATTCTTCTCAAACTACTATTTCACACTAATTTGAGAGGTAAAAAATAGTTAGGGTTTGAGTTAGGGGTAATTTGGGGTTTCTTTGATTAAAACGCCAAAAAATGTTGATCCATGATCACATCTTACTTTGTGAACTCACGGCGCCCCTATAATGACGGGGGAAGGCTTGGCCGGGTCTTAGCTAGGGGACCCCCATAATCTTTGACATAATTAAAACACTGATTATGTCATCAAGATTTGCATGTATGTAGATATCCTCTCACCTTTCTGAAACTAAACAGGTCGCTGGTGGTAGAGATGGTGACCCGTCCGTTGTCTCCAATGTCCGAGTCTACGGCTACGACGACACACACTTCTTCGGGTGATGAAGATGTATACTTACCTTCCTTGATCTCAGGGCGCTCTGGGAGAGGAAGGAATTCTGGGTTGTTGTCGTTGATGTCTAGAACTTTGATGTTGACCTGAGCCGTGGCGCTCAGACCATCGACAGGTTGATCTACTGCTACTACCTGAGAAAGAAGAACCAAGAGACTCGCAATGAATATCCTAAATTCTTGTTGCACTTCAATTTTTAAGTTTAATCAACTTGAAATTACAATTAGTTTCAACTTTCTTGCCTAGTGAGGAGTTGCTATAAATGATAAAAATAAAGTTGAAATAACGTTAATTTTAAATAATTAAGTGCAATTTTTTTTTAAAGATTTGGATTATTTGGAGATTGATTGTACCTTTAGTCTATAACTGTCCTTAGTTTCTCTATCCAGCATGGCATTGTTCCCAAGCAGTACTACACCTTGACTGTTGATAGTGAAAGTATCGCTATCCAAGATGAAGTGACCATTAGTAAACCCACCCTGAGAAGAAAGAGAAAAGCTAGAACTAAAAAAATGAACATTTATCGACACACCTTGAATGTTAGTTTAACAAATGCTGTATATAAACTTTTGTATAGTTTCAATACGTTACCTCATCTTCATCTGTAACCTCCAATGAAACCAGAGCGGCACCGCCTGCCAGATTCTCATAGACGTCCACATCGTACTGGTCCATGCTGAACTTGGGGGCTTTATCATTCACGTCCTCTACCCACACAACGACGACAGCATTTCCGGTAAGTACGGGAGTTCCTCCATCTCGTCCCTCCACCTGTAGGGTATACCTCTTCGCTTTGCCATAATCCAGCTTCTCGGCAACACTAATGGAACCACTCGCAGCATCTATTCTAAAGACGGGTGGGGTGGAGGCAGGTTCCTGTTTGACAATGCGATAGGTCACGACAGCATTTTGACCCTCATCTTTGTCGTCCGCAGTTACGTCGACCACGTCCGTACCTACCGCCGCATGCTCGGACACCGTGGCCTCATACTGTTGCTTGGAGAATACGGGAGCGTTGTCGTTGATGTCGGTTATCGAGACAGTCAAAGTGGCAGTTGTGGAGCTCGATGGGCGACCCTGGTCTTGGGCAGTGATTTCTAAGCTGTACTCATCCTGGTCCTCTCTGTCGAGAGGAGCCGCCACAGTTATCACTCCCGTTTCCTGGTGGATGCTAAATCTTCCGGCACCTCCCAGAAGAGTGTACCTCACTTCTCCGTTCAGTCCTTCGTCGGCATCTGTGGCTTGGACGGATGTTACGTTATCTCCTATCACAAGATCTTCTGCTATTGTAACCGGTGCGGGGTTCGGTGTAAACACTGGACTGTTGTCGTTGATGTCCAAGACGTTGACCAGAACCGATGCCTCATCCCTGTTGGTTCCATCCGATATAGACAGCTGGACAGTGTAGCTGCTCTTCACCTCATAGTCTAGTTTGACTTTGGTCGAGAGTACACCCGTATCCTTGTCTATGGAGAACTTGTCAGCTTCGCTATCAACAGTTAAGATCACAGGAACAACCGGGTCAATGGAAAGGAAATCCACCTGTGGATGATAGAGCCTCTTTAGTGACTTGTTCGCATAATGTCAATTTCTTTGACCTGTAAGGACCATGTACCTTTACAATGTTTGCCCCTGACTGCTCTTCTTCTACCTGGCCCTCATACGTCTTCTGAAGGAACTGTGGATGGGAATTTCCGGGTGCCTTGATATGTACCAGCGCAGATGTTGATCTGCTTACTGCGCCCCCTGAATGCGTAAAAATCGTAAGATGGCAATAATCTATTTGTATACCATAATCAGACATCAATCATGAAAAACAGCTTACCATCTTTTGCAGTCACATATAGTGCAAACTCAAGGATTTGGTTTTCCTTCAGTGGAATTGTTTTATCCAGTTTGATTTCCCCATTTTTCAAATCAATGCCAAAAAAACCTTCCTCGTTTCCAAATTCAATGGCATAGCTGATTTGCCCATTTGGACCTTCATCCAGGTCTGTCGCCTCAACCTATAAAAACGTCATAAAACTTTCCGTAACTTACAGAAACTCACTATTATATTTATTGTGCTGGAAAAAGATAAGATGACTCTAATCAAAACAGTTTCACAGCACCTTGGCAACCAGCATTCCAATAGTCTGATTGCTGTAAACTTTGCCCTCGTATTTGGGCGTAGTAAACTGCGGACTGTTGTCGTTCTCATCCAGGACAATGATGTTTACGTCGGCTCTCGCTGTGTTGGTGGAAGGAGGTTTGTCTCGTGCTTCAACCTATAATTTTTTGGAGACAACAATAGCAGGAATACTTTATAGTCATGCTTGATAATGAAAGTAAGCTAAAAAGGTTTCACCTACTTGAAAAGTAAAACTCTTTGTGGTTTCTCTGTCCAGCTCCACAGAACTCTTAACCAGAACAATTCCATCAGTGCTGATATAAAACGGGACGGATTCTGGAATAATATGGAAAGTACCTTCAAACCCACCCTGGAGTGAAAAAAAAACATGGTTTTAAAAGTTTTAATGTTACTTGTTTTATAAATACTGGTGTGAATGTCTATTTAACACCAAATTTCTCCCACAAAAATCTTTATGCCTTAATTTCTTTATGTAAAATATCTTTAATATTTTTCTGAGTAAATTAAGCAATTCCATACAAATATCAACCTCACCATAAAAAATAAAGTTTTAACCAAATACTGATACTCATATGTCAATATTTGGTTGCTAAAATACCATACAAAGTTTAAAAATTATTTTCCATAGTAAGCTTTCAAAATTGTCCCATCCATAACAGTGAAATAAATAAGTACACAAAAATGTAATATTTTATGTTTTTTGAGGAGCCAAACTTCCTCCATTTGTTCAGTATTTTGTTGAGGGTTTCTGTATTTTATTTAATTCACAAAATTAATAAGGTTCATTAGTTAACATGAACTAATAATGAACTGCACTTATGCAGCAATTATTAATCTTTGTTAATGTTAATTTCAACAATTACTACTACTTTATTAAAATCTTGTTAACGTTAGTTACTGCACTGTAAACTAACATGAACAAACAATTAAAAGCTTCATTTCTATTAACTAACATTAACAAAGATTAATCAATACTGTAACAAATGTATTGTTCATGGTTTGTTCATGTTGGGTAATACATTAACTAATGTTAACTAATGAACCTTATTGTAAAGTGTTACCCAAGTATTTTGTCTCACAAAACGTGTGTCTTTTTTGTCACATCCATACCACATGTCCATAAAAGTCAATTTTATTTATTTACCGCTTTATGAATTGAAATAAAGAATACTATTATTATTATTATTATTATATTTTATTTTATTATTATCCTCCTGAGACCCGGGATTTTTTTTTTTTAGATTTCTACCAGCAATTTTAGGGTTAGGAAAAAACTATAAATATAATAACCAAATATTTTTTTTAGAACATGAAGCAGTGTATTTGTCCATGTTTGTGTACAACAGGTTCCAGTTACACATAATTAAGTATTATGGTCCAAACATAAAAAAAAATGTATAGTGTGTAATTATATGTAAGAAATAACTGAGGACGGGCCATTGAATTATTAGAAAATAATGCACACCCAAGGTAATAAAGTACCGAGCCCCTAAGGTGACATTGGAGTAAATAAAATCTAAAGTTTAGTTTCATCTTCTCACGTGAAACCTTCATGTGCAGAATTTTTTTTTACGTTTAGTTTCGCATACTCACGTGAAACTATCGCGCGCGCGCACGTGAAATTATCGTGCGTGCACGTGAAATTATCGCACGCGCATGTGAAAGCAAAAGTTTCATGTGAGCACGCGATAGTTTCACGTGAGCACACGAAACTAAACTTTATATAATTTTGGCTCCATGTCCCCCTAAGGGCTCCGTAGTAATGTGTTACACCGCGGTTGTGCATTATTTTCAGACAAATCAATGGACCGGAGTCAATTATTCCTCTTTTACCACACTTACCACAGACATTGCTCTGGTGGTTATTTTAATACATTTGACAGGTTAGGTGTGCGGTTTACAGAACAATAATCAACACCCGTGAAACATTTCTCAACCAATCCGAATAAAGCATTAACAGACCCGTGGAATAAATATATATATTTTTTTATAGTTATATTATATTTTTCAGGACATCACAGTACCGTATCTGGATCCGTGACTCTTGTCTGAAACACAACTTGATCCTGTGGAGAATTTTCTGGAATGCTGGCTGTATATTGATCCTGCTCAAATTTCGGTGCGTTGTCGTCCACATCCACTACAGTGACAGATACCACAGCGTTAGCTGTCTTACTGCCATCGTTCTGTTGAGCTGCCTGGTTTCAAAGGAAATTAAAGTTATTAGTTATGTTCTGTCTGTAAAGAAAAGGATTTTAAGATGTCTACATAACACTTTCCACTGGTTTTACAGACAAGGTTTAAAGCTAGTCCTAGACTAAGACACATGTTTGAGCTGTCTCAACTGAAAAAATAACTTGAACTGACGGACCTTAAAATAACCCAGTGCCATTCATGGGTCTCAAACACTTCTTTCTAAGGCATTTTATAAAATATGCTTAAACATCTTAAGGCCTAGTCCGGGCTTTAGCTAAGCTTTTTCTGTAAACCAGGCCTTTAAGTGTTTTTAGTCTTTCAAAACTTCTTATACCTGTATGTAAACAGTTAACTGATCTATTTCCTCTCTGTCCAGTGCTGTTGTCACAGAGATGACACCACTGTTAGGGTTGATTTCAAAGTTGGTCTGATATTTCTGTGGAATGACTGAAACAGAAATATGAAAATATTTGTTATTACGAGAAGTTTTGGTGCACTTCTTCATCGTTTACAATTTACATTAAGGTTGTATTTGTTAGCATTAGTTAATGCATTAGCTAAAATGATCTAACAATGAAAAATACTTCTACAGCATTTATTTATTTAAGTATTTAATAATACATTTTTTTTTATTAAAAGTTGTATCTATACCGTTCGTATTTACGTTACACAATAAATTACCATGAACAATTGTATTGGCTTTAACTAACATTAACAAAGATTAATAAGTTATAATTGTTCATTGTTAGTTCATGTTAGCTAATACATTTATTAAAGACTTTTTTAAGATCTAAAATAAATCTTTGGTGTCCTCAGAGTACATATATGAAGTTTTAGCTCAAAATACCTCACAGATAATTTATTAAAGCATGTTAAAATTGCCACTATGCAGTTGTGAGCAAAAATGTGCCGTGTTTGTGTGTGTCCTTTAAAATGCAAATGAGCTGATAAAATGAAAACACTGATTTCCAGGATGGTGATTTGTTGAAATTGAAACTCAATTGTGGTGTCATTTATTTTCTCTCTCTTTCTCTCTTTATTTTCCTGATATGTCCCTTTTAATGTTAACCTTATTGTAAACTATTACCCTTTTTAAAATATTTAATAAGGCTTTTCAAAGTACATGTCAAATTCAATCTTTTAAATACATGAATTTTTTGGACTCAAGATAAAATATAATTGACCACATCTTTAGTCATTTTGTTCTTGACATCTTGTTTTAACGAAAGTATGATCTTTTGTCTATATATTTTGGTTTTACATTAAAAAGTTCACCTTTTTACCATGCTGAATGCTTAGTAGACTCTGTGAATAATGCAGTGCATAATTCTTAATGTATCAAATCATTTTTTGTATTTTAATAAACATAGTGTCTAAATCTTTGCATAAATAAATCTTTTCATTTAAAATGTTCACAATAGCTGATGCATAAGTTTGAATGCCTGCTACACTGTAAAAAAATATACAGCATTTTGTCAAATCAACAAATATTTTCATGTTACTTTAACTTAAAAAATGAAGTTAAACAATTTCAATTTGAATTAATAAGTTATGTAAACTTTTTTAAGCCAAAACCTAAAATAGTAGGTTAAATTGACTTGCAAAACCAAGTTCGTGCTGGTTTTTTACAGTGATACAAAAATAAATCTCAAAAAAGTCCAGCGTTTTACTTAAACCGTATTAGCGTGTATCAGTGTATACACATCCTGGCCATTTTAAAATCCATACCCTGTAAAAAATACTTTGTTGCCTTAAATCTTTTTGTTAAATCAACTCAGATTTACAAGTCATGCCAACTTACTATTATTTATCTTGAGAAGAGATGAGCTGTTACAACTTTTACAAAATTGTGACTTTTTTCAATTATATTTTTTAAATTATAACAACTCACCCGTAGTCAAGATAAACAATAGTAAGTTGAAATGACTTGTAAATCCGAGTTGATTTAACAAAAAATTAAATAAAACTAAAGCAGGTTGTTTAGATGGGAAAGAATGACATGGAAGAGCGTAATAAATCAGTTTAGTACAGTACCTGCTTGTATACTATAAAGTACTGGCTCATTAATGCCCTTGTCTCCATCTTGGGCTTTTATGTCCTCAGGAAAGACAGCTGAAAAGTGCCCTACCTGTTAACAGATAAGAAAGGTGAGGTTTGGGCAGAAATCTATTTAAACTATTGATCTAGTGCTTCGAAGCAATTGTCAGTACCTGATTTTCCTCTATGGATGCTTTGTAGAGACTTTGATCAAAATAAGGGTTTAGGTTGTCATAATCTTCAACTGTTATTGTAACTATTGCAGTGTCGCTTTGTCCTCCTGGATCCTGCAAACCAAATGTTTAATAAGTATAATAATATGCAAAACGGAAAGCAATGATCGGACAAAAAGCAGCCAGATGTAGATCTTTACTTTTGCTTCCACGGTGAAGGTGTATATTTCCTTTACGTTGAAGTTTAGACCTTCCATCAAAACAATGGTCCCATCGTTTCCCACCTTAAATTCAGTTGGTGCTGGTTGCTGTTGAGGACAGGGGTGCTTTAGATACATTCATAGTACAGAGAAAACCCAATCTTCGCTTTGTTTTTAAATCCTCATTAAATATATCAGACTTGTTCATAACTCACCGCTATGGAATATGTTACAATGTTGTTATTTGGAGAGACATCAGCATCATCAGCTTTTACCCGGAGCACAGATGAACCCATGGACTGCACCTATATAGTGAAAATGAAGCGGTTAACTTAAAGTATTGTGTTGTAAATAAATATTTGAGAGACTGAAAGCCCACCTCTGACACTGTGGCAGTGTATGTTTTGCTCTGAAAAATCGGTGCATTGTCGTTGATATCCAGAACTGTCAGTTTGCGTGTGTTATTTATCTGAAAGGCAAAATGCTGACTTTAGAGGAAATTTCGCATCTGTATGTGTTGTCATGCATGATTAAAAGAATTAATAATATTTCTTTTATAATAAACATACCGCTCCGTTTGTGCAGGTAATTGAATAAAACAAATCTCCTCCTGACTAGAAGAAGAAAACCATAAATATATGAATTTACTTTCTTTCTAGCAATAATTAATAATAATAATAAAATATATAGAATTTGAAAATAAAAATAAAATATTTTTTTATCCCAATTTATCACTTGATGCCAGATATATGTTGCAGTAAAGTCCGTATTACATTAAACATACCTCTTACTACAATAAAGTGTGATCTGTAAGGGATAATGCATAGGCAGCGAGGGTCTTGTATTAAACTGAAGGGTCTTATTTCGCGTTAACAAATGGATGTCTGTACATTCTCCTGCTTATTACGTGGCTATTTACCTCGTTAGAAGGTAAGGGACATAAATCAGGGTTCCCACACCTTAGTTTACTTTAAATTCAAGGACCTTTCAAGTACTTTTCCATGTCCAATACCATCAAATTCAAGGACTAAATGCGGGACCACATTTCAAGTGAGAGCAAGGTTACATTGTGTTACCTTTTAAGATACACTGTTACAGTTCCCTTTCGAGGGAACTCGCGCTGCGTCACTGTGGTGACACTTTGGGGATGCCTCCAGGGGTAAGTGCGTCTGAATGTGTATATCAAATTCAATAACGACAAAGACAGGGTGATGCGGGAGCCAGGAAGTATTTCGCTATCTGAAATATTGGCAAAGATGGCGTTACAGGGACGCAGAAAGTATGGCAAGGGAGACGCAGCGTTTTCATGTGTCAAACACAACTATGCAAAAAAGCATTTTGGTATGAATCAACATTCCCATACAGAAGATATAAGCATTTACAGTGAACAGTTAAGCACATGTGCTTAAAAATAATTTTAATGATATTATCCTACACTACACAGGGAATATGATGGATTTTTTCCCCAGAAAACTTCCATAAAATAGATTCAAGCACTTTCAATGACCTGTATCTATGTATGTATATTTTCAAAAACATCCCAGGGCCTTGAATTTTTTCCACCAGATTCACAAACTTTCAAGGATTACAAGGACCCGTGGGAACCCTGATAAATATTGATTTGGAATATTTTATTGGCTCATTTTTAACGAATGCAGACCTGCGGTGAAAACCCATTAATTTTCGGTTTGAAGATAAGACAAGACAAACCTGCAAATGTCGCGACTGGCCAATCAGAATCAAGCATTCCAACAAAATGTGTAATAAGTACATATAATATAATAAGTACTAATCTCAAAAGTGTAGCTTGTAGTTTTGTGCATGCTGTAGTTTAATTTTATCCTGCAAGGTACACAAAATGTAGCAGTAAAAGTAAAATCGAACCTCCGATAGCATTTCAGCATCCAGTGGTTTGGTGGTGCGTACGATTGCAGTTGAGTCTCCATCAGAGTAAACCAGTGTCAGGAACGTCACACCGGTGGGAAAGTAATGTGGCTTCAGGATGAGGCGATCCTCAGGCTGGATATTACCTATAATCTCTACATCTCCTGTAGGCCACATACATATTCATAGTTTGTGTAGGGTATATTACAGAGAAATAGTGTAAGAAAAGACACATTTAACAGCAATGTCCAAAATATTAAGTCAATAAAGTGATTTTTATTATTTTTTATGTAGAACTTAATTTTACTGTCTTAAATACAACAATGTACTACTTATATCAATAATAATAACACCAACAATAGTTTTACCAATAATAATGATTTGTAATAAGAATAATTTTACCAAGGTCCCTACTGAAAAATCCAGCTAAGACCAGCATAATCTGGTTTTAGCTGGTCTCCCAGCTTGGTTTTAGCAAGCTGTGTTTTGGTCACTTTTTAAGATGGACTAGCTGGATTTACTGGTCAGATTGGAAGACCAGCTGATCCACCAGCTTGACCAGCTTTGCCAGGCTGGGAGGACCATCTTAAACCAGCTACTGCCACCTTAACCCTAATACTGTAAGTTCCTTGGGGTCAATCTTACCCCCAAGCCACTTTAGTTAAAAAACATGGTTCCCTTCATCTCAGTGGAATAAGATTTTGTGACTTTTCCAGATTATCTGTCAAGATTCATATGAAAAAACTGGGCTTGATTCGGTCATTTTAAAGAGGTGTAAAACAAATTCACCAAAAGAGGCCCTTTGAGGGTAAAAATGACCCCAATTGAAATGAATGGGAAATGCAAAAAAAAAATTTTTTCTTATTATTTGTCAAAATAAATAAATGCATCCAGAATAAATCTGAAATTAAATCTGGAAATACTTAATATCTTCCAAAACACAGCATTAATGTATAGATGGGAAGTAAACAACAAAAAAATATATATATATTATTTTTTTATCATTAAAAATTTTATATTTTTGTAATCACTCTTTTAATTTCTGGGGTCATTTTTACCCCCAAGGAACTGTAACGTATACAGGAAAATAGGGGCTTATGAGGGTTAAACCAGCTAAAACCAGCTACCAGCTTATGCTGGTCATAGCTGAATTTTTCAATAGGGGTTACAAAATGTTTTAAATTGCATTTTTCAATATTGTCTGACCTTCATGTCCCTCCTGGACACTCCCTACAGTCGAGTCACTTCCGCGTTGACAGTTGACGTTTGATGTGCCTTAAAAAACACGTAATTGATTTCAGGACATGAACAGATAAAGCCCTAAATTCAGATGCATGCACAATATATTAAATTATAAAAATAATTAAAATCTTTTTTTAATGTATTTTTCTTTAAAATTGTGATGTTTTGTTTGGTGTCAACCTCATCCCATACTATGAATGTAAAATAGGAGTAGAGCAACGGCACTTAACAATGTGAAGATTTAAGTAGAAAATGAAAACTTCACGAAAAAATGCAAATGAGGTGATTTTGGAGACGTGACTTTACTCTCACATTACATTTCATCCGAACCTGTTGGACTTCCTTGTTTAACAAGAAAACCTTTGAACTTAACATAATTTTGCTAGTTGTAGTTCTTGGTACATGCAATTAATTCTATAAATGACACGAAGACAACTCCCTGTTTAATTAACACACAAAAATGTGCTTTTCCAAGCAATGACTTTTAACCAGAGACTTAGCCTGTTTGTCGCAAAACATTGACCACAAATTAAAAAAATGTGCTCATTCTGGTTCAATCTTTGTTTTTAAATATGATCAAAATGTCTTATATAACTGATCCTAAAACCTACATTTTCAAGCTTGTTATGAATAAATGTGACTTACCGACAAAACTCCATACACTTTGGACATGCAGACAAGCTAAACTAAATAAGACAAATAGTAAGTTTGTCGTTTCCATACTTCACTGTCTTGACCAACGAAGCCTGTGTTCAAAAGAACGAGTACACCTTGTGTATTATGTGATCTAGGTGCTGTCCTTTATTGCATGCAATAAACTGTTATTGCCTTTGTTAGATAGTAATAAAGTGTCAAAGGTTCTTTATCCAATAATGGAGATGTGATCTTTAACCATACAACACATGAGATTATTGGCTGAAAATGATTTGTTACAAGCTTGCTTGTTTCTAACTAGCTCTTTTATAGCTTAATTGTGTTTTTAAACATTTTTATTGAATAAAAATAAATATATATAAAATAATCTTTTACATGCAGTTACAGTAAAGAGCTGTAAAATTGATGTGTAGGCCATATTATATCTTAGAGAATTTGGACTTTAAAATATTTGATGGAAAAAATTCTGTTTGATATCACAGCAAATCTGAGCATGATTTGAGACACTGATAATGATCTGAAAATTGATTATTTAAAAATGTGAAAAGCAGAAGTCTGCGTTTGTTTTCCTTTAAATATTAATTTAAAGCTATTTGTTTCTAAGTCATTCGAACACTTGGCTGATGAGAAACTCATCTGAGTATTCTTCTGACGTAACGTATTTAATGTAGCTAATGCCAACACGATCACAAATTATCTTATCGCTACTTACACAAGCTATGAGCCAGATTTATCAGCTTTCCATTTACTGTATTACACCAGCTATTTCAGTGACACCTTATCCACACCTCCACACCTAAACAAAGGTTGTGTTTTTTGCATAATAAAGCCCTCCCTGAGTCACCAGCAATATTTTATATAGCATATTCCTCTTTTATAAAAGATGTCACCTCTTCCTGATGTAACTTTCTGATTAAGCTCTGCTCTCCACTTACTTTTGAAAAATCTGACAAAAAGTCATTCAAATGGTGTTTTAAACTGCGGTACAAGTTTACAAACATTATTGTTGTTATGTACAGTAAAAGTTCTGTCATTTGAATGCAGTCGTTACTACTGCATGCATGGTATTTTGCACATTTGGTCACTCGCACCCAGTATCACTGCAGATTTCATTGTTGTAGCATTGCTAGTGTGAAAAGTTAGATGCAGTTTTCTAAGCATTGCACAAAAGCTCGGGAGGGAGTGTGTGCGATTTTGATTATATCCTGTCAGTCAAGTGTGTACTATACTTACCCCACTCCTGTGATAATAATGCTACCATTTCACCACTACCTTAACTCCACCTATATTTCTTTTCATCAGTCTTAATTATACTTTATCCATTTTACGTCATAGACAAGAAAGATTTTTAAACATACAAATTAGTATCTTTCATTTTAATTAGCGTCTAATACGTTCTATTTATCTATTTTTGTTTTCTGTATTCCAATTTCATGTAGGGTTCATACCAAACTTTGCATATAGTTTAACAGCTATAGCCTATGCCTTATAGTTACAAAAGTCACTTCCTAATTTATTACAAAAATTACAAATGTGCACAAAGGCATAAATAAGTAAGGAATAATTGAATTATAATTATATAAGAAAATAAAGCACACCCAAGGTGGTAATGCGGCACGACACGAAGCAGTCCTCTTATACCATGGTTTAACACAAACATTGCTCTGGTGCCTATTTTAAGACATTTGACAAGTTAGGTGTGCGGTTATCAAAAAATAATGCATACCCACGGAACATTTCTCAACCAATCAGAATAAAGCATTCAACAGCCCCTTGGTATAAGTGTTATTAATCCATAAAGTTATACATCTACTTGGATATGGATGTGTTTTGTGGGCTTCCTGTAATACAAAATGTTATAATAATGAATAATAATAAGGAAAACATGACAGAGATGATCACAGAAAATGACTTATCTTATGTAAGAAACTTGCCTTTTGATCTGAAATCTCATCTTAGTAACTTTTTACTATAACTTTATTATTTGTGACTTCGTAATTATGAACTTTACAAACTATAAACTAAGTACTAGTAGCTAAAAATTGTCAGTGATAATTACATTGATAACTATCTTTCATTTTTTTTCTATACAATGTGCATCTGCGACACAATTATAGATTTACCTGCATTACGCTGATTCCAGTTTTTCAGTCATGGGGTCTCATTATGCAATTATGTAATTATGAATTTTTTGCAATATGTGCTTCAGGGCACGAGGCGGTGCATGAGAATCAGAAATGATGAATTTTAAACGAATAAACTTAAAATTAATCGAAATATCCCGAGTGTGTCAGTAACACTATATTCTTGCATACTAAAAGCAACACGGCTAGCGCGTGTATGCACGCGAATGTCGTCAAAATATGAGTCCTGAGGAAAATGATGGTAATCAAACTTTAAAGAGGAAGAATACACAGTAAAAATAACATAAAACAACTTACTACCGCCGCTGTTTTAAGTAACACATTTTTAGGGAGTATGAATCCTGCTAAATAGACTTAGAAACGTTAACTAGAAATATTATAGTTTAACTCCGGTTAGTGTCATGAGATCATGGCCAGTTTCTGGATACTATATTAATAAAAACTATGGTTAAATCTATATTTTATTTGTGTTAGGCACATCTTAGATAATGACTTCTACATTCTGGTATAATAACTTAAGTGATGCAGACTAGAGGTTAAGCAGTGGGGCTATTTGAATGGTATGCTAAAT
This sequence comes from Paramisgurnus dabryanus, assembly GCF_030506205.2. Classification (NCBI taxonomy): domain Eukaryota; kingdom Metazoa; phylum Chordata; class Actinopteri; order Cypriniformes; family Cobitidae; genus Paramisgurnus; species Paramisgurnus dabryanus. The sequence continues at coordinate 22,809,256 of NC_133340.1, read as the reverse complement.
GTGGATGCCCCATCTTAATCTGAGTTCAAAGCAATTTGCGATAAAACCTGCTTGATCAGCTATACAGAAATGACTTAAACAATTAGAGAGGTGATGAAAAAAGAAGAGGAGGAACCAAAAAAGGGAGAGTCCATTTTTTGTCACATGGCACCTGTCGATTATGAAAAAATATCAATAATGGTGGGTTGTACCAATAGAATAGGTGTGGCTGGAGGTGGAGGTTATTGTTATGAATATAAAAATGATGGGTTGCAATACAAAGAGCAGTAAAGTCGCATCTGTTTCTCCAACAACAGAGCTTCTGGTAAGATTCATTATAATACACTTCTGACTTTTATTTTTGTTAAATTAGATGTCTTTTTGGTCATTGTGGTGTAAATTGATCAAAATATTATATTGCAATTTATATTATTTTTGGAATAACAATCTCTCTCTTTTTTTTTATTTTTATGTGTTATTCTTTTTTTTCATTTGAATTTAGTTATTTGTAAAATGGCTTATAGATTTTATAGAAAAAAGTTAATCAATGCAATGTTTGTTTACACATTTAAAATGTTTTTAATTTCCTCTAAGAATCCTTCATTGTTGAGGTCCAGCTACATGCACATGCAATATTCATTGTTGGATTACTAAGGAAAATAAGATTCAAAAGAAAAGGGAATTGGTTGTGCAGTATTCACCGGTTTCACAGTGTGATGAGATCTAAACAGGATTGGTACTAAACTGGTGTGTTTCCACACAAAAAGTCACTTGTTAGTCTGGTTAATCTGACACATCATGGGAAAAGGCAATGGAAGCAATGGAAAAGGTCATGTGGCTTTGTAAGGCCAAACTGATCCTATTCCAAAGCGATGTACGTGTTAGGTTCACTAGAGAAATCATGAAGTGATGCACCCATCATGCATACAGTAGCTTTTGGAGGTAATTTTTGGGGTTTGCTTTCATTGGTCATTCGTCATGTCAATGGATTTCATCAGTGCTTCAATGATTTCCTTGATCTATCATTGGATTTTTTTTCATCGCTGATAGCACAGAGTGGTTTAACGTTCTCATCAATACAGGATATTGGCCAAAAATGTATGCAAGATTAAAGAGTGAGTGGGTAAAAATGTGTTTTAAAATATTGGTTATATATTTGGCGGTTCCACTTTACAATAATGGTTGTATTAGATTTAGATTTTGTATGAACAAGGAGTCCTGCAACAAATATATGACTTACCACCTTTAAGTCAGACTAGAATTATACGAGAGAGAGAAATAACAAAGACATCCTGAATAACTGACACAACGTCTCTAAGATGCTTGGAACAACATGTAAGGCTACCTTAAAGACTGTGCAGGTGTACAAAGGTTTTAAAGCCAAATGGTGGTCAAATACTGATTGAATACTGATTATTTCTGTCTTGTATCTTAGACAAAAAAGTTTAAACTTTATCATTTTTTTGTCCTTATTTACAGGTATTGAGGAGAAATGGCGAATATTCCTGTGAAGATGCTGGTACTATTGACTCTAGTTCTTCTGGTGTCCAGTTTGAGCGAGGGAAAGGTTCGGATAAAATATGAGATGTCTGTAGATGAATCCCATGAGGAATCATCAAAAAAAGACAGAAGAAGCACTCATCTCATTGACAGTGGTAACACAGCTTCAACTTTTCTTTCATGTTACATTCTCTGTCTATCGGTGTGTCTTCAGGATGCTTACGTAATTTGTTTAATCTATTTAAACAAGGTCAATCTTATTACAATTTATTCAGAAAATACATAGGCGGAATTTAGGGGGGTATGGGGGGGGGCACTGCACTCCCAGAACAGAGCCAATATGATTTTGTCTGAGCTATAATTCATATGTTCTCACTTTATTTGTATATTTTTCATTCATTAAAACCATATTTGAAAACAGGAAAGTCTTACACTCCTCACTAATCTTAAAGTATTGCAAACATTTTTGGATAGGTTATAGTGGTCTAGATCTTGTCTATTTTTATGAATTATGGATGTTTATTGAATTAGATCTGTTTCCCGCATGTTATTATATTATGTTGCCATGTTTATTTCACACAAAAAATGCAAAAAAAAGTTTAATCACAATAATTTTTTTCACAAAGGTCAATCTAGTAAGGATTCATCCAGTGAAGACAACACAAGTTCTGATGATAACTCTGACAGCAGTGAGTAACAGAGCTGAACTTTTCCTTTCATATTCACCCTTTCGTTTTTCACCAAGTCTTAAAGGATCTGTATGTAACATTAAGTTTGAAATGTTTTTGTTGATAACAAACCCGCTCTTGTGTATATTTATAACTCAATCTGTGGCTCATTACGGAGGTTGCATCTCCCAGAGGTTGCTTCTATGGTCCAATGCAGTCTTATTTAAGCAATTGTGGCAACCGAGCTGTCAAATTACACTACTGTACAAAATGTTGGTGCTTTGCCAGACAAAGCCTTGTATACAAGACCAGCAATTTAAAAATTGATCCTGAGCTGTACTGGAAGCCAGTAAAGGGATGCTAAAATTGGAGTGATATATGTATAAATATATTGTTGTATTTTTCATGATTCAGTACATTAAAAATCGTTTATACAATTCCTTTAATTTAATCCCTGCCAGCCTTTTTAAAATAGTTGCCCGCCTGCATTTTTTGTGATTTTCACTACAATAAAAAAATGTCTTACAGGAAAATTATCTTCTAGAAATATATAAACATACAATATATTTAAAATAAAAGAACAGACCCTTTGTTTTTAAACAAACAAATAGACAAACAAAACAGGAAAAAAGTTTTATCCTATCTTCATTTTTATATTTAATACAAAATTTTGAGCAAAAAGCTGAAATAATTGCATTTTTGTAAAGAACTTTGTTAGACATCAGATTCAGAACAAAAATCAAAACATACACAGAGTTTACAATGTAGTAGAATGATCTGATGCTTCATTTTTTTATGAATTGGGTAAGAGTGCCACCTAGTAGATAATAGTGGAATTAAAGATAACCATAAAAACTCGTCAGGGAAGCATCATTGGCAGAGGAAATGTTTTCTCTTAATTGACGAGATAACTTGTGACAGGGAGAGTTAAAGATGCCATGTTGACATGATATATTTCACACAAAAAAAATGCTGATAAATGTTTAATAACAATCATTTATTTTACAAAGGTCAATGTCGAAAGGATTCATCCAGTGAAGACAAAACAAGTTCGGATGATCACTCTGACAGCAGTGAGTAACAGAGCTGAACTTTTCCTTTTATGTTCACTCCGCTGTTCTCATTAAGTCTTAAGAATGCAATGTTGCCATGTTGTATTTCACAAGAAATGCAGACAGAATGTTTAATCACAATAATCTGTTTTACCAAAGTCAGTCTAATAAAGATTTGTCCAGGAAAGACAAAGCGAATTCTAAACATCCTACGACACAATAAAAAATTGAGCCTTTTCTTTCTAATTCCCTCATATATCTGTGCCTTTAATCATAATTTACCAAAATATGACACTTCTCTCATAACTAGCCATGCCAAATGACTTACTTTCTTTTATTACATTTCAATTCAGCTCTTTAGTAAATGATTTTATTCAAAGCAACTTATAACAGTTAGAAACACAGTGAACCTATTCATTTTAGAGGGCAACAATATGTGAGGTGCTACAAAAACATCAAAGTTAAATAAAGGAAATTAAAAGAAGCTTATTATTATCTTTATTGTTAAATATATTATTCTTAATAGAGTGAGCATTCAACATGTGACTGAGCTGTCTTTAGTTGTTTTTTTAACTACACTGAGAGATGCGGCCGACCATACTGTTTCTCAGACAGTTCCACCATCAACCATGAAAATGAAAGTAAATGGGATTTTATGCTATTTTATAAGGATACCACAACTTGGGTGAAATATTCCTTAAAGAGTGTTATGTTACAATTTTATATTTTACAAGAAACTAAATTCTAATCACAATAATCTTTTCCACCAAGGTCACTCTCACAAACATTCATCTAGGAAACATAAAACCAATGGACATCAACATCATAAGGATAAAGGTGAGTTGAAGAGGGGTGCCTTTTCTTCTTTTTTTCTATCTTCAAGATGCCGTGTTTAAGAATGCCATATTGCCATGTTGTATTTCACGAGAAATGTGAAGTTGTAAACTAAATTATAATCACAATAATCTTTTTCACCAAGGTCACTCACACAAAGATTCATCTAGGAAACATAAAACAAATGGACATCGACATCATAAGGATAAAGGTGAGTTGAAGAGGGGTGCCTTTTCTTTCAGATGATTTCCTCTTGTTTTTCTCTCTCTATCTTCAGGATGCTGTGTTTTTTACATAATATGCAGATTAAAGTTTAATCTCAATGGTCTATTTCTATTTCACCAAGATCAATCTAGTAAGGATTCATCCAGTGAAGACACAACGAGTAGTGAAGAAACCATTGTCGAATGTAAGTTTCATATTTCCTGCTCTTTCTGTGTCTTGGGTATGTCATGTAGCCATGTTTTCTTTCACACGATAGTCACCTCAAAGGTTAATTACCATCTTCTGTTTTGAAAAGGTGAATGTAAATTGGATTCATCCAGTGAAGACACAACAAGTGTTGAGAGTCACAGTCATAGCAGTGAGTAACAGAGCTTAGCCTACTCTTTTATATTCCCTCCTCTGTTCACCAAGTCTGCCATGTTGCCATGTTATATTTCACACAAAAAGTTTAATCACGATCATTTATTTTACAAAGGTCAATCTAGTAAGGATTCATCCAGTGAAGATAAAACTGACAGCAGTAAGTAAAAGAGCTCAGCTTTTTATTTATATTTAACATGAAATGCAGATAAAAGTTTAATATAAGTAATCTATTGATGAAGGTGAACCTTCCCCTGGCGAAGAAAAAACCAGCCGCACCACAACCTCTGGTCCAAGCACCACCACAACCTCTGCCCCAAGCCCCACCACAACCTCAACCTCTGCTGCAAGCACCACCACAACCTCTGCTCCAAGCCCCACCACAACCTCAACCTCTGCTGCAAGCACCACCACAACAACCTCTGCCCTAAGCCCAACCACAACCTCTGCCTCAAGCACCCCCACAACCTCTGCTCCAAGCACCACCACAACCTCTGTTCCAACCACGACCTCTGCCCCAAGCCCCACCACAACTTCTACCTCTGCTCCAAGCCCCACCACAACCTCAACCTCTGCTGAAAGCACCACCACAACCTCTGCCCCAAGCCCCACCACAACCTCAACCTCTGCCCCAAGCCCCACCACAACCTCAACCTCTGCCCCAAGCCCCACCACAACTTCAACCTCTGCCCCAAGCCCCACCACAACCTCTGCCCCAAGCACCACCACAACCTCTGCTCCAAGCACCACCACAACCTCTGGTCCAAGCACCACCACAACCTCAGCCCCAAGTCCCACCACAACCTCAACCTATGCTCCAAGCACCACCACAACATCTGCCCCAAGCCCCACCACAACCTCAACCTCTGCTCCAAGCACCACCACAACCTCAGCCCTAAGCCCCACCACAACCTCTGCCCTAAGTCCCACCACAACCTCTACTTCTGCTCCAAGCCCCACCACAACCTCTACCTCTGCTCCAAGCACCACCACAACCTCAACCTCTGCTGCAAGCCCCACCACAATCTCTGTTCCAAGCACCACCACAACCTCTTCCCCAAGCCCCACCACAACCTCAACCTCTGCTCCAAGCCCCACCACAACATCTACCCCAAGCACCACCACAACCTCTGCCCCAAGCCCCACCACAACATCTACCCCAAGCCCCACCACAACCTCTACCCCAAGCCCCACCACCACCTCTACCCCAAGCCCCACCACAACCTCTGCCCCAAGGCCACCCACAACCTCTGCCCCAAGCCCCACCACAACAACTACCCCAAGCCCCACCACAACCACAACTTCTACACCAAGCCCCACCACAACATCTACCCCAAGCCCCACCACAACCACAACCTCTACCCCAATCCCCACCACAACCACAACTTCTACACCAAGCCCCACCACAACCACAACTTCTACACCAAGCCCCACCACAACCACAACCTCTACCCCAAGCCCCACCACAACCACAACTTCTACACCAAGCCCCACCACAACCACAACCTCTACCCCAAGCCCCACCACAACCACAACTTCTACACCAAGCCCCACCACAACCTCTACCCCAAGCCCCACCACAACCACAACTTCTACACCAAGCCCCACCACAACCTCTACCCCACGCCCCACCACAACCTCTACCCCAAGCCCCACCACAACCACAACTTCTACCCCAAGCCCCACCACAACCACAACCTCTACCTCAAGCCCCACCACAACCACAACCTCTACCCCAAGCCCCGCCACAACCACAACTTCTACACCAAGCCCCACCACAACCTCTACCCCAAGCCCCACCACAACCTCTACCCCAAGCCCCACCACAACCACAACCTCTACCCCAAGCCCCACCACAACCACAACTTCTACACCAAGCCCCACAACAACTACAACCTCTACCCCAAGCCCCACCACAACCACAACTTCTACACCAAGCCCCACCACAACCACAACTTCTACCCCAAGCCCCACCACAACCACAACCTCTACCCCAAGCCCCACCACAACCACAACTTCTACACCAAGCCCCACCACAACTACAACTACAACCTCTACCCCAAGCCCCACCACAACCACAACTTCTACACCAAGCCCCACCACAACCACTACCCCAAGCCCCACCACAACCTCAACCTCTGCCCCAAGCCCCACCACAACTTCTACCCCAAGCCCCACCACAACCTCTACCCCAAGCCCCACCACAACCACCACAAGTAAGTAATCTATACATACACAGTTAAGACATAAATGAATGTTTTTATTAGAAAAAAATATTGTGGTATTTCAAAGATCATTTTGTTTGTATGTGTCCGGTCAAGAACAGAAAGATTCTATGTGCTTGCTTTTTGAAACACGTCTCTCCTTGTATGCACTTTTGAGTACACTTAAACGTGCACACACACACACACACAGACGGATGGGGAATTCCAATTTTAATTTTAATTTTTTACAGTATAAGACACAATAGCGCAACTTTCTCTTAAGTTTACACATCAAGAGTTCTGATCTTTGAAGGGCATAGGGATGATCACGCATGTTTGGAGTTGAAACAGACATATTCAACAGCATGTGCATAAAGAAAACTGCTCACTTTAGAGCCTTTTTTTGGTTAAATTGTTTAAAATCATTTAATGTGTTAACATTTGCCATCCTTTGAAACATGTGCAAATTATAAAATTTCCCTTTTCAAAATTGCGTGTTAATCTGCGAATCGCATGCGAGCTGAACTGTGTATCGTGATCCGTCAGTTCATGGATCAACTGCGATCCGGTACACCACTAGAAAAAAGTTTAATAAAACAAATCTTTATCACCAAGGTAAATCTGAAAAGGATTCATCCAGCAAAGAAAATAAGAATAATGAAGATAAGAGTGGCAAATGTGAGTAACAGAGCTCAGACACTTCTTTTATAATTCCTCCTCTGTTTCCCAATTTGTCTCAAGGATGCCATGTTGAATTTCACATGAAAGGCAGAATTAAGTTTAACCACAATAATCTTTTTTACCAAGGTCAATCTGGAAAGGATTCATCCACCAAAGACAATAAGAATGCTGAAGATAAGAGTGGCAACAGTGAGTTACCGAGCTTAGACTCTTCTTTTATTTTCCTTCTCTGTTCCACAATTTCTCAAGGATGCCATGTTGTACAGTATTTCACATGAAAGGCACAAAAAAGTTTTAACCAATATAATCTTTATCACCAAGGTCAATCTGGAAAGAATTCATCGACCAAAGATAATAAGAATGCTGGAGATAAGAGTGGACAATGTGAGTAACAGACCTCAGACGCTTTTTTTCAATTTTATTCTTCTCTGTTCCCCAATTTGTCACAAGGATGCCATGTTGAATTTCACATGAAAGGCCAAAAAAAGTTTTAACCAAAATAATCTTTATCACTAAGGTCAATCTGGAAAGGATTCATCCAGCAAAGACAAAAATAATTCTGAAGATAACAGTGGCAACAGTGAGTAACAAAGCTCAGACTCCTCTATTATATTTCCTTCTCAGTTTCCCAATTTGTCTCAAGGATGCCAAGTTGTATTTTACATGAAAGGCAGAAAAAAGTTTAACCAAAATAATATTTTTTACCAAGGTCAATCTACAGAGGATTCATCCAGCGAACATAAACATAATGCTAAGGATAACAGTGGCAACAGTGAGTAACAGAACTCAGACTCTTTTTTATAGTTTTTTCTCTGTTTCCCAATTTGTCTCAAGGATGCCATGTTGAATTTCACATGAAAGGCCAAAAAAGTTTTAACCAAAATAATCTTTATCACTTAGGTCAATCTGGAAAGGATTCATCCAGCAAAGACAAAAATAATTCTGAAGATAACAGTGGCAACAGTGAGTAACAAAGCTCAGACTCCTCTATTATATTTCCTTCTCAGTTTCCCAATTTGTCTCAAGGATGCCAAGTTGTATTTTACATGAAAGGCAAAAAAAAGTTTAACCAAAATAATATTTTTTACCAAGGTCAATCTACAGAGGATTCATCCAGCGAACATAAACATAATGCTAAGGATAACAGTGGCAACAGTGAGTAACAGAACTCAGACTCTTTTTTATAGTTTTTTCTCTGTTTCCCAATTTGTCTCAAGGATGCCATGTTGAATTTCACATGAAAGGCCAAAAAAGTTTTAACCAAAATAATCTTTATCACTTAGGTCAATCTGGAAAGGATTCATCCAGCAAAGACAAAAATAATTCTGAAGATAACAGTGGCAACAGTGAGTAACAAAGCTCAGACTCCTCTATTATATTTCCTTCTCAGTTTCCCAATTTGTCTCAAGGATGCCAAGTTGTATTTTACATGAAAGGCAGAAAAAAGTTTAACCAAAATAATATTTTTTACCAAGGTCAATCTACAGAGGATTCATCCAGCGAACATAAACATAATGCTAAGGATAACAGTGGCAACAGTGAGTAACAGAACTCAGACTCTTTTTTATAGTTTTTTTCTCTGTTTCCCAATTTGTCTCAAGGATGCCATGTTGAATTTCACATGAAAGGCCAAAAAAGTTTTAACCAAAAAAATCTTTATCACTAAGGTCAATCTGGAAAGGATTCATCCAGCAAAGACAAAAATAATGCTGGAGATAACAGTGGCAACAGTGAGTAACAGAGTTCAGACTCTTCTATTATTTTTACTTCTCAGTTTCCCAATTTGTGTCAAGGGTGTCAAGTTGTGTTTTACATGAAAGGCATGAAAGGATCTAATGCTGTATGTTACATATAAGGCAGAAAAAGTTTTAATCAAAATAATCTTCATCACTAAGGTCAATCTACAGAGGATTCATCCAGCGAAAATAAACATAATGCTAAGGATAACAGTGGCAACAGTGAGTAACAGAACTCAGACACTTTTTTATAGTTTTTTCTCTGTTTCCCAATTTGTCTCAAGGATGCCATGTTAAATTTCACATGAAAGAAAGGAAAAAGTTTTAACCAAAATAATCTTTATCACTAAGGTCAATCTGGAAAGGATTCATCAAACAAAGACAAAAATAAAGCTGGAGATAACAGTGGCAACAGTGAGTAACAAAGCTCAGACTCTTCTATTATTTTCCTCTGTATACGAATTTGTCTCAAGGATGCCATGTTGTATTTGACATAAAAGGTAGAAAAAAGTTTTAACCAAAATAATCTTTATCACTAAGGTCAATCTGGAAAGGATTCATCCAGCAAAGACAAAAATAATTCTGAAGATAACAGTGGCAACAGTGAGTAACAAAGCTCAGACTCCTCTATTATATTTCCTTCTCAGTTTCCCAATTTGTCTCAAGGATGCCAAGTTGTATTTTACATGAAAGGCAGAAAAAAGTTTAACCAAAATAATATTTTTTACCAAGGTCAATCTACAGAGGATTCATCCAGCGAACATAAACATAATGCTAAGGATAACAGTGGCAACAGTGAGTAACAGAACTCAGACTCTTTTTTATAGTTTTTTCTCTGTTTCCCAATTTGTCTCAAGGATGCCATGTTGAATTTCACATGAAAGGCCAAAAAAGTTTTAACCAAAATAATCTTTATCACTTAGGTCAATCTGGAAAGGATTCATCCAGCAAAGACAAAAATAATTCTGAAGATAACAGTGGCAACAGTGAGTAACAAAGCTCAGACTCCTCTATTATATTTCCTTCTCAGTTTCCCAATTTGTCTCAAGGATGCCAAGTTGTATTTTACATGAAAGGCAGAAAAAAGTTTAACCAAAATAATATTTTTTACCAAGGTCAATCTACAGAGGATTCATCCAGCGAACATAAACATAATGCTAAGGATAACAGTGGCAACAGTGAGTAACAGAACTCAGACTATTTTTTATAGTTTTTTTCTCTGTTTCCCAATTTGTCTCAAGGATGCCATGTTGAATTTCACATGAAAGGCCAAAAAAGTTTTAACCAAAAAAATCTTTATCACTAAGGTCAATCTGGAAAGGATTCATCCAGCAAAGACAAAAATAATGCTGGAGATAACAGTGGCAACAGTGAGTAACAGAGTTCAGACTCTTCTATTATTTTTACTTCTCAGTTTCCCAATTTGTGTCAAGGGTGTCAAGTTGTGTTTTACATGAAAGGCATGAAAGGATCTAATGTTGTATGTTACATATAAGGCAGAAAAAGTTTTAATCAAAATAATCTTCATCACTAAGGTCAATCCACAGAGGATTCATCCAGCGAAAATAAACATAATGCTAAGGATAACAGTGGCAACAGTGAGTAACAGAACTCAGACACTTTTTTATAGTTTTTTCTCTGTTTCCCAATTTGTCTCAAGGATGCCATGTTAAATTTCACATGAAAGAAAGGAAAAAGTTTTAACCAAAATAATCTTTATCACTAAGGTCAATCTGGAAAGGATTCATCAAACAAAGACAAAAATAAAGCTGGAGATAACAGTGGCAACAGTGAGTAACAAAGCTCAGACTCTTCTATTATTTTCCTCTGTATACGAATTTGTCTCAAGGATGCCATGTTGTATTTGACATAAAAGGTAGAAAAAAGTTTTAACCAAAATAATCTTTATCACTAAGGTCAATCTGGAAAGGATTCATCCAGCAAAGACAAAAATAATTCTGAAGATAACAGTGGCAACAGTGAGTAACAAAGCTCAGACTCCTCTATTATATTTCCTTCTCAGTTTCCCAATTTGTCTCAAGGATGCCAAGTTGTATTTTACATGAAAGGCAGAAAAAAGTTTAACCAAAATAATATTTTTTACCAAGGTCAATCTACAGAGGATTCATCCAGCGAACATAAACATAATGCTAAGGATAACAGTGGCAACAGTGAGTAACAGAACTCAGACTCTTTTTTATAGTTTTTTCTCTGTTTCCCAATTTGTCTCAAGGATGCCATGTTGTATTTGACATAAAAGGTAGAAAAAAGTTTTAACCAAAATAATCTTTATCACTAAGGTCATTCTGGAAAGGATTCATCCAGCAAGGACAAAAATAATTCCGGAGATAACAGTGGCAACAGTGAGTAACAGAGCTCAGACTCTTTTTTTATTTTTCCTGTAGTTACCAATTTGTCTCAAGGATGTCATGTTGTATCTGACATAAAAGGCAGAAAAAAGTTTTAACCAAAATAATCTTTATCACTAAGGTAAATCTGGAAAGGATTCATCCAGCAAGGACAAAAATAATTCTGGAGATAACAGTGGCAACAGTGAGTAACAGAGCTTAGACTCTTTTTTTATTTTACCTCTATTTACCTATTTGTCTCAAGGATGTCATGTTGTATTTCCTTCTCAGTTTCCCAATTTGTCTCAAGAATGCCAAGTTGTATTTTACATGAAAGGCATGAAAAGATCTAATGTTGTATGTTACATATAAGGCAGAAAAAGTTTTAATCAAAATAATCTTCATCACCAAGGTCAATCTACAGAGGATTCATCCAGCGAAAATAAACATAATGCTAAGGATAACAGTGGCAACAGTGAGTAACAGAGCTCAGACTCTTCTATTATATTTCCTTCTCTGTTTCCCAATTTGTCTCAAGAATGCCAAGTTGTATTTTACATGAAAGGCCAAAAAAAGTTTTAACCAAATAATCTTTATCACTTAGGTCAATCTGGAAAGGATTCATCCAGCAAAGACAAAAATAATTCCGGAGATAACAGTGGCAACAGTGAGTAACAGAGCTCAGACTCTTCTATTACATTTCCTCTGTATACGAATTTGTCTCAAGGATGCCATGTTGTATTTGACATAAAAGGTAGAAAAACGTTTTAACCAAAATAACCTTTATCACTAAGGTCAATCTGGAAAGGATTCATCCAGCAAAGACAAAAATAATTCTGGAGATAACAGTGGCAACAGTAAGTAACAGAGCTCAGACTCTTCTGTTATTTTCCTCTGTATACGAATTTGTCTCAGGGATGCCATATTGTATTTGACATAAAAGGTAGAAAAACGTTTTAACCAAAATAACCTTTATCACTAAGGTCAATCTGAAAAGGATTCATCCAGCAAGGACAAAAATAATTCTGGAGATAACAGTGGCAACAGTGAGTAACATAGTTCAGACTCTTCTATTATATTTCCTTCTCTGTTTACCAATTTGTCTCAAGAATGCCATGCTGTATTTGACATAAAAGGCAGAAAAAAGTTTTAACCAAAATAACCTTTATCACTAAGGTCAATCTGGAAAGGATTCATCCAACAAAGATAAAAATAATGCTGGAGATAACAGTGGCAACAGTGAGTAACAGAGCTCAGACTCTTCTATTATATTTCCTCTGTATACCAATTTGTCTCAAGGATGTCATGTTGTATCTGACATAAAAGGCAGAAAAAAGTTTTAACAAAAATAATCTTTATCACTAAGGTCAATCTGGAAAGGATTCATCCAGCAAAGACAAAAATAATTCTGGAGATAACAGTGGCAACAGTGAGTAACAGAGCTCAGACTCTTCTATTATATTTCCTCTGTATACCAATTTGTCTCAAGGATGTCATGTTGTATCTGACATAAAAGGCAGAAAAAAGTTTTAACCAAAATAATCTTTATCACTAAGGTCAATCTGGAAAGGATTCATCCAGCAAAGACAAAAATAATTCTGGAGATAACAGTGGCAACAGTGAGTAACAGAGCTCAGACTCTTCTATTATATTTCCTCTGTATACCAATTTGTCTCAAGGATGTCATGTTGTATCTGACATAAAAGGCAAAAAAAAGTTTTAACCAAAATAACCTTTATCACTAAGGTCAATCTGGAAAGGATTCATCCAGCAAGGACAAAAATAATTCTGGAGATAACAGTGGCAACAGTGAGTAACAGAGCTCAGACTCTTCTATTATATTTCCTCTGTATACCAATTTGTCTCAGGGATGCCATATTGTATTTGACATAAAAGGTAGAAAAAGGTTTTAACCAAAATAACCTTTATCACTAAGGTCAATCTGGAAAGGATTCATCCAGCAAAGACAAAAATAATTCCGGAGATAACAGTGGCAACAGTGAGTAACAGAGCTAGCTCTTTTTTATTTTTCCTCTATTTACCTATTTGTCTCAAGGATGTCATGTTGTATTTCCTTCTCAGTTTCCCAATTTGTCTCAAGAATGCCAAGTTGTGTTTTACATGAAAGGCATGAAAGGATCTAATGTTGTATGTTACATATAAGGCAGAAAAAGTTTTAATCAAAATAATCTTCATCACTAAGGTCAATCTACAGAGGATTCATCCAGCGAAAATAAACATAATGCTAAGGATAACAGTGGCAACAGTGAGTAACAGAACTCAGACACTGTTTTTAATCTGTTTCCCAATTTGTCTCAAGGATGCCAAGTTAAATTTCACATGAAAGGCAGGAAAAAGTTTTAACCAAAATAATCTTTATCACTAAGGTCAATCTGGAAAAGATTCATCCAGCAAAGACAAAAATAATTCTGAAGATAACAGTGGCAACAGTGAGTAACAAATCTCAGACTCTTCTATTATATTTTCTTCTCTGTTTACCAATTTGTCTTAATGATGTCATGTTGTATTTGACATAAAAGGCAGAAAAAAGTTTTAACCAAAATAATCTTCATCACCAAGGTCAATCTACAGAGGATTCATCCAGCGAAAAAAAACATAATGCTAAGGATAACAGTGGCAACAGTGAGTAACAGAACTCAGACACTGTTTTTAATCTGTTTCCCAATTTGTCTCAAGGATGCAAAGTTAAATTTCACATGAAAGGCAGGAAAAAGTTTTAACCAAAATAATCTTTATCACTAAGGTCAATCTGGAAAAGATTCATCCAGCAAAGACAAAAATAATTCTGAAGATAACAGTGGCAACAGTGAGTAACAAATCTCAGACTCTTCTATTATATTTCCTTCTCTGTTTCCCAATTTGTCTCAAGAATGCCAAGTTGTATTTTACATTAAAGGCATGAAAAGATCTAATGTTGTATGTTACATATAAGGCAGAAAAAGTTTTAATCAAAATAATCTTCATCACCAAGGTCAATCTACAGAGGATTCATCCAGCGAAAATAAACATAATGCTAAGGATAAAAGTGGCAACAGTGAGTAACAGAACTTAGACTCTTTTTTTTAATAGTTTTGTCTCTGTTTCCCAATTTGTCTCAAGGATGCCATGTTGAATTTCACATGAAAGGCCAAAAAAAGTTTTAACCAAAATAATCTTTATCACTAAGGTCAATCTGGAAAGGATTCATCCAGCAAGGACAAAAATAATGCTGGAGATAACAGTGGCAACAGTGAGTAACAAAGCTCAGACTCCTCTATTAAATTTCCTTCTCATTTTCCCAATTTGTCTCAAGGATGTCATGTTGTATTTGACATAAAAATCAGAAAAAAGTTTTAACCAAATAATCTTTATCACTTAGGTCAATCTGGAAAGGATTCATCCAGCAAGGACAAAAATAATTCTGGAGATAACAGTGGCAACAGTGAGTAACATAGTTCAGACTCTTCTATTATATTTCCTTCTCTGTTTACCAATTTGTCTCAAGAATGCCATGCTGTATTTGACATAAAAGGCAGAAAAAAGTTTTAACCAAAATAACCTTTATCACTAAGGTCAATCTGGAAAGGATTCATCCAACAAAGACAAAAATAATTCTGGAGATAACAGTGGCAACAGTGAGTAACAGAGCTCAGACTCTTCTATTATATTTCCTCTGTATACCAATTTGTCTCAAGGATGTCATGTTGTATCTGACATAAAAGGCAAAAAAAAGTTTTAACCAAAATAACCTTTATCACTAAGGTCAATCTGGAAAGGATTCATCCAGCAAGGACAAAAATAATTCTGGAGATAACAGTGGCAACAGTGAGTAACAGAGCTCAGACTCTTCTATTATATTTCCTCTGTATACCAATTTGTCTCAAGGATGCCATGTTGTATCTGACATAAAAGGCAAAAAAAAGTTTTAACCAAAATAACCTTTATCACTAAGGTCAATCTGGAAAGGATTCATCCAGCAAGGACAAAAATAATTCTGGAGATAACAGTGGCAACAGTAAGTAACAGAGCTCAGACTCTTCTGTTATTTTCCTCTGTATACGAATTTGTCTCAAGGATGCCATATTGTATTTGACATAAAAGGTAGAAAAAAGTTTTAACCAAAATAACCTTTATCACTAAGGTCAATCTGGAAAGGATTCATCCAGCAAAGACAAAAATAATTCCGGAGATAACAGTGGCAACAGTGAGTAACAGAGCTCAGACTCTTCTATTAAATTTCCTTCTCAGTTTCCCAATTTGTCTCAAGGATGCCATGTTGTATTTCACATAAAAGTCAGAAAAAACGTTTTTACCAAATAATCTTTATCACTTAGGTCAATCTGGAAAGGATTCATCCAGCAAGGACAAAAATAATTCCGGAGATAACAGTGGCAACAGTGAGTAACAGAGCTAGCTCTTTTTTATTTTTCCTCTATTTACCTTTTTGTCTCAAGGATGTCATGTTGTATTTCCTTCTCAGTTTCCCAATTTGTCTCAAGAATGCCAAGTTGTGTTTTACATGAAAGGCATGAAAGGATCTAATGTTGTATGTTACATATAAGGCAGAAAAAGTTTTAATCAAAATAATCTTCATCACTAAGGTCAATCTACAGAGGATTCATCCAGCGAAAATAAACATAATGCTAAGGATAACAGTGGCAACAGTGAGTAACAGAACTCAGACACTGTTTTTAATCTGTTTCCCAATTTGTCTCAAGGATGCAAAGTTAAATTTCACATGAAAGGCAGGAAAAAGTTTTAACCAAAATAATCTTTATCACTAAGGTCAATCTGGAAAAGATTCATCCAGCAAAGACAAAAATAATTCTGAAGATAACAGTGGCAACAGTGAGTAACAAATCTCAGACTCTTCTATTATATTTTCTTCTCTGTTTACCAATTTGTCTTAATGATGTCATGTTGTATTTGACATAAAAGGCAGAAAAAAGTTTTAACCAAAATAATCTTCATCACCAAGGTCAATCTACAGAGGATTCATCCAGCGAAAAAAAACATAATGCTAAGGATAACAGTGGCAACAGTGAGTAACAGAGCTCAGACTCTTCTATTATATTTCCTTCTCTGTTTCCCAATTTGTCTCAAGAATGCCAAGTTGTATTTTACATTAAAGGCATGAAAAGATCTAATGTTGTATGTTACATATAAGGCAGAAAAAGTTTTAATAAAAATAATCTTCATCAACAAGGTCAATCTACAGAGGATTCATCCAGCGAAAATAAACATAATGCTAAGGATAACAGTGGCAACAGTGAGTAACAGAACTCAGACTCTTTTTTTTATAGTTTTTTCTCTGTTTCCCAATTTGTCTCAAGGATGCCATGTTGAATTTCACATGAAAGGCCAAAAAAAGTTTTAACCAAAATAATCTTTATCACTTAGGTCAATCTGGAAAGGATTCATCCAGCAAGGACAAAAATAATGCTGGAGATAACAGTGGCAACAGTGAGTAACAAAGCTCAGACTCCTCTATTAAATTTCCTTCTCAGTATCCCAATTTGTCTCAAGGATGTCATGTTGTATTTGACATAAAAATCAGAAAAAAAGTTTTAACCAAATAATCTTTATCACTTAGGTCAATCTGGAAAGGATTCATCCAGCAAGGACAAAAATAATTCTGGAGATAACAGTGGCAACAGTAAGTAACAGAGCTCAGACTCTTTTTTTATTTTCACTCTATTTACCAATTTGTCTCAAGGATGCCATGTTGTATCTGACATAAAAGGCAGAAAAAAAGTTTTAACCAAAATCATCTTTATCACTAAGGTCAATCTGGAAAGGATTCATCCAGCAAAGACAAAAATAATTCTGGAGATAACAGTGGCAACAGTAAGTAACAGAGCTCAGACTCTTTTTTTATTTTCCCTCTATTAACCAATTTGTCTCAAGGATGCCATGTTGTATCTGACATAAAAGGCAGAAAAAAGTTTTAACCAAAATAACCTTTATCACTAAGGTCAATCTGCAGAGCATTCACCCAGCAAGGACAAAAATAATTCCGGAGATAACAGTGGCAACAGTGAGTAACAGAGCTCAGACTCTTCTATTAAATGTCCTTCTCAGTTTCCCAATTTGTCTCAAGGATGCCATGTTGTATTTCACATAAAAGTCAGAAAAAAAGTTTTAACCAAATAATCTTTATCACTTAGGTCAATCTGGAAAGGATTCATCCAGCAAAGACAAAAATAATTCTGGAGATAACAGTGGCAACAGTAAGTAACAGAGCTCAGACTCTTTTTTTATTTTCCCTCTATTTACCAATTTGTCTCAAGGATGCCATGTTGTATCTGACATAAAAGGCAGAAAAAAGTTTTAACCAAAATAATCTTTATCACTAAGGTCAATCTGGAAAGGATTCATCCAGCAAAGACAAAAACAATTCTGGAGATAACAGTGGCAACAGTGAGTAACAGAGCTCAGACTCTTCTATTATATTTACTCTGTTTACCAATTTGTCTCAAGGATGTCATGTTGTATCTGACATAAAAGGCAGAAAAAAGTTTTAACCAAAATAATCTTTATCACTAAGGTCAATCTGGAAAGGATTCATCCAGCAAGGACAAAAATAATTCTGGAGATAACAGTGGCAACAGTGAGTAACAGAGCTCAGACTCTTTTTTTATTTTACCTCTATTTACCTATTTGTCTCAAGGATGTCATGTTGTATTTCCTTCTCAGTTTCCCAATTTGTCTCAAGAATGCCAAGTTGTGTTTTACATGAAAGGCATGAAAGGATCTAATGTTGTATGTTACATATAAGGCAGAACAAGTTTTAATCAAAATAATCTTCATCACTAAGGTCAATCTACAGAGGATTCATCCAGCGAAAATAAACATAATGCTAAGGATAACAGTGGCAACAGTGAGTAACAGAACTCAGACTCTTTTTTTATAGTTTTTTCTCTGTTTCCCAATTTGTCTCAAGGATGCCATGTTGAATTTCACATGAAAGGCCAAAAAAAGTTTTAACCAAAATAATCTTTATCACTAAGGTCAATCTGGAAAGGATTCATCCAGCAAGGACAAAAATAATGCTGGAGATAACAGTGGCAACAGTGAGTAACAAAGCTCAGACTCCTCTATTAAATTTTCATTCTCAGTTTCCCAATTTGTCTCAAGGATGTCATGTTGTATTTGACATAAAAATCAGAAAAAAAGTTTTAACCAAATAATCTTTATCACTTAGGTCAATCTGGAAAGGATTCATCCAGCAAGGACAAAAATAATTCTGGAGATAACAGTGGCAACAGTGAGTAACAGAGCTTAGACTCTTTTTTATTTTTCCTCTACTTACCAATTTGTCTCAAGGATGTCATGTTGTATCTGACATAAAAGGCAGAAAAAAGTTTTAACCAAAATAACCTTTATCACTAAGGTCAATCTGGAAAGGATTCATCCAGCAAGGACAAAAATAATTCTGGAGATAACAGTGGCAACAGTAAGTAACAGAGCTCAGACTCTTTTTTTATTTTCCCTCTTTTTACCAATTTGTCTCAAGGATGCCATGTTGTATCTGACATAAAAGGCAGAAAAAAAGTTTTAACCAAAATAATCTTTATCACTAAGGTCAATCTGGAAAGGATTCATCCAGCAAAGACAAAAATAATTCTGGAGATAACAGTGGCAACAGTGAGTACCAGAGCTCAGACTCTTCTATTATATTTCCTCTCTATACCAATTTGTCTCAAGGATGTCATGTTGTATCTGACATAAAAGGCAGAAAAAAGTTTTAACCAAAATAACCTTTATCACTAAGGTCAATCTGGAAAGGATTCATCCAGCAAAGACAAAAATAATTCTGGAGATAACAGTGGCAACAGTGAGTAACAGAGCTCAGACTCTTCTATTAAATTTCCTTCTCAGTTTCCCAATTTGTCTCAAGGATGCCATGTTGTATTTCACATAAAAGTCAGAAAAAAAGTTTTAACCAAATAATCTTTATCACTTAGGTCAATCTGGAAAGGATTCATCCAGCAAAGACAAAAATAATTCTGGAGATAACAGTGGCAACAGTGAGTAACAGAGCTCAGACTCTTCTATTATATTTACTCTGTTTACCAATTTGTCTCAAGGATGTCATGTTGTATCTGACATAAAAGGCAGAAAAAAGTTTTAACCAAAATAATCTTTATCACTAAGGTCAATCTGGAAAGGATTCATCCAGCAAAGACAAAAACAATTCTGGAGATAACAGTGGCAACAGTGAGTAACAGAGCTCAGACTCTTCTATTATATTTACTCTGTTTACCAATTTGTCTCAAGGATGTCATGTTGTATCTGACATAAAAGGCAGAAAAAAGTTTTAACCAAAATAATCTTTATCACTAAGGTCAATCTGGAAAGGATTCATCCAGCAAGGACAAAAATAATTCTGGAGATAACAGTGGCAACAGTGAGTAACAGAGCTCAGACTCTTTTTTTATTTTTCCTCTACTTACCAATTTGTCTCAAGGATGTCATGTTGTATCTGACATAAAAGGCAGAAAAAAGTTTTAACCAAAATAACCTTTATCACTAAGGTCAATCTGGAAAGGATTCATCCAGCAAGGACAAAAATAATTCTGGAGATAACAGTGGCAACAGTAAGTAACAGAGCTCAGACTCTTTTTTTATTTTCCCTCTTTTTACCAATTTGTCTCAAGGATGCCATGTTGTATCTGACATAAAAGGCAGAAAAAAAGTTTTAACCAAAATAATCTTTATCACTAAGGTCAATCTGGAAAGGATTCATCCAGCAAAGACAAAAATAATTCTGGAGATAACAGTGGCAACAGTGAGTACCAGAGCTCAGACTCTTCTATTATATTTCCTCTCTATACCAATTTGTCTCAAGGATGTCATGTTGTATCTGACATAAAAGGCAGAAAAAAGTTTTAACCAAAATAACCTTTATCACTAAGGTCAATCTGGAAAGGATTCATCCAGCAAAGACAAAAATAATGCTGGAGATAACAGTGGCAACAGTGAGTAACAGAGCTCAGACTCTTCTATTAAATTTCCTTCTCAGTTTCCCAATTTGTCTCAAGGATGCCATGTTGTATTTCACATAAAAGTCAGAAAAAAAGTTTTAACCGAATAATCTTTATCACTTAGGTCAATCTGGAAAGGATTCATCCAGCAAAGACAAAAATAATTCTGGAGATAACAGTGGCAACAGTGAGTAACAGAGCTCAGACTCTTCTATTATATTTACTCTGTTTACCAATTTGTCTCAAGGATGTCATGTTGTATCTGACATAAAAGGCAGAAAAAAGTTTTAACCAAAATAATCTTTATCACTAAGGTCAATCTGGAAAGGATTCATCCAGCAAAGACAAAAACAATTCTGGAGATAACAGTGGCAACAGTGAGTAACAGAGCTCAGACTCTTCTATTATATTTACTCTGTTTACCAATTTGTCTCAAGGATGTCATGTTGTATCTGACATAAAAGGCAGAAAAAAGTTTTAACCAAAATAATCTTTATCACTAAGGTCAATCTGGAAAGGATTCATCCAGCAAGGACAAAAATAATTCTGGAGATAACAGTGGCAACAGTGAGTAACAGAGCTCAGACTCTTTTTTTATTTTACCTCTATTTACCTATTTGTCTCAAGAATGCCAAGTTGTGTTTTACATGAAAGGCATGAAAGGATCTAATGTTGTATGTTACATATAAGGCAGAACAAGTTTTAATCAAAATAATCTTCATCACTAAGGTCAATCTACAGAGGATTCATCCAGCGGAAATAAACATAATGCTAAGGATAACAGTGGCAACAGTGAGTAACAGAACTCAGACACTGTTTTTAATCTGTTTCCCAATTTGTCTCAAGGATGCCATGTTAAATTTCACATGAAAGGCAGAAAAAGTTTTAATCAAAATAATCTTCATCACCAAGGTCAATCTACAGAGGATTCATCCAGCGAAAATAAACATAATGCTAAGGATAACAGTAGCAACAGTGAGTAACAGAACTCAGACTCTTTTTTTTATAGTTTTGTGTCTGTTTCCCAATTTGTCTCAAGGATGCCATGTTGAATTTCACATGAAAGGCCAAAAAAAGTTTTAACCAAAATAATCTTTATCACTAAGGTCAATCTGGAAAGGATTCATCCAGCAAGGACAAAAATAATGCTGGAGATAACAGTGGCAACAGTGAGTAACAAAGCTCAGACTCCTCTATTAAATTTCCTTCTCAGTTTCCCAATTTGTCTCAAGGATGTCATGTTGAATTTGACATAAAAATCAGAAAAAAGTTTTAACCAAATAATCTTTATCACTAAGGTCAATCTGGAAAGGATTCATCCAGCAAGGACAAAAATAATTCTGGAGATAACAGTGGCAACAGTAAGTAACAGAGCTCAGACTCTTCTGTTATTTTCCTCTGTATACGAATTTGTCTCAAGGATGCCATGTTGTATTTGACATAAAAGGCAGAAAAAAGTTTTAACCAAAATAATCTTTATCACTAAGGTCAATCTGGAAAGGATTCATCCAGCAAAGACAAAAATAATTCTGGAGATAACAGTGGCAACAGTGAGTAACAGAGCTCAGACTCTTTTTTTATTTTACCTCTATTTACCTATTTGTCTCAAGGATGTCATGTTGTATTTCCTTCTCAGTTTCCCAATTTGTGTCAAGGGTGTCAAGTTGTGTTTTACATGAAAGGCATGAAAGGATCTAATGTTGTATGTTACATATAAGGCAGAAAAAGTTCTAATCAAAATAATCTTCATCACTAAGGTCAATCTACAGAGGATTCATCCAGCGAAAATAAACATAATGCTAAGGATAACAGTGGCAACAGTGAGTAACAGATCTCAGACACTGTTTTTAATCTGTTTCCCAATTTGTCTCAGGGATGCCATGTTAAATTTCACATGAAAGGCAGGAAAAAGTTTTAACCAAAATAATCTTTATCACTAAGGTCAATCTGGAAAAGATTCATCCAGCAAAGACAAAAATAATTCTGAAGATAACAGTGGCAACAGTGAGTAACAAATCTCAGACTCTTCTATTATATTTCCTTCTCTGTTTCCCAATTTGTCTCAAGAATGCCAAGTTGTATTTTACATGAAAGGCATGAAAAGATCTAATGTTGTATCTTACATATAAGGCAGAAAAAGTTTTAATCAAAATAATCTTCATCACCAAGGTCAATCTACAGAGGATTCATCCAGCGAAAATAAACATAATGCTAAGGATAACAGTAGCAACAGTGAGTAACAGAACTCAGACTCTTTTTTTTATAGTTTTGTGTCTGTTTCCCAATTTGTCTCAAGGATGCCATGTTGAATTTCACATGAAAGGCCAAAAAAAGTTTTAACCAAAATAATCTTTATCACTAAGGTCAATCTGGAAAGGATTCATCCAGCAAGGACAAAAATAATGCTGGAGATAACAGTGGCAACAGTGAGTAACAAAGCTCAGACTCCTCTATTAAATTTCCTTCTCAGTTTCCCAATTTGTCTCAAGGATGTCATGTTGTATTTGACATAAAAATCAGAAAAAAGTTTTAACCAAATAATCTTTATCACTAAGGTCAATCTGGAAAGGATTCATCCAGCAAAGACAAAAATAATTCTGGAGATAACAGTGGCAACAGTAAGTAACAGAGCTCAGACTCTTCTATTATTTTCCTCTGTATACGAATTTGTCTCAAGGATGCCATGTTGTATTTGACATAAAAGGCAGAATTTTTTTTTAACCAAAATAATCTTTATCACTAAGGTCAATCTGGAAAGGATTCATCCAGCAAGGACAAAAATAATTCTGGAGATAACAGTGGCAACAGTGAGTAACAGAGCTAAGACTCTTTTTTTTATTTTTCCTCTACTTACCAATTTGTCTCAAGGATGGCATGTTGTATCTGACATAAAAGGCAGAAAAAAGTTTTAACCAAAATAACCTTTATCACTAAGGTCAATCTGGAAAGGATTCATCCAGCAAAGACAAAAACAATTCTGGAGATAACAGTGGCAACAGTGAGTAACAGAGCTAAGACTCTTTTTTTTATTTTTCCTCTACTTACCAATTTGTCTCAAGGATAGCATGTTGTATCTGACATAAAAGGCAGAAAAAAGTTTTAACCAAAATAACCTTCATCACTAAGGTCAATCTGGAAAGGATTCATCCAGCAAAGACAAAAATAATTCCGGAGATAACAGTGGCAACAGTGAGTAACAGAGCTCAGACTCTTCTATTATATTTCCTTCTCAGTTTCCCAATTTGTCTCAAGGATGCCATGTTGTATTTGACATAAAAGTCAGAAAAAAGTTTTAACCAAATAATCTTTATCACTTAGGTCAATCTGGAAAGGATTCATCCAGCAAAGACAAAAATAATTCTGGAGATAACAGTGGCAACAGTGAGTAACAGAGCTCAGACTCTTTTTTTTTTCTTATTTACCAATTTGTCTCAAGGATGTCATGTTGTATTTGACATAAAAGGCAGAAAAAAGTTTTAACCAAAATAATCTTTATCACTAAGGTCAATCTGGAAAGGATTCATCCAGCAAGGACAAAAATAAATCTGGAGATAACAGTGGCAACAGTAAGTAACAGAGCTCAGACTCTTCTATTATTTTCCTCTGTTTACGAATTTGTCTCAAGGATGCCATATTGTATTTGACATAAAAGGTAGAAAAAAGTTTTAACCAAAATAATCTTCATCACTAAGGTAAATCTGGAAAGGATTCATCCAGCAAAGACAAAAACAATGCTGGAGATAACAGTGGCAACAGTAAGTAACAGAGCTTAGACTCTTCTATTCTATTTACTCTGTTTCCCATTTTGTCTTAAGGATGCCAAGTTGTATTTTACATAAAAGGGAGAAAAAAATAACCAAATTAATCTATTTTACTAAGGTCAATCAGAAAAGGATTCATCCAGCATAGACAAAAATAATGCTAAAGACAACAGGGGGAACAGTTTGTTTGTTTTGTTTGTTTGTTTTATTTGGATCCCCATTAGCTTTAGCATAAGCTAAAAGCTATTCTTCCTGGGGTCCTATAATCTTTTTATGTGACAATGCATGTACCACATCACAATATTACATTATTCTGAATCACTTGTAATTAGGGATGCTAAACAATTAATCGTGATTAATCGTTAGCAGAATAAAAGTGTTTGTTTACATCATATATGTGTGTGAACTGTGTATAATAAATTTGTATAAATAAATGTACACACATGCATGTATATGTTTTAGAAATGTTTACATGTGTATATACATTTGTATATTTATGTATAATTTATATTATATATAAATATAAATACTTAATATATAATTTTTTTTTTCTTAAAATTATACATGAATGTGTTCATATTTATATATATACATATTTATTATACACAGTTTACACACATATGTGATGTAAACAAAAACTTTTATTCTGCTAGCGATTAATCGCGATTAATTGTTTAGCATCCCTACTTGTAATTTTTTTATACTAATTGTTGAAGTACTAGACCAAACCACAGAGCAAAAATCAAGGTGTGAAAAAAACAAAGCATTAAGTACTTGTTTAATGGTGTGTGTGGTGTAAAATATTTTGCACACCTTTTATTAACAGACAAAGTGTTTCCCATTTGAATTGCCAACTTCTGAACATGCATATCCCAACACAATCTACTATCTATCATTACTCCCAAGTGTTTAGCCTCTTCTCTTTGCTCTAGAGGTTTATGGTCTATACTGAGTTTAAGTTTTGGTTTGGAAAATAAGGATTAAGAAGTTCCAACCAGTAAACAATTAATTTTAGATACATTAAGAATCAATTTGTTACTTCTTATCCAGTCCAGCACTCACTGTAACTCTCTTTGTAATTTTGTATTTAAATCCCCAAAATCAGTTCCTGCTAAATATATAGTAGAATCATCAGCAAACATTGATATGCTTGCTTTATCTAAAACAGATGGAAGATCATTGGTAAAGATTGTGTAAAGGAGTAGCCCAAGACAACTTCCTTGAGGCACGCCATGTTCTACAACCCTTACCTTTGAAAAACTTCCATTTAAATAAACGAATTGTCTTCTATCCATCAAATAACTTTCCATCAATAACAATGCAGTTTGTGAAAAACCATAATATTCCAATTTTTTAAACTGTAAGTCGTTGTCAATTATATAAAATGCTGCAGTGAAATCAAGCATTACAACACCTATTATTTTCCTCTCCTCTATATCTTTGAACCAATCATCAACCATCTGAGTCAGAGCAGTGGCTGTCGATTGTTTTTCTCTATATGCATGCTGAAAATTTGTAATTAAATCATTATTTAAAAAGTAAGACTGAATCTGTTCATAAACTATTCTCTCCATTATTTTACCAAGAATTGGTAAAAAACTTATTGGTCTACTATTTAATCCAGAGAAAGGCATTTTTTTATTTTTAGGTATTGGTACAACTTTACATATTTTCCAAGATTGCAAACATATATTCTCCGTAAAGCACATATTAATTACATGAGCAATAATAGGAGCAATGATTGTAATTATTGGTTTAAGCAATTTATGTTCAAGTTAGTCAACACGAGGTGGTTTATCTTTACAATTCATCAAAAGCAATTCTACTTTAGAATCACTAACTTTCTTAAATTTAAAGCTGCATGTTTTACCTTCCATCATCTTATTTATCAGTGTTTTTGATAAGTCAGTCTTGTGTGGCTGTGTAGTGCTTTTAAAATTATTTATTTTATTTATGAAATAATAATTAAGATGATTCGCTATATCGCTTGGTTAGTAAAAAAATTACCTTCATTTTCTAAATGAGCTGTCGATTTATTATTTCCTCTTAATATAATATTCAGTATATATATATATATATATATATATATATATATATATATATATATATATATATATAATATATTATACAATTTACAACAGTGAGTAACAGAGCTCAGACTCTTTTTATAGTTCTTTCTCTGTTTACCAATTTGTCTCAAGAATGCCAAGTTGTATTTTACATGAAAGGAGGAAAAAAATAACCAAAATAATCTTTATCACCAAGGTCAATCTGAAAAAGATTCATCCAGCAAAGACAAAAATAATGCTGGAGATAACAGTGGCAACAGTGAGTAACAGAGTTCAGACTCTTTTATTATATTTCCTTCTCTGTTTCCCAATTTGTCTCAAGGATGCCAAGTTGTATTTTACATAAAAGGCAGAATAAAGTTTAACCAAAATATTATTTTTTACCAAGGTCAATCTACAGAGGATTCATCCAGCGAAAATAAAAATAATGCTGGAAATAACAGTAGCAACAGTGAGTAAAGAGCTCAGACTCTTCTTTTATAGTTTCGTCTCTATTTCCCAATTTGTCTTAAGGATGCCAAGTTGTATTTTACATGAAAGGCAGCAAAAAAATAACCAAAATAATATTTTTTATCAAGGTCAATCTACAGAGGATTCATCCAGCGAAAATAAAAATAATGCTGGAGATAACAGTGGCAACCGTGAGTAACAGAGCTCTAACTCTTTTTATAGTTCTTTCTCTGTTTACCAATTTGTCTTAAGGATGCCAAGTTGTTTTTTACATGAAAGGCAGAAAAATTAACAAAAATAATCTTTATCTCCAAGGTCAATCAGAAAAGGATTCATCCAGCAAAGACAAAAATAATGCTAAAGACAACAGTGGCAACAGTGAGTAACAGAGCTCTAACTCTTTTTATAGTTCTTTCTCTGTTTACCAATTTGTCTCAAGGATGCTAAGTTGTATTTTTCATGAAAGGCTAAAAAAATAACGACAATAATCTTTATCACCAAGGTAAATCTGAAAAGGATTCATCCAGCAAAGACAAAAATAATGCTAAAGACAACAGTGGCAACAGTGAGTAACAGAGCTCAGACTCTTTTTATAGTTCTTCCTCTGTTTACCTATTTGTCTCAAAGACGCCATGTTGTATTTGACATAAAAGGCAGAAAAATTAACAAAAATAATCTTTATCTCCAAGGTCAATCAGAAAAGGATTCATCCAGCAAAGACAAAAATAATGCTAAAGACAACAGTGGCAACAGTGAGTAACAGAGTTCAGACTCTTTTTATAGTTCTTCCTCTGTTTACCTATTTGTCTCAAAGACGCCATGTTGTATTTGACATAAAAGGCAGAAAAATTAACAAAAATAATCTTTATCTCCAAGGTCAATCAGAAAAGGATTCATCCAGCAAAGACAAAAATAATGCTAAAGACAACAGTGGCAACAGTGAGTAACAGAGCTCTAACTCTTTTTATAGTTCTTTCTCTGTTTACCAATTTGTCTCAAGGATGCTAAGTTGTATTTTTCATGAAAGGCTAAAAAAATAACGACAATAATCTTTATCACCAAGGTAAATCTGAAAAGGATTCATCCAGCAAAGACAAAAATAATGCTAAAGACAACAGTGGCAACAGTGAGTAACAGAGCTCAGACTCTTTTTATAGTTCTTCCTCTGTTTACCTATTTGTCTCAAAGACGCCATGTTGTATTTGACATAAAAGGCAGAAAAATTAACAAAAATAATCTTTATCTCCAAGGTCAATCAGAAAAGGATTCATCCAGCAAAGACAAAAATAATGCTAAAGACAACAGTGGCAACAGTGAGTAACAGAGCTCAGACTCTTTTTATAGTTCTTCCTCTGTTTACCTATTTGTCTCAAAGACGCCATGTTGTATTTGACATAAAAGGCAGAAAAATTAACAAAAATAATCTTTATCTCCAAGGTCAATCAGAAAAGGATTCATCCAGCAAAGACAAAAATAATGCTAAAGACAACAGTGGCAACAGTGAGTAACAGAGCTCAGACTCTTTTTATAGTTCTTTCTCTGTTTACCAATTTTGTCTCAAGGATGCTAAGTTGTATTTTACATGAAAGGCTAAAAAAATAACCACAATAATCTTACACTTTACCTTACTCTATTTCTTTCTCTTTTTCTGTATGGCATGTTATCATGTTATATTTAACATGAAATGCAGAAAATAGTTTAATCTTAATCACCTGCTTTATCAAGGTCAATCTCAAAAGAATTCAACCAGCAAAGACAAAATAAGTGCTGACGCTCAAACTGAAAATGGTGAGTAAAAGTGTTAACCCTTTTTTCATATTTGCTCCTGGTTTTTCATGTCTTAAAGATATCTATCATGTTGCTATGATATATTTCACATGAAATAAAGAACAAAGTTTAATCATAATAATCTGTGTCACCAAGGTCACCAAGGTCATGAGGGTTCATCCCAAAAAGTCATAGTGAACACTAAAGATCCTAATGCCAGACGTGAGTTACAATAAACAGCCTTATTTTCCATATTCCCTCTGTTTCTGTCTGTGTCCAAAGGATGCTATTCTGCAATTATGCATTCCACATGAAATGCAGAATATGGTTTAATAACACATATTTATTTCATCAAGGTCAATATCAGGAGGCTTCATCCAGCGAAAACAAAACAACTGCTGACGCTCACACTGAAAACAGTGAGTAACAAGAGCTCATCCTTTTCTTTCATATTTGCTCTTGTTCCTCGCTTTTTTATGTCTTAGGGATGCCATGTTGCCATGATATATTTCACAGGAAATACAGAAAAAAGTTTATTAATAATAATCTGTTTCACCAAGGTCATGAGGATTCATCCCAAAAAGTCATAATGAACACTAAAGATCCTAACTCCAGACGTGAGTGACAAAAAACATTCCCAACGATGCCATGTTGCAATTTTATATTCCACATGAAACTCATATTAAAATTTAATTAAACTTTACTTTTCACTAAGGTCACTTTTATGAGGATTTATCCAGCGAAAACATAACAGGTGATGAAGATCATACTAAAAATGGTGAGAAACAGAGCTCAGCATTTGTGTCATATTCCCTTCTCTGTTCTTCTCTGTTTCTTAAGGATGCCATATTGTAGTCCTTTACTTTTACATTATCACCTGTTTCTCTGTGTTTTAAGGAGCTGTGATGCCATGTAATATTTTGCATAAAATGCAGACAATGTTTAATCACAGTAATCTATTTTAACCAGGTAAATCTCAAAAGGATTCATCTGGAAAGGACAACATAAACACTAATGCTCAGAGTGACAGTGGTGAGTAACAGAGCACAGCCTTTTGTTTCATATTATCACCACCTGTTTCTCTGTGTTTTAAGGAGCTGTGTTGCCATGTCAATATTTGCATGAAATGCAGTGTGAATGTTTAATCACAGTAATCTATTTTACACAGGTAAATCTCAAAAGGATTCATCCGGAAAGGACAACACTTCTGGTCAGAGTGACAGTGGTGAGTAACAGAGCTCAGCCTTTTGATTCATATTATCACCACCTGTTTCTCTGTGTTTTAAGGATGTTGTGTTGCCATGTCATACTTTGCAAAAAATTCAGAAAAAGTTTAATCACTGTAATCTATTTTACCCAGGTAAATCTCAAAAGGATTCATCCGGAAAGGACAACACAAAAACTTCTGGTCAGAGCGACAGTGGTGAGTAACATAGCTCAGCCTTTTTCATATTATCACCTGTTTCTCTGTTTTCTAAGAAGCTGTGTTGCCATGTCGCCATTTAACACAAAATGCAGTGTGAAAGTTTAATCACAGTAATCTATTTTACCCAGGTAAATCACAAAAGGATTCATCCGGAAAGGACAACACTTCTGGTCAGAGTGACAGTGGTGAGTAACAGAGCTCAGCCTTTTGTTTCATATTATCACCACATGTTTCTCTGTGTTTTAAGGATTCTGTGCTGCCATGTCATATTTTGCATGAAATGCAGTGTGAATGTTTAATCACAGTAATCTATTTTACCCAGGAAAATCTCAAAAGGATTCATCTGAAAAGGACAACACAAACACTGATGGTCAGAGTGACAGTGGTGAGTAACAGAGGTCATCCTTTTGTTTAATATTATCACCTGTTTCTCTGTGTTTTGATGATGCTTGTGTTGCCATGTCATATTTAGCATAAGATGCAGAAAAAGTTTAATCACTGTAATCTATTTTACCCAGGAAAATCTCAAAAGGATTCATCTGGAAAGGACAATGTAAACACTGATGGTCAGAGTGACAGTGGTGAGTAACAGAGCTCAGCATTTTGTTTCATATTATCACCACCTGTTTCTCTGTGTTTTAAGGATGTTGTGTTGCCATGTCGTCATTTAACACAAAATGCAGAAAATGTTTAACACAGTAATCTATTTTACCCAGGTAAATCTCAAAAGGATTCATCCGGAAAGGACAACACTTCTGGTCAGAGTGACAGTGGTGAGTAACAGAGCTCAGCCTTTTGATTCATATTATCACCACTTGTTTCCCTGTGTTTTAAGGATGCTGTGTTGCCATGTCGTCATTTAACACAAAATGCAGAAAATGTTTAACACAGTAATCTATTTTACCCAGGTAAATCTCAAAAGGATTCATCCGGAAAGGACAGTGCAAACACTGATGGTCAGAGTGACAGTGGTGAGTAACAGAGCTCAGCTTTTTGTTTCATATTATCACCTGGTTCTCTGTGTTTTAAGGAGCTGTGTTGCCATGTCATATTTTGCATGAAATGCAGAAAATGTTTGATCACAGTAATCTGTTTTACCCAGGTAAATCACAAAATGATTCATCTGAAAAGGACAACACAAACACTTCTGGTCAGAGCGACAGTGGTGAGTAACAGAGCTCAGCTTTTTGTTTCATATTATCACCTGGTTCTCTGTGTTTTAAGGAGCTGTGTTGCCATGTCATATTTTGCATGAAATGCAGAAAATGTTTGATCACAGTAATCTGTTTTACCCAGGTAAATCACAAAATGATTCATCTGAAAAGGACAACACAAACACTTCTGGTCAGAGCGACAGTGGTGAGTAACAGAGCTCAGCTTTTTGTTTCATATTATCACCTGGTTCTCTGTGTTTTAAGGAGCTGTGTTGCCATGTCATATTTTGCATGAAATGCAGAAAATGTTTGATCACAGTAATCTGTTTTACCCAGGTAAATCACAAAATGATTCATCTGAAAAGGACAACACAAACACTTCTGGTCAGAGCGACAGTGGTGAGTAACAGAGCTCAGCTTTTTGTTTCATATTATCACCTGGTTCTCTGTGTTTTAAGGAGCTGTGTTGCCATGTCATATTTTGCATGAAATGCAGAAAAAGTTTAATCACTGTAATTTATTTTACCCAGGTAAATCTCAAAAGGATTCATCCGGAAAGGACAACACAAACACTTCTGGTCAGAGCGACAGTGGTGAGTAACATTGCTCAGCCTTTTTCATATTATCACCTGTTTCTCTGTTTTCTAAGAAGCTGTGTTGCCATGTCGCCATTTAACACAAAATGCAGTGTGAAAGTTTAATCACAGTAATCTATTTTACCCAGGTAAATCACAAAAGGATTCATCCGGAAAGGACAACACTTCTGGTCAGAGTGACAGTGGTGAGTAACAGAGCTCAGCCTTATGTTTCATATTATCACCACATGTTTCTCTGTGTTTTAAGGATTCTGTGCTGCCATGTCATATTTTGCATGAAATGCAGTGTGAATGTTTAATCACAGTAATCTATTTTACCCAGGAAAATCTCAAAAGGATTCATCTGAAAAGGACAACACAAACACTGATGGTCAGAGTGACAGTGGTGAGTAACAGAGGTCATCCTTTTGTTTAATATTATCACCTGTTTCTCTGTGTTTTGATGATGCTTGTGTTGCCATGTCATATTTAGCATAAAATGCAGAAAAAGTTTAATCACTGTAATCTATTTTACCCAGGAAAATCTCAAAAGGATTCATCTGGAAAGGACAACACAAACACATCTGTTCAGAGTGACAGTGGTGAGTAACAGAGCTCAGCATTTTGTTTCATATTATCACCACCTGTTTCTCTGTGTTTTAAGGATGTTGTGTTGCCATGTCATATTTTGCATGAAATGCAGTGTGAATGTTTAATCACAGTAATCTATTTTACACAGGTAAATCTCAAAAGGATTCATCCGGAAAGGACAACACTTCTGGTCAGAGTGACAGTGGTGAGTAACAGAGCTCAGCCTTTTGATTCATATTATCACCACTTGTTTCCCTGTGTTTTAAGGATGCTGTGTTGCCATGTCGTCATTTAACACAAAATGCAGAAAAAGTTTAACACAGTAATCTATTTTACCCAGGTAAATCTCAAAAGGATTCATCCGGAAAGGACAACACAAACACTGATGGTCAGAGTGACAGTGGTGAGTAACAGAGCTCAGCTTTTTGTTTCATATTATCACCAACTGTTTCTCTGTGTTTTAAAGAGCTGTGTTGCCATGTCATATTTTGCATGAAATGCAGAAAATATTTGATCACAGTAATCTGTTTTACCCAGGTAAATCTCAAAAGGATTCATCTGGAAAGGACAATGTAAACACTGATGGTCAGAATGACAGTGGTGAGTAACAGAGCTCATCCTTTTGTTTCA
The DNA here is from genome assembly GCF_030506205.2 of Paramisgurnus dabryanus. Lineage (NCBI taxonomy): Eukaryota > Metazoa > Chordata > Actinopteri > Cypriniformes > Cobitidae > Paramisgurnus > Paramisgurnus dabryanus. The sequence continues at coordinate 22,776,259 of NC_133340.1, read as the reverse complement.
TATTATCACCACCTGTTTCTCTGTGTTTTGAGGATGCTGTGTTGCCATGTCATATTTTGCATGAAATGCAGTGTGAATGTTTAATCACAGTAATCTATTTTACCCAGGTAAATCTCAAAAGGATTCATCTGGAAAGGACAACACAAACACTTCTGGTCAGAGTGACAGTGGTGAGTAACAGAGCTCAGCCTTTTGTTTCATATTATCACCACCTGTTTCTCTGTGTTTTAAGGAGTTGTGTTGCCATGTCATATTTTGCATAAAATGTTTAATCACAGTTATCTGTTTTACCCAGGAAAATCTCAAAATGAGTCATCTGGAAAGGACAACACAAAAACTTCTGGTCAGAGCGACAGTGGTGAGTAACAGAGCTCAGCCTTTTGTTTCATATTATCACCTGTTTCTCTGTGTTTTGATGATGCTGTGTTGCCATGTCATATTTTGCATGAAATGCAGTGTGAGTGTTTAATCACAGTAATCTATTTTACCCAGGTAAATCTCAAAAGGATTCATCTGGAAAGGACAACACAAACACATCTGGTCAGAGTGACAGTGGTGAGTAACAGAGCTCAGCCTTTTGTTTCATATTATCACCACCTGTTTCTCTGTGTTTTAAGGATGCTGTGTTGCCATGTCAAATTTGCATGAAATGCATAACATCTATTTAAATGTTTAATCACAGTAATCTGTTTTACCCAGGTAAATCTCAAAAGGATTCATCTGGAAAGGACAATGTAAATACTGCTAGTCAGAGTGACAGTGGTGAGTAACAGAGCTTAGCCTTTTGTTTTATATTTTCTCATATTCTGTCTGCATTTTCAGAGCAAAACATTGCATTGGTTTTTTTTTGTGATATGATGCTGGTAAGAGATTACCTTAATTTCCTTGCTTTTCTGTTCACCTCAAGCCCAACGCAACAACCCAACTCAAAAACCCAACACCCCAACTCAGAAACCCATGAACCCAACTCAAAAACCTAAGGCACCTATCACTCAGACAACTACTGTAAAGAATAAAGGAAAGGGAAAATCATAAATGTTTGTGAATGTTAAGCACAATGTTAAGCATCTATATGTTTTCATTGTTTAAGTATTGTTCGTGTTATCAGTGAGTCATAGTCATGGACCAGTTTATTTGACCAGTTTCTGTCTTTTGCTTCTACATTTTGTCAATGCAAAATTATTTTTATTAATTTTTGTATAGGCCAATAGGTTGATGACCAATATTTATTATGTACTTTCTTAACATTAAGATTTTTGTTTAAAATGTATTTAGATGTGTACATTAAGGGATTAGAATAAGTTCAAGTTAATTAGGTTATTTAAAACTTTGACTTTTAAAAATGGTGTAAAAGAGGCAATACAACTTAATTTTGAAGATTTTTGAAGATTTTTGTGGGGCTTAGGTACAACATTATATTCTTGTAGTAGTTGTATTTATGTCTAAATATTTGGGATATTTCTGTGGGGTCAATGGGGATGTTCTTATACCTAAACTATGCTACTGTATAATGCTTGATGCTCCATATTTCTCTTAATTATGCATAATTATGTATGTTGATTATTGATAATAAAAAAGAATTATTCATCATTCAGATATGTGTTTGTCACAAAACATTTTTTCCACAAAAGTAATTTCAAGCATTTAAATATGCACCTTCAGATGCAAAGATTTTTAAGATTATGTAACACATTTCAGTCAAGTACTCCTAAAAATGTGTACTTCAGGTTATCCCAGTTTAAACTTCCCTGCTCCTTAATGCAGGCAGCTTACTCATTTCAGGAAGGAAGCTCACACACCTCCCACACACATTCTTTTATAATTAAACATACATTATATATGTTATTTCTTGTTTTGGCCTCATCACACAGATAAGCTCTTTAACAGTTGGTCAGCTAAGTGCTATGCTAATGCAACGGTTGACACCTAAATAATTTAAATCACACTTTTTACCTTATTGAGCAGGGGTACACTTTATTGTACTTGTACTATAAAGTATTTTCCTGTAAATGAACTACATGGTATACTGAACTGACAGAGAGAAAGAGGTCGAATGTAATCCGCCCACAGCACCAACTGAAAAATCTAGTTGGAGGATCAGGATTGGCTCTGTCATTCTTTTGCATCACCTTGACAGTCTCTTCTTCATTTCAGTTCTGTTAACCGAGACCTTGTGAAAAAAATAGCTGAACCTGACCTTTCTAACTTCGCAAACAGCGACGGTTCCACACATCATTTTAAACATCATCCCTTTAAATTACATCATCCGTGACAGATTATATGAAACCAGAACATTACTCACAGCAAATGAAGATTTTCCTCCGTCTGTTTCAAGCTGACATCAAGAGACGAATGACGTCATTGACGTGACATCACAGACTTCAGTCGCATCTCATTCAGTAGTCATTTGCATAAAATAATACCTTTTCCTTAGTATGCTCCGTTACTCGCTTTCCTTGTAACTTTACATCCTTTTTCCCACTGTTACCTCAGCTAGAATGATCTGGTTCGAGCCCCGGCTAGGTCACGTGGCCTTTCTGTATGGAGTTTGCATGTCAGGCATGGGTTATCCGAGACAGAACAACTGTGTTCAAAAGACCCCAATTCTTCATCCTAGTTAACTAATATCCACTTAAATGAGTAAACGAATTCGAACACTAAGTTAAGCGCCGAAACCGCTGCGGGTGCCATCTTGTGTCGAGACGCGGGAGTTCATTGGCACGCGCCTTTCAGAAGGGGTAGTTGCGCGCGTTGCCACGGTTACGCGGCTGGCCTGAAATAAACTTTACATTTGTAGGCTGTTAGTTAATATATACATAATTTATCCTTTGTAAACATTAATTTTACACAGTGATACAGGTTATATATTGTATGATATCTTAACAATTTACTTGTCATTTACTTTGCTTGTTATCATAAATAATAAAAAGTAACTGTTGTTACTGATTATGTTTTCTGTAGCATTTTTACTTTTGTTTGTATTTAAATCATGAACATTACCTTTTAAAGTAAATGTTGTCTAAGAGGAACAGTTTATGGGTAGATGACAAATAAGGGTGAAACAGCATTTTTTTCCAAAAAAAGTTCTAAATTGCTTGAGAATTGTATGCATTTGTTAAGTTCAAATACTATTGTTTTTGAAACTGTTAGAGGTTAGCAGATTTTTTTCTCATTATGTAATTTATTAAGCTTTTTTCACAGCTCCAGCCTCCAGGCAAATTATGTCCTGCGGTGTGACATGACATTACTATAAAATTCAAATATTCAAATATTATTCATTTCAAATACAAATCGGGTATGTTTTAAGTTTAACAAATATTCTTAAAGAATGATCATTAACATTTTTCCACAGCTGTCTTCCGATTATATTCTTTGCTTGTGCCATCTTTTACCACTCACTCCAGTGGAAATATTGTGTAAAATTAGAAAAAAATGTACATTATTTTTTTATATATTTATGTTATGCAATGTTTTCAAATGCATATAATTATTTAAGCTAGTTAACATAGTAAAAGTCGTTTAAATGTGTCACACCACAGGACATCCCGTCACACCACAGGACGAAATGAAACACTGTATGAACATTTATGGTGAAATTTATTGAATACTTTTGTAACAAACAAATTCTTTTGCATCTCTATTTGAACATTAATGAAAATGCAACATATCAGTACAATCTTATTACTTAGTGTATGAATTTGAACTAAAAACATAGTGAACAAGACATAGTCATAAAGACTAAACAAATGTCTTGTTTTTAGGAGAAAGTCATTACAATCATGCTGAAATAATTGAAGGTATGTTAAAATCATCAATTCAGCTCTTTGAACAAAGATTCCAGTGAAGAGACATTTGACATTCCTTGTGCTTTCTTTTCTTGATATCTGTTGATGGAATAGAGACAGCTATTACATGTTTTCTATACAAGTGTATGCCTTAGAGAATCTTTCACCAACTCAATTTCCCTATTATAAACTTATTTACTTTCTCCTTCTCTCCCTAAGGATCTCCTCATGCCTGGCTTCATCCTGTGCTAACCTTTCCTGTATACCTCCCTTACAAAAATTAACCATGGTTTTACTATATAGTTAAAACCAAAAAACCATGGTTACTGTAGTAAAACCATGTTAACAACAAAATAACCATGGTTTTGACAGTTAAACCATAGTTAGTGTAGTAAAACCATGGTTTTGCTGATAGTAATCAATACAACACAAAAACATGGTTACTACACTTTTACAACAATAAAACCATGGTTAATTTTCGTAAGGGCTTCTTGTCCTTTCTTGGCTCATGCCTAAAAACTGTCAAAATCACTTTAAAAACAATGATCAGTGACTGTTAACATACACATACAACAAACAAATGAAGACAGATATATATTTATGTTTAATATATGTATAATATAGGTATATTATGTATAATGAAGGACGATATATATTTATGTTTAATAATGGCAATATTTGTTTAATATATAGAAAGAGACATATATATATTTATATTTATTTTTAATATTGCAAACATATCAGACGAGAATCTAGCTAGACATCTGACTTAATAATGTCACACTACAGGACGGGCTGTCACACCACAGGACTTTTTCACCTTGGCAGCCATTTTGAGTCATTGCTATACACAAGACTAAGCTTGGATATTACAGTAACTGAATAAGTTCATTCAGGGGCGTCGCTAAACCACTTTTACTGGGGCACGTGTGTAAATGTCAAGTTTAAATTTTAGCAGTTAACTAGTGTATTCCTTTAAAAAGACAATCGCGGCAAAAACGGATCTTTATGCAAAGTAGTTACCCAATTTAGGCTTGTAAAAGCGACGAAGCAGTCGCATTGACGCGTGCACGCACGTATCCATGGCCGCGCCCGTTTGCGTTCACCGCGCACAACCGCATTCAAAAGGTGACGCCACGCGAGTGCTTATGAAGCCATAACGAAACTAAAGTAAGTTTCTAAATAATATTGCTAATCTTATTTTGATTCGATCATTATTGGCTTCTGTAGATGTACATCAGAAGTGTTTTGTGCAAAGCAGGGAAAGGGAAGAAGAAAGGAGAGATGATGAGTTTAAGTGAGGTAAGAAGACAAACTACAGTCTCACCCTGTCAGGCCTCAAACAGACGAAAACCTCTGTCAAGTCTATAGAATTGCATTGTTGCTGAGAAAATCAACAGATGTATGTGTTATACTGTTCTGTATTTTGAGATATGAAATTAATATTTCGTTTACTAATATTTAACTCTAGGACACTAACTTACATAACAGTTAGCAGTAACTATGACTGAGATTATTTACTATAGCAGTCATAAAATTCTTGTAAAAATAAATTATTAATCATTGCTATCATTGTATAATGTAGAAAATATTTCTCTGCTGTCATTATTTCCAAACATTTTATGCCATTTATGCTTTCAAACATGTTAATAATGTTAGGTATGATGAAGATTACATTGTATAGAAGTGTTGCACACTTCTCGCACACAGCAGGCTTTCAAAAAAAGTCATCAAATATTGGGGGCCTGTGCCCCAGTAGAGCTTTACGTCTAGCAACGCCCCTGAGTTCATTGTTTTAAACCTGAATATAATTATTATTTTTTATATATTTTTCTTTTTTCTCTAACTAGATCAGTCACACCACAGGACTATCAAAAATGGACACGTTCATGGTCTGACAGAAATGATGAAATTTATCAAATTCATAAGAGATTAAAACTCACCTTTTAACCTCTTTAGCACAACCAAACATCTGGGGGATTTCCGGGTAGGGGGGTTGTCTAAAAGACCCCTATGGCTGTCCATGTAACTGCCATTACAAAAATCTAATATACTATGTCACACTGCAGAACAGCATTTGTGTTTCAAAACTAAATGTACTGTAAATGTTATTTTAGTACTTTTTAGCATTTTGAAAACTTAAGTTAATAAGCAAATATACAAAATAATGCCAACGCATTTATTAGCTGCTCCAAACATATCTGCTATATTTTACTAATATTTACATTTGATGAGTCAATAATGTTACAGTCAAACCACAGGACATTTTGCTATTCATCTTGAAATATGAACAAAACCAGATACATTTTATTTATTTAAATATGCACCTTCAGATTAAAAGATTTTTAAGATTATGTAACACATTTCAGTCAAGTAATCCTAAAAATTTGTACTTCAGGTTATCCCAGTTTAAACATCCCTGCTGCTTAATGCAGGCAGCTTACTAATTTCAGGAAGGAAGCTCACACACCTCCCACATACATTCTTTTTTATTAAACATTATGTTATTCTTTGTTTTGGCCTCATCACGCACTGACATGCAGATTAGCTCTTTTAACAGTTGGTCAGCTAAGTGCTATGCTAATGCTATGATTAACACCTAAAGAATGACTACTTTTTACCTTATTAAGCATGGGTACACTTTAATGTACTTGTAATGTATTTTTCTGTAAATGAACTGCATGGTAGGTATACTGAACTGACTACTAACTTTGCAAACAGCGACGGGTCCACACATCATTTTAAACATCATCCCTTTAAATTATATCATCCGTGACAGATTATATAAAACCAGAAAATTACTCACAGCAAATGAAGATCTTCCTCCGTCTGTTTCAGTAAAGCAGCTGACAGCAAGAGATGAATGACGTGACATCACAAACTGCTCTTCAGTTAGTCGCATTGCATCCAAAAGTTGCTAGTCATTTGCATAAAATAATACCTTTCAAATGTCCTTAGTATACTACGTTACTCACTTTCCTTGTCATGAATTAGCATTATCGATTATCGTTACACACTAACTCTTTTTTTTACCGCGTCACGACCACTGTTGCCTCAGCTAGTATGGCCATCCCAAATGGCACACTCCGGACTTATGGCCGTCCTCAGAGTGCACACTTTGATGACACCATGTAGTGCAGACCTCAGTGACCCTTGACGTGAGTGCACGAGGGAGCACCAGACTTTTGTTTTGGGACATCATGTGTTGGGTGAAGTTGCCCATCAGGGTGAACTCCTCCCTTCCGTCATCTGATTGTTCTTTTGCAAGGACTTCTGAGTTGGTAAAGTGGGCAAAGCCTGCTGCAGTGCGGGCTTGGCTGAAGACTGCAACAAGGGTGCAAAGGGGGCACTGATGAGCACACTTCAAAGTGTAAAAATGACAGATGGGAAGACTGAGTGAGCACGTGCACCTTAGTAGTGGCGCACGTTGCACGATTACATGGCTCGCCTAAAGTTAACTCTCCTTTTGTAAGCTACAGTGAACAGAAGTTGTTATTCAATGTCAAGAAAGGATCCTCGGAAGCCAGAATTTCAAGGATGCTACGTCATTGACATCTGTCGAAGGACTGTTCCAATGTCAAGGATCCTCTGAATTTCAAAAAAGTCCTTTGTTCGAAAATTATCCCATAAACAGGAAAGGATATGCATGTGTGTATCCTTCACGCTCTTCGCACTCACAAATCACCCACAATCCTATGTGCGCAGCGCCGAAAGCAGACCTTTTCACTGACTTAATGACGCAATGACGTGCACTTGCTAGCCTGTTCCACTTACGTGTACGTGTTCTCCGAAGGCTAAAGAAGAGCCTTGTCTACCCTCCGAAGGAAGTGACTTGGAAAGAACAGTCCTGCCAAGGAAGTATCCTTGACATTGAGAAACACCTAGTTATTACATAACGGCTACCGTGGTTGCATTTGGAAAAGCGAGGTGCTAGAGAGCATTCGTTTGAATGCAAAATACAATTTCATCACTAGATGGGGGAAATCCTACTTACTCTCCTTTTAATGTATACATAATTTATACTTTGTAAACACACTGCAAAAAATTATTTTCAAGAAAACATTCTTAATATTTTTGTCTTGTTTTCAGTAAAAATATCTAAAAATTCTTAAAATAAGATGCTTTTTCTTAATGAGCAAAACGACCCAAGAAAATAAGTCTAGTTTTTAGATCAAAAATTTCAAATTTAAGTGATTTTGTGCATAAAACAAGCAAAAAAATCTGCCAATGGGGTACGCAAAAAAATCTTGAATATTTTTCTTAAACACTAAATTCAAGAAAAATTCATAAATTTGCTTACCCCATTGGCAGATTTCTTTGCTTGTATTAATCACAGATTCGCTTTAATTATATATTTTTTGTCTAAAATCTAAACTTATTTTCTTAGGTCATTTCGCTCATTAAGAAAATACATCTTGATTTCGGAAATTTGAGATATTTTATATACTCCATGACAATGGCAAGGAAGTAAAAATCCAATGTCCAATGTTGCAAAAGTGAAAAATAAACTTTGGGTGAAACCAGGCTTAATCAGGGACCTCCCTGACACATCACTATAATGTTTTACAGTAAGTTGTTATATCCACCCACAAAGAAAAAACAGTAAGAAACTGAATAGATTCCAGTTCTTCTTGTAATTATCTGTTTTCTATGGTAAATGAATAGTGCATAATGGACAGATAACAACAGGATACTGAATGTCCTCAGTATTTTGAATAGTATATTTACTGCAAACTCACTGGTTTCTGCTTACCTCAATCTCATTTAAATTATAAAGAACAAAAGTTTTTTCAACCAAAGCGTTAGCTTAAAATTAAACATCATTCCCGACTGGAAGATCATTTCAATTTTATAAAATATTATTAGGAAGATGAGAAAGAAACTCTGGGTAGATCCAGAACTTAACAGGTATAGGGCCCATCCTTTTCTGGTGCATGTTAAAACAACTTTAATTCAAATATTAGTCATGATATGACGCAATACCAAAGGTGGGGATGATTCTAACATATATAAGTCCTGATGTTTCACAGTACGGTACGGCACTCATCTTTTTAACATATCCAACACTTGTTTTAACTTAATAGATTGTCAGGTAAGACTTTTTTGTTTTAAATATTTACAATAAAATAATGTTTGTTTATTCTAAATAATATTATTTAAAAATGTATTACATTTCACTCAGTTAGGTTAGGTCTGATATATTTTGTTATTTATCAGTGAGTCTGTTCATTATTTCTATTTAAGGGACAAGTGTTCTCTCACTCCCACTATTCTCAGAATTTCTTGAATTGTCTTCTAATCTCTAGATATCAGAGCAGATGGAGGACTCACCCAATGCTTTATCCCAAGGCAAACCTAAATGCCCACCTCAAGACCAACCAAAAGGCATACCTAGATGCCCACCTGAAGACCAAACGAAAGGCATACCCAAATGCCCACCTCAAGACCCACCGAAAGGCATACCTAGAAGCCCACCTGAAGACCAAACGAAAGGCAGACCCAAATGCCCACCTCAAGACCCACCAAAATGCATACCTAGATGCCCACCTGAGAACCCACCAAAAGGCATACCTAGATGCCCACCTCAAGACCCACTGAAAGACATACCTAGATGCCCACCTCAAGACCCACCAAAAGGCATACCTAAATGCCCACCTCAAGACCCACCAAAAGGAATACTTAGATGCCCACCTCAAGACCCACCAAAAGGCATACCTAGATGCCCACCTGAAGACCAAATTAAAGCTCCACCTCAGTGTAGCCAAGTAAAGAATGTGAAACTGTAAAAAAATTCACAGAAACAAAAAATTATTTATCTTCTTTTTTTTACTGGGTACCTAAACCCAAACAGTAACACTGATATTATTTAGCCTAATTAAAAACAGCTTTTTGACTTCTACTATAGTTAATATTTGGAAAAGAATGTACTTGTTTACTTTAAAATAACTCAAATTAAAACCATGGTACAAACTATGGTATAGTGAATTCTGTGAACATATTTGTACTCCTTTTGGGAAGGTTTCAGAGTTGGACTTAATTCTGTAGAAAACCTTTTACTGTCTGAAGATTTTCCATTGTAACATTCAAATGTTATATTAAACACTGTAACACTAACTATTAAACTAATAAATCTTACTCATATAAAGCATTCAAGTCAAGACTTCATGAATTTTGTTGCTTTAAGTGAACTTTTTATTGTTGGCTCCAAAACACAACAGTAAATGTAATGTTTTGTCTTGATTACTCAGTTGGGTGAGTACAGACAAAGGGTTTACATTGTAGAACTGGAGTCAAACCGTTGTACTTGTGACAATATAAAGAAAGTCTTGATATACTTTATGTCATTAGTCTCTAGGTGAGCAAGTCATAAGCAGAGTGTATTAAACTTGTTGCAAAAGTGGAGAAATAAACTTTGGCTTAATACAATAACATTTTACAGTGTGTTGTCAGACTCACCCTGACCCTTCAGATCCACCCTATAAGACAGTAAGGAACTAAATAAATTCCAGTTTTTATTGTCTCCTTCAGTAAATTAATAGTACAGAATGGATGGTTAACAAAAGAACATGGCTGTCTTCAGTATATAATGTCCAAAAGAGTTGATTATTAAACTAAACTGAACATATATGATGTAAAATATACAACGGAGGGAACACTCATCATTTTCATCATTATTGGGATTTTTTTTTTTGCACTCAAATAAGCAAAAAAAGTTAATTCTATTTAGTTTAGTAACATTAACCAAATATGAGGCATTTAAATTAGTTTTTGTTTCCTCCTCTAAAAAGCTGGGGACATTCCATAGACGTAATGCATTTTATAGTGTACAAACTGTATATTCTATTTCCTTCCCCTTCTCCAAACCCTAACCACAACCATCACAGAAAACATTCTTGTTCCTTAGATTTTCAATAAACAAACACACCACAAAATTTCGTGCAGTCTATCACACAGTCAGACTTTATAAAGCAAACAGGGAAAACAATAAAAGTCATGACTTACATTGTATACAGCTAACCATTTTCATTTGCTGTAAAAAGTGGTGGAAAGCACAGACTGCAATTACTTGACTACATTGGTTGATCTTGTCCAAGCTTCTTAATCCTTTATTTATTCTTTAACTGAAAACCTTGGAAAGGGTGATTTTGTAAAGATAAAATCATATTTTCTTTCATCTCAAGCTATTTTGCTTGCTTCCACTGATTACTAGCAGTTACATGACAATCTGCAACATGGTTATGAGAGCCTGAGAACGATCCAATCACATGAGGTCAAATACAAAAAAAACCTATTTTGATTTGCTTTTCAATAAAAGTGTGAGGGTTTGGGACGCACAGTGTTGTGCCCCAAGGGGGATCTGAAACAAGCCAATTAGAGATCAGCCTCAAGTCACATGCTTTTAACAAATTTACTGACCTACATACACACTCATTTGGGTGGCGTCCCATACACAACAACTCAACAGTGAAATAGTACAACTAAATGATTTTATTTTGTATTAATTTGCACTTTATATTTAACTTTTTAGTAACATGTTAAAGTATCTTTCCTCTCTGGCCAACTTTAGGGAGGCGGCGCCCCACCGCCCCCATTAACCAGCCAGCACTATTCTTAACCCCACTGGGATTGCAACTTGAGGTTTGGGTGGTTGTTCCAGTGGAATCCTACATGCACTTGTTGAAGTTTCAACCAACCCAGATTTTTAAATACATTAGATTCAATACTTTTGTTCATGCATTGAAGTGTATGGAAAAGAGCTACGCAATCTCAAATGATCACCATGTTGCCCAATAATTATGGTGATTTTTCTGCACACAGTTTCCTAGAAACAGGAATTTCATGAATGTTTGGTTTCAGGGAGTGTGAATGTAAATTTTTGGTTTCAGGAAGTGCGAATGTGTCTCTTCAGGAACACATCCGACGGTGACTCACCCATGGTGGGTTGTGGGACAATGCAATAAAAATATTTTATCATCAAGGCACGTGTCCTCATCTTACAGCTTCTTCATTACCATTTTAAATGTCTGTGCATATCTTTCTGCCTAAACCTGTAGAATTCATCAAAAGTGAAAGTAATTGCATTTAGTGGTGAAACTGATCACAAAACTCACAAAACTTCCTTATTTAATGCCACACCTTTTCGCAATCAAGAAACCACTTAAATAGGACCTGCCTGACAAAGTGAAGTAAACCAAAAGATCCTCAAAAGCTACACTGCAAAAAATGACTTTCTTAGTATACTAAAAAAATTCTTATAGTTTTTTAATATTTTACTATGTTCTTACCTCAACTTAGACAAATTAATACATACCCATCTTTTTTCAATGCGTGCACTTAATCACTGTACAGCACGTTGTGAACGTGTTAGCATTTAGCTTAGACCCATTCATTTCTTAGGATCCAAACAGGGATGAATTTAGAGCCACCAAACAATTTCATGCTTTCCCGATTCAATGACTGTAACATAAGTACACTGTAAGAAATACTTTGCTGCCTTAAATTTTGTTGTTAAATCAACTCAGATTTACAAGTCATTTCAACTTACTATTATTTATCTTGACTAGAGATAAGTTGTTATAACTACAGGTGAGTTCTTATAACTTATAAAATTAAGTTGACTTTTCTCAACTATATTTTATAAGTTGTGACAACTCATCTCTGTTGACATGACTTATAAATGTGATTTGATTTTTACAAAAAAATTTTAAAGCAGCAAAGTATTTTATACAGTGTAGTTACACGTGTGGTGTGGTAGCACAAAATAAAACGTTGGTGTTTTTTTAAGCAGATAAAAAATGAAAACTATATTGTATAGCAGAAGAGCACTTAGTTTTCAGCATTTCGGCACAGTAATATTGACGGAAGCCATTTTGCTAATCAAGAAAATGTAAAAGTATGTAAAAAATGTAAATAATTTTTTTTGCAGTGTACATCATGATGAGATCCCAAAATATACAGGAACAAATGAGAAAAAGTAATTGAGATCCATCAGTCTGGAAAAGGTTATAAAGCTATTTCTAAAGATTAAGATATATGGATGGTGTTACAGATTGCTTTATATGGTCACTTCCTAATTCCTTACAGAAATCTGTCCACACAAGCATAAATAAGTGTTATTAACCCACAAATATATAGGCCTATCTATATTTCTATAATCTACTTCTTTATACGAACGTTTTGAGGGCTTCATGTAATCCAAAAATGAATAATAATGAATAATATGAAAAATACGATTTATGTTCAAAACAGAGGACATTACAAAAAATAACTTTGCCTTCTGATCTGAAATCTCGTCTGAGTAACTTTTTACTGTTACCTTACTATTACTAACTATAAACTTGCTATTAGTAACTAAAAATCGTCAATGATATACCTATTGTTTATTTAATGAACATCTTACACACGCTGTATTTTTATGCTGGTAATACTTTATGCCTCAGGGGCATAGGGCGGTAAATTAGAATTCATAGATTTTGAATGAATGTTATTTAAACAAGTGAATGTTTAGTATTTTTTTGTAATATGTTGTGCCTCAGGGCTACGAGGCGTGAGTTAGAATCAGAAATGAATGAACTTTAAACAAATACATTTTAATGAATCGAAATAGCCCTTGTGTGTGAATAACACATACCATATTTCTTGTCATTGCAATGTAGAACCACCGAGATGGCGCACCTGTGTATGCATAGGAATGTAACTTGGTGGTCTTGATCGAAAGGATGCTAAATGAGCATTCAAGAGGAGAATACATGGTGAAATAACATTACACAACTTACTACAGCTGCTTTTTTAAATAACAATTTTTTATGAAGTCTGAATAGACATCGAAAAGAGAGGATAAACATGTTTTTTATTAGAAATATCATTGTTTAGCTTTGGTTACTGTCGTGATACCATGACTAGTTTGTGCTTATGTGTAATTTTCAATGGAAAAACTACATCCGCTTCAAAGCAAAATGCGACAAAACCTGCTGGAGCAGCTATACAGAAATTATTAAAACGGTTAAAGATGTGATGCAAAAAGCAGTGAAAGAACCAGATAAAGGAAATGACATTCTTTTACGCATACCAACTGTGATTTTGACAAAAATATCAAATGGTGGGTTGTACAAATAGCAAAGGTGCGGCTGAAGGTGGAGTAGATGGATATGAATATAAAAATGATGGGGCTCAGTAAAGTTGCATCTATTTCTCCAACAACAACATCTGGTAAGATTCATAATAATAAATATTTTTGGTCATTGTGGTGTACACCACAATATTAAACTAATCAAAATATAAAAAAAGCTTTATTTGAATTTAGTTATTTGTAAAATAGTTTATACATTTTATGGATGAAATTGGTTATTGGATTATTAATGAAAATTGAAACTCGAAAGAAAAGGGAATTGGTTGTGCAGATCAAGTGTATAGACTCTAAAACATGCTGGGTTACTTTCAACCCAGCATTTGCGTTGTATTTTAACCTATGCTGGGTTGTTTTAACCCAAAATACTGGGTTGCCTTAACTCTTTGGGTCAAATATAAACATTTTCTGGGTTAATTTAACCCAACAGCTAGATTTGTCCCTTTTGGCCCACTGCAGGGTTGAAAATAACTCTTTAATTTTGGAGTGTAATTGGCACAAGAAAAAAACGAGTCTGACACAGGGATCACTACGGACTCGGTTGAAGAAGATTTATTGAAGTCACATTAAAAAAATCTACAGTAAATATTATAGCTATATGTGAGGAAATTAGTCAAAGTATGTCAGATTTTCATGTTCCCTTTAAATACTCTGTGCAGGTGTACAAAGTACAAAAACTGTTTTAAAGCCAAATGGTGGTCAAAATACCGATTGATAAAGCCAAATATTGATTTGATTTAGCTAATAAAGGCAACTCTTTATCCTTTCTCTCATTATTTACAGGTATCGAGGAGAAATGGCGAATATCCCTATGAAGATGCTGGTGCTATTAACTTTAGTTCTTCTGGTGTCCAGTATGAGTGAGGGAAAGGTTCGGATAAAGTGTAAGAAGGCTCCAGAGGAATCTCAAGAGGAATCATCAAAAATAGACAGAAGGAGCACTCATCTCATTAATAGTGGTAACACAGCTTCAACTATTCTTTCATATTACATTCTTTGTCTATCTGTGTGTCTTCAGCGTGCATAGTTAATCTATTTGATCTATTTAAGTAATGTCAATCTCATTAAGATTTATTCAGAAAATACATTGGTGGAGTTTGGGGAGGGGGGCAGTGCCCCCCTAGACCAGAGCCAATTATGATTTTGTCAACCCAGTCTCCTAAAAATGCGTATAAATAGCACGAAGTGTAAAACTCGTGCAATACATACGCCAAATTCCACTTTGGCGTGCATATGATACGCAAGTCCTTCCCATTCACTTAAACGGGGCATCTTTTTTTGTCGTTTTATTTATTGGTTTCTCAATTTTTTTGCTATTTTTTACCATTTTCGCTTGGGTTTAGGGTTAGAACAACTTTTTGTTATATAAAAATGACACCCTAACCCAAACCCCAACTCTAACCCCAACTCCAAGCGACCATGGCTTAAATATGGACAAAAACATTGAGAAACCTGTATATTAAATAACCTCATTAAGCAAATCTAAAATCTAACCCTAAACCCAAGCGAAAATGGTTTAAAAAACAGAAAAAAATTGAGAAACCAATAAATAAAACGACAAAAAAAGATGCCCCGTTTAAGTGAATGGGAAGGACTTGCGTATCATATGCACGCCAAAGTGGAATTTGGCGTATGTATTGCACGAGTTTTACACTTCGTGCTATTTATACGCAACCTCAGGAGACTGGGTTGGATTTTGTCTGAGCTATGAATTAAATAAAAATAATATCATTCATATTTTCTTATTTATTTTTCTTATCTTATTATTTAAGTGGGTAGACTGAGTAGCTTGAGGCTAAAATATTTTGAATTAATTTAAACCATATTTGAAAACGAAGATTTCCCACTTCCTTGCTAAGAGATATTAAACAAATAATGATGTTGGATCTTTTCTTCTCATATTCCCTTCTATGTTTCTATCTGTGTCACATGGCCTTGTTGTTTTTGATATTATATGCAGAATAAAGTTTAAACACAATCATTTATTTTATGAAGGTCAGTCTCGAAAGCATTCATCCAGTGAAACAAGAACTGATGATCACTTTGACAGCAGTGAGTAACAAAGATGAGCTTTTCCTTTCATATTCACTTCTCTGTTTGTTACTATGTCTAAAAGATGCTATTTTGACAGATTATATTTCACACAAAATAAATGCTGATAAAATGTAAATACAATCATTTATTTCACAAAGGTCAATCTAGTAAGGATTCATCCAGTGAAGACAAAACAAGTTCTGATGATCATTCTGACAGCAGTGAGTAACAGAGCTCAGCCTAAGTCTTAAGGATGCCATGTTGCCTTGTCATATTTTACATGAAATGCAGACAAAAATTGTAATCACAATAATATGTTTCACCAAGGTTACTCGGATAAAAAGACATCCAGGAAAAACCAAACAAATGCTAGACATCATAAGGCCACACGTGAGTTTCAACCTTTTCTAATTCCCTCCTATGTTTCTCTCTAGCCCTTTTCTCACAGAGATTACGGAAAATGAATTTGAGATTTGTCCGCGATCGCTTGATTTTTGGTTCATTCACACTGCCAATGATTGACAATGAAGTCCTGCATTTATAGTTTTTTCCACAGCATCTGAAGTTTGCTAATTATCTCTCTCAAGAAACCAGGTGCAGGCATTTTTGTTTAAATCAAGATCATATGGAGCAAATGATGCACTGTTCTGCCATGCTGGTGAATGTTCTCAGCTTCAGCGCAGATAATGGCGAGCTTCCTGACTTTATTCCAGTTTGCCAACATTTTTTTTTAGTTGTGAATCTTGATTTGTGTTTAAATCCCTGTGTCAAAGAGCTGAACCATAACTTCTGGTTGTTATTGCACACGCGTCCTCACCACGGCACGCCCCTTACGGCATTGTTCTGCATTTCATTCACATTAAGGGCTATCCGTGAATGTTAAGTCAATGTTGGGTCCCCTTTACAGGAGCGATCCCAGAACATTTACTGGACGTGTTTGTGTTCCCAGAAGCTTCTTTGACAATTTTATGGAAATTTTCTGGAACCAAAGTGCTGTGTGAATGGGGTTTATGTCTTAATGCATAGTTAACCAAAATATGCTAAATCTCTCAAAATTAGCCATCCCAAATGTGTATGACTTCCTTTCCTTTTATTCAAAGCAACTTATAACAGTAAGGAAAACAATGAAGCTATTAGAAGGTAACAATATGGGAGGTGTAACAAAAAACGTCCCAAAGTTGAATAAAGAAAATGAGAAGAGAATCTTATTATTGTTATTAATATTATTATTAATAGAGTGAGCATTCAACGTGTGAGTGAGGTGTTTTTAGTTGTTTTTTTAAATATACAGAGTGGCAGACCATACAGTTTGTCAGCAGCACAGTCTCACAAAATTACATACCTATAGTCACGTAAATTTCTTTATCATGATTGTTGCTTCAGTTTAGGGTTAGATATACATTCAAAGACATCCTTACCAAAACCAGTTCTAACCCTAACGCCAGGTGACAATGGTTTAAAAATCTGAAAATATAAAAATATAAATCAGAAAAAAAATTGTATAAACCAATACTTAAAGTGACATCCTAACGCAAACACCAACGCTGCGTCGAAGGCGAAGTAGTACTTTTCGCGGTGGTTTCGGACGAAGCGACAATGGTTTGAAAATAGGAAAAAGCAGTTGAGTAACCAAAATGCGACAATGACACATAAACAGAAATGCGGAAATGTGGAAATTCATGACCGTATCACGAAAAAGCTTAAAAAAATTATGTGACTATAGGTATGTATTTTTGTAAGACTGAGTAGTTTGGAAGATAGTTCCACTATATCAACCATGAAAATGAAAAGTAAATTGGTTTTTATGCTATTTTGTGAAGATACCACAAATTGAGTGGAATACTGTATACCTTAAATAGAGTTATATTGCTATTTTATATTTTGTAAGAAATGCGATCAAAATTGTAATCACAATAATCTTTTTCACCAAGGTCACTCTCACAAACATTCATCTAGGAAACATAAAACAAATGGACATCGACATCGACATTTTCATCAACATCATAAGGCTATATGTGAGTATATATTTCCTACTGTTTTCTCTCTGTGTTTTCAGGATTCTGTGTTTTTTGACATGATATGCAGATTAAAGTTTAATCTCAATAATCTATTTCTATTTAGATCTATTAGACGAAACCATTGTCAAATGTGAGTTTCTTTCATATTTCCTGCTCTTTTGGTGTCTTGGGTATGTGTAGCAATGTTTTTCACACAATAGTCACATAAAAAGTTAATTACCATCTTCTGTTTTGACAAGGTAAATGTCAAATGGATTCATCCAGTGAAGACACAACAAGTGTTGAGAGTCACAGTCATAGCAGTGAGTAACAGAGCTCAGTCTTCTCTTTCATATTCCTTTTTTTTTGTTTTTTCTCTTTCTTTGTCTTAAAGGGATACTCCTAACAAATTTACTCACCCTCAAGCAAACCAAGATACATATGTCCATCATCTTTCAGACGAACACATCTGGAGTTATTTTAGTAAATGTCCTTGTTCTTCCACCAAGCATTATAATGGTAGAAAACAGGGATCAGGGAATAACTTCTTACTTTAAACGCAAAATAGTGCATTCATTCTTCACAGAGATAATCCACACGACTCCAATGGGTTAATAAATGTCTTCTGTGGGTATCGATGCGATTTTGTAAAAAAAATTCCATATATCAATTTTTATAAATTGTAAAAACTAGCTTCCGGTAATGACGCCATCTTGGACTTTTTTGGGGTTTAAAGTCAGAAATTGTTCTCTGGTTCCTTTTTTATATACCATTATAAAGTTTGGAAGAGCAACTTAAATCACCCCTAATGTGTTTGTCTGAAAGATGATGGACTTATGTGTCTCGGATTGCTTGAGGATGAATAAATCATGGGATAATTTTGATATTTGGCTGGAGTATCGCTTTAAGAATGTCATGTTGCCATGTTTTATTTCACATACAAATGCAGAAAAATGTTTAATCACACTAATTTATTTCACAAAGGTCAATCTAGCAAGGATTCATCCAGTGAAGACCAAAGTTCTGATGAGCGATCTGACAGTAGTGAGTATCAGAACTTTTTCTTTCATATTCCCTCCTTTGTTTGTCACTAAGTCTTAAACATGTCATGCTATATAAAAAATATAAAATGCTGGGAGATGTTAAATCACAATAATTTATTTCACAAAGGTCAATCTAGTATGGATTCATCCAGTGAAGACAAAAGTTCTGATGAGAACTCTGACAGTGAGTAACAGGGCAAAACTTTTTCTTTCATCTTCACTCGTTTCTCTCTTAGGCTTTTCACATGCCGCTTAACCCTGGGTTCTTTACTGTAACCCCTGCTTTTAACAAAGGAGTGATTCACACTTATAATTTAGATGCGGGTTACACCTGAAATTAACATAGGGTTATGAAACTTTGCTCTGAAGCAGGGTTAGCAATTCTTTGAGGGGTTAACCCCACATTGCCAAATGTGTGCAGTGTAAAACAAAGCAGAGTTAGAATGTTATGACTCTCGATGCTTAGAAACTCACAGTCAATCAGAGACTGAAAGGCACGTACCTCATATCAGGATCTGTGTACTGAAAACACCTGAATTAGAGTAAAAAGACATCCAATAAGGCTTAAAACATTTATGTTGCGACCTGTTGTGTCATTGTTGCGGAAGCGCAAGACAAGTGTTTTTTTTTTTAAAGCAGCATGGTATTTTAATTCAGTCAATTAGCATTGCTTTATCTATTCATGACTGTTGGCACAAATACGCAAATAAAACATTAACATCAAATTATGAATACCCAGGGTGATCTCTTAACCTCTGGTGTGAACGGTATGAATCATAAAACAGATATCCCGGTACTGAGGTTAACCCTAGGTTTAGAATAACCAAAGCTTAACTATTTCCATTGTGAAAAGCCCTTCTATGTCTGTACAGGGTCCAAAATGACATATTGTGACTTCATATGAAATATTATTTTAATTTGTAATGGTCTGTCATTGATCCAGTACCCCATATGAGATACTGTTTAAAAGCTTAGAATGTCTAATTTCTGCAGATATGCATCACTTTGACATATATCTTACAGTAAGAAAGTTGTTTACACTTAATTTACACTACCCCCCCCCAAATTTTTTATTATTATTTAATATTCATATATTTAATATTTTTCTAATATGACAAACATGAGCAAGTCTTATATCAAATGAATCAAATCAAATATCCAACAATCGTCAAATGAATAAAGAGGTAAGAAATGGTCTTTTGTAAACTTACAAGTGAAACTTGAGCATGAACTGCCTTAGATAGCATAGATAGCCACAAATGCTACATCATATTTTACCTTAGGTTTTCCTCTACAGAATTTGTCAATTTACAGTGTTTTCTTTGGTGGCGTGCATGAATAATTCCTTGCTATTTATTGTATGTGCAAAACAAAACAAAGTTTTATAATATAAAAAAAACTATTTTCCCACCCTTCAGTTGAATTAGAATAACTCTGGCCTACAACAAGCTAAAGAGACCATTCTTTTTTGAGTGATTACTGCCATTTGCTGGTAACAACCAGATCGGTCTCCAGTCTGCTAGAGCACAGAGAGCCTGAAATATAAACTTTTAAAGACATATGAAGAACAACATAAATAATAATATTTGTCACAAAATGATAAAGATATTGCATTTATTTCACTGTATGTGGGTATGGAAACACTTCAAATGTTTTAGGTGGAAATAGAATGCAAAAAGTGTATTATTCCAGGGCCAGAGTTTATACACTTTCAAATACAGACTTTTGAAAAAAAAATCAAAAAATCAAACAATAAAAAAGCGCCTATTTATTTTTGTGTTTATTAGAGGGCTGACAACACATACATCCATGTTTAGCACTTTCAACAGTGTTTTATAAAATTTGGAGGGGTTTCCGGTAAAATTACATAAAAATTTTACATTTACTCAACTGTATGTGTTTATGAGGGGATTTTAAATGTGGGCATACCACATTCAGGTGGAAATGAAAAAAAATGTCTCAGAGTGTAACAGGAGGCCATGTTGTATCTTACATAAGGTTTAATTAAATTATTTTATTTCGCCAAGGTAAAGCTTCTGAGAATTCCTCAAGGGAAGACAAAACTACCACTGCCCCAAGCCCAATTACAAATTCTCCATCAAACACCCTAACATTTGCCTCAAGCCCCACCACAGAAACTGTAGAAAGCTACACCCAAAGCCACGGCACAAGAAGAAGTGACACAACTAACTCAGGATCACAACACCACAACACAATTCCAGGGGTGTCTGATGGCACAAGCTCTTCCTCAAGCCACACCTTAACCTCTGCATCAAACCCAACCATAGAATCTGCTATAAGCACCATCTCAAGACACAGCACAACCCCTGTTTTAGGTACAACAAGAAGTGATAAAACAAGCTCAGGATCACAGCACCACACCACAACCTCAGGAAAGTCTGATGGCATAAGCTCTTCCTCAAGCTACACCTTAACATCTGATTCAAGTCCCATCACAGAATCTACTGTAAGCACCACCACAAGCCACAACACAACCCCTGTTATAGGCACAACAAGAAGTAATAAAACAAGCTCAGGATCAAAGCACACCACCACAGCATCAGGAGTGTCTGATGGCACAAGCTCTTCCTCAAGCCACACCTCAACCTCTGCATCAAACCCCCCCATAGAATCTGCTATAAGCACCACCTCAAGACAAAGCACAACCCCTGTTTTAGGCACAACAAGAAGTGATAAAGCAAGCTCAGGATCACAGCACCACACCACAACCTCAGGAAAGTCTGATGGCATAAGCTCTTCCTCAAGCTACACCTTAACATCTGATTCAAGTCCCATCACAGAATCTACTATAAGCACCACCACCACAAGCCACAACACAACCCCTATTATAGGCACAACAATAAGTAATAAAACAAGCTCAGGATCAAAGCACACCACCACAGCATCAGGAGTGTCTGATGGCACAAGCTCTTCCTCAAGCCACACCTCAACCTCTGCACCAAACCCCACCATAGAATCTGCTATAAGCACCACCTCAAGACAAAGCACAACCCCTGTTTTAGGCACAACAAGAAGTGATAAAACAAGCTCAGGATCACAGCCCCAAACCACAACCTCAGGAAAGTCTGATGGCATAAGCTCTTCCTTAAGCCACACCTTAACATCTGATTCAAGTCCCATCACAGAATCGGCTGTAAGCACCACCTCAACCCACAGCACAACCCCTGTTATAGGCACAACAAGAAGTGATAAAACTAGCACAGGATCACAGCACACCACCACAGCATCCAGGGAGTCTGATGGCACAAGCTCTTCCTCAAGCCACATGTTAACCTCTGCCTCAAGCCCCACCACAGAATTTACTGTAAGCACCACCTCAAGTCCCACCACAGAAACTGTAGAAAGCTACACCCAAAGCCACGGAATAACAAGAAGTGATACAACTAACTCTGGATCACAACACCACAACACAATCTCAGGAGTGTCTGATGGCACAAGCTCTTCCTCAAGCCACAGCTCAACCTCTGCATCAAACCCCACCATAGAATCTGCTATAAGCACCACCTCAAGCCACAACACAACCCCTATTATAGGCACATCAAGAAGTGATAAAACTAGCCCCGGATCACAGCACCACACCACAACCTCAGGGGTGTCTGATGGCACAAGCTCTTCTTCAAGCCACACCTTAACCTCTGCCTCAAGGCCCACCACAGAATTTACTGTAAGCACCACCACAAGCCACAACACAACCCCTGTTATAGGCACAACAAGAAGTAATAAAACAAGTTCAGGTTCACAGCACACCACCACAGCATCAGGGGTGTCTGATGGCACAAGCTCTTCTTCAAGCCACACCTCAACCCAAGAATTTGCTGTAAGCACCACCTCAAGCTACAGCACAACTCCTGTCGTAGGCACAACAAGAAGTGATCAAACTAGCTCAGGAGCACAGAACCACACCACAACAGGGGTGTCTGATGGCACAAGTTCTTCCTCAAGCAAAACAACAGAATCTGCCTCAAGTCCCACCACAGAATATGCTGTAAGCAACATCTCAAGCCACAGCACAACCCCTGTTTTAGGCACCATCGCAAGAACCACAACAGAATCTGCTGTAAGCACCAGTTCCAGCCACAGTAAAACACCTGCTTTAGACACAACAAGACGTTTTACAACTAGCTCAGGATCACAGCACCACACCACAACCTCAGGTGTGTCTGATGGCACAAGCTCTTCCTCGATCCATAACTCAAAAACTGCCTCAAGTCCCACCACAGAATCTGTTGTAAGCAACATCTCAGGCCAAAGCACAACCCCTGTTTTAGCCACCAGCTCAAGCACCACCACAGAATCTGCTGTAAGCCACAGTAAAACCCCTGTTTTGGGCACAACAAGAAGTGATACAACTAGCTCAGGATCACAGCACCAAACCACAACCTCAGGGGTGTCTGATGGCACAAGTTCTTCCTCAATCCACAAGTCAAAATCTGCTTCAAGTCCCACCACGGAATCTGCTGTAAGCAACATCTCAGGCCAAAGCACAACCCCTGTTTTAGGCACCACCTCAAGCACCACCACAAAATCTGCTGTAAGCCACAGTGAAACCCCTGTTTTGGGCACAACAAGAAATGATACAACTAGCTCAGGATCACAGCACCACACCACAGCCTCAGGTATGTCTGATGGAACAAGTTCTTCCTCAATTCGCACCTCAAAATCTGCCTCAAGCTCCACCACAGAATCTGCTGTAAGCACCAGCTCTGGCCATGGTAAAACCCTTGTTTTGGGCACACCAAGAAGTGATACAACTAGCTCAGGATTACAGCACCACACCAAAACCACAGGGTTTTCTGATGGCACAAGTTCTTCCTCGAGCCACACCTCAACATCTGCCTCAAGCTCCACTATAGAATCTGCTGTAAACACCACCTCAAGCCCCACCACACAATCTGCTGTAAGCACCAACTCACATCACGGCACAACTCCTGTTTTAGGCACAACAAGAAGTGAAGGTCAATCTGAAAAAGATTCATCCAGCGAAGACAAAAATAATTCTGAAGACAACTGTGAGTAACATATATTTTATATTTCCCCCTTTGCTTGCCAAAATGTCTCAAGGATTCCATGTTGTACATTAAAGGCAGAAAACAGTTACAGAACTTAGATTCTTCTGTTACATATAAGGATGTCATGTTGAATTACACATGAATGGCAGGAAAATATTTAACCAAAATAATCTTTATCACCAAGGTCAATCTCAAAAGGGTCGATCAAGCAAAGGCATACAAAATGCTAAAGACAACAGTGGTAACGGTGAGTAAAGAGCTCAGACTCTTCTTTTCTATTTCCTCCTCTGTTTCCCAGTATGTCTCAAGGATGCCATGTTGTAATTCACATGAAATCCATACATTTTATAAAATGAATTACTTGTTCTACCAAGGCAACACAGTCTCACACCCATGGCGTCAATATTTGACGACACTTGACCATGCGTCAATATGTTGACGCGGAGGGTATACCTTTCGCGTCACTTTTTGACGAACTGGGGACTTCAATACTATTAGGTACGCGAAATTAAACAGTTGTCAACTGACATTGGGGTTAGGGATAGGTTTGGGTAGGGATGTCATTATGTAAATCTAACCCTAAACCGACGCGGAAATGGTAGGAAATGGTAAGAAAATAGGAAAGAGAATTTCGCGTACCTGATAGTATTGAAGTCCCCAGTTCGTCAAAAAGTGACGCGAAAGGTATACCCTCCGTGTCAACATATTGACGCATGGTCAAGTGTCGTCAAATATTGACGCCATGGGGTGAGACTGGGTTGACCAAGGTCAATCTTATGAGGATTCATCCAGGAAAGTCCATATGAACACTAAAAATCCTAATGCTAGACGTGAGTTTCAAAAAGCAGCTTTTTCATTTTATTCGGTCTGTGTCCTTACAATGCCATTTTGCAATTAAGCATTCCACATGAACATGCAGGATAACGTTTAGTTTCATATTCTCTTCTCTGATTCTTTCCGTATTTTCAGAACAAAACATTGCATTGTTTTTTGTGATATGATGTGCTGGTAATAGATTAATTACCTTGATTTCTTTGCTTTCTCTTTTCACCTCAAGCCCCTTGTCTTTACACTGTCAATGCCACCACAAGGAGTCATAACAACCCAACTCCAAAACCCAAGAATCCAGCCGAAAAACCCAACAACCCAACTCCAAACCCCAACAACCCCACTCCAAAACCCAACAACTCAGCTGAAAAACCCAACAGCCCAACTCCAAAACCCCACAACCCAACTCCAAAACCCCACAACCCAACTCCAAAACCCAACAACCCAACTACAAAACCCAACAACCCAACTCCAAAACCCAACAACCCAACTCCTAAACCCAATGCACCTATCCCGCAGACAACTGCTGCAAAGAATAAAGGAATAAATGTTGCCATGTCATATTTGGCATGTTTAATCACAGTAATTTATTTTATCTAGGTCAATATCAAAAAGATTCATCTGGAAAGGACAAAAAAAATGCTGCTGGTCACATTTACAGTAGTGAGTAACAGAGCTCAGTCTTTTCTTTCATATTCTCTTCTCTGGTTCTTTCTGCATTTACATAACAAAACATTGCATTGGTTTTTGTGGTTTGATTACTGGTAAGAGATGAATTACCTTGATTCCCTTTCTTTCTCTTTTCACCTCAAGCCCCTTGTCTTTACACTGTCAATGCCATCACAAGAAGTCGTAACAACCCAACTCCAAAACCCAAGAACCCAGCTGAAAAACCCAACAACCCAGCTGCAAAACCCAACAATCCAGCTGCAAAACCCAACAACCCAACTCCAGAACACAACAACGCCACTCAAAAACCCAACAACCCAACTCCAAAACCCAACAACCCAGCTCAAAAACCCAACAAGCCAGCTGAAAAACCCAACAACCCAACTCCAAAACTTAACAACCCAACTCCAAAACCCAACAACCCAACTCCAAAACCCAACAACCCAGCTGAAAAACCCAACAACCCCACTAAAAAACCCAACAACCATGCTGCAAAACCCAACAACCCAACTCAAAAACCCAACAACCCTGCTGCAAAACCCAACAACCCAACTCCAAAACACAACTACCCCACTCAAAAACCCAACAATCCAACTCCAAAATCCAACAACCCCACTGAAAAACCCAACAACCCAGCTGCAAAACCCAACAACCCAACTCCAAAATCCAACAACCCCACTCAAAAACCCAACAACCCAGCTGAAAAACCCAACAACCCCACAAAAAAACCCAACAACCATGCTGCAAAACCCAACAACCCAACTCAAAAACCCAACAACCCTGCTGCAAAACCCAACAACCCAACTCCAAAACACAACTACCCCACTCAAAAACCCAACAATCCAACTCCAAAATCCAACAACCCCACTGAAAAACCCAACAACCCAGCTGCAAAACCCAACAACCCAACTCCCAAAATCCAACAACCCCACTCAAAACCCCAATAACCCAGCTGCAAAACCCAACAGTCCAACTCCAAAACACAACAATGCCACTCAAAAACCTAACAACCCAGCTGAAAAACCCAACAACCCCACTCAAAAACTCAACAACCCAGCTGAAAAACCCAACAACCCAACTCCAAACTCAACAACCCCACTCAAAAACCCAACAATCCAACTCCAAAACCCAACAACCCAACTCAAAAACCCAACAACCCCACTCCAAAACCCAACAACCCCACTCAAAAACCCAACAACCCAGCTGAAAAACCCAACAACCCACTCCAAAACTCAACAACCCCACTCAAAAACCCAACAACCCAGCTGAAAAACCCAACAACCCAACTCCAAAACCCAAAAACCCCACTCCAAAACCCAACAACCCCACTCCAAAACCCAACAACCCCACTCCAAAACCCAACAACCCCACTCCAAAACCCAACAACCCCACTCCAAAACCCAACAACCCAACTCCAAAACTCAACAACCCCACTCAAAAACCCAACAATCCAGCTGCAAAACCCAACAACCCAACTCCAAAACCCAACAACCCAGCTAAAAAATCCAACAACCCCACTCAAAAACCCAACAACCCTGCTGCAAAACCCAACAACCCAACTCCAAAAACCCAATAACCCCACTCAAAAACCCAACAACCCTGCTGCAAAACCCAACAACCTAACTCCAAAACACAACTACCCCACTCAAAAACCCAACAATCCAACTCCAAAACTCAACAACCCCACTCAAAAACCCAACAATCCAGCTGCAAAACCCAACAACCCAACTCCAAAACCCAACAACCCAGCTAAAAAACCCAACAACCCCACTCCAAAACCCAACAACCCCACTCCAAAACCCAACAACCCCACTCAAAAACCCAACAACCCCACTCCAAAACCCAACAACCCCACTCAAAAACCCAACAACCCAGCTGAAAAACCCAACAACCCAACTCCAAAACCCAACAACCCAGCCGCAAAACCCAACAACCCAACTCCAAAACCCAACAACTCAGCTGAAAAATCCAACAAACCAACTCCAAAACACAACTACCCCACTCAAAAACCCAACAACCCTGCTGCAAAACCCAACAACCCAACTCCAAAACCCAACAACCCTGCTGCAAAACCCAACAACCCCACTCAAAAACCCAACAACCCTGCTGCAAAACCCAACAATCCAACTCCAAAACTCAACAACCCAGCTGAAAAACCCAACAACCCCACTCAAAAACCCAACAACCCTGCTGCAAAACCCAACAACCCAACTCCAAAACACAACTACCCTACTCAAAAACCCAACAATCCAACTCCAAAATCCAACAATCCCACTCAAAACCCAACACTCCAGCTCAAAAACACAAGGCACCTATCCCTCAGACATCTGCTGCAAAGAAAAAAGGAAATGGAAATACAAAAGCATAAAGGTTTGTGAATGTAAAGCACAAATTCTATCTATATTTGTATTGCTTTTTAACTGTTTATGTTATCAGTGAACCATGGACCAGTTTACTTTAAGAGTGTCTGTCTTTTGCATCTACCTTTGGTTTTTGCATCTACCTTTGGTTAGTTCTGTTATTCATTTCTTTCTAGATCAATAGTTTGTTGACCAATATTTATTATGCATGTTCCTAATATTAAGATTTTTGTGTAAAATTTATTTAAATGTGTACATTAAGGATTTGCAATAAGATTTAGTTACTACATTTTTTTAAACTTTTAAAAATTGTAGCTCAGGTTCCACATTATTTTATTATATTCTTGTAGTTGAATTTGTGCCTGAAAAATGTTGGGTTTGGGGCATTTTGTTCTTATACTTTATTCTACAAATATAATTATACAAGGCAAAAGACTATCTTCTGTATAATGTTTTTTTTTTTTTTGCTTTTATTTAATATATTTATTTAAAATATATGATCAATGAGATGTGATATTTAAGACTGCTGACATACTAGCCAACTCTATATTTGTTTTAAAATTGCATAATTATGTATTTTGATTATTAATAATAAAAAAATATTTATCATTGTTTTTTAAATGTACTTATTCTTTTGAATGTTTTATATATTACATAAGGAGCAGTAAAGACATGTTACATTAACTTTTAGTTAAAGTTACATCCATACATTTTGAAAAATTTTCATGTTGTTTTTAAAAATGACATTTCATTAACAATATTTTACAGCAGCAAAGTTTTGTATACTGTACAATTCAATGTGTATTTCATTAACTGATAACACATACAGCCAACATAGGTGGTAAAATGAACAGCCACATGCTGCCAGTGGCTTTTCAGTAGAGCATTGCCATGTACGTGTAGAGATGTCATTCGTTCAGTGTCATGCACAAATACAAAACACCATCATGATAACACATGTGACATGAATATTATGCTATAAACATTAATTCAAAATACACAATGTAACATAAAACTACATTTTACGGTGATGTATTTTTAACTAAAAGAAGCGGTGAATCAAGCAATCAATTGTAAGTTGAGCTTTTGTTATATATGAGGTCATTGTACTTAAACGAAGATCCTGTTTATTTCAGAACTGAAAGCATCCTTGTTAACATTAATTGTAATTGGTACCAAGTCCAGAAAACACCAGGTTCTGAAATGTACATAGTTATAACATAGTAATTGATTTTTAAACACAGCCCCAAATCATTAGCAAATTTGTATTTCGTATTAGATCTATAAAGTAAATGATGTCTAAGAAAAAACTGTTAAGATCTTTGTGTAAACTTTCTTCCTGTGGAAAGTGTTTTTTGTGACCATATCTAAACTTACAGTGCGTGAAAATCGCTAGATATAAGAGATTAAAATATTTTTACAAATAATCTTTGCAACAATGCAACAAAATGAAACTCAAAATGCTTTTACCTCTGGAATGAGTGTTGTTGTCAACGGCTGAATAATAAATGAAATGGACATCTGCCTGAAAAAAATGCCAAACTGCTTGTGTTAACTGTTAAATTGGTCTTTGGGAATGGGTAATTTAAGGCATAATGAGTCTACACGTCTAACCCAGACTTAAATGTGCCACAAAGTCCCACTTAAATTGTAAAAAATCATATTGCTAATGATTTAAAAACATTGTAAAGTTTCTTGACCTTAACATTTAACACATAGTCCAGTATAGATACTGACTGAGATGTTATGATAAACATATAACCAGAGAATTGTTCAGACCAGAAGAAAGACACGTTTTCTAACTGGGAAAAAGCTTTTAGATTTTTTAAAAATGCAGAAGAAATAAAAAAAAGAAACTCTTTTTAACTCTTTTAAAACATCAATTATACAAAGTATTTTTAATAACGCTTTATAGTGAGTTGTCAGGTCTACCCTTACAGTAATGTAGATCCAGTCAGGAAGGGAAGGACTCTAAAGATTTTATTTGTTGTTACATTTGTTTGTGATGTCTGTCATTTGTAGAACTGCAATCCAACCGTTGTATTTGTGACAGTTACTAGAAAGTGTAGGTGTCTTTATATACTCTATATGACAATGGCAAACTCTAATGTCCAATATTGCAAAAGTGGAGAAAGAAACTTTGGGTGAAACCAAATTTAACCAGGAACCTCCCTGGCACATCACTATAACGTTTTACAGTAAATTGTTATTCCACCCAAAAGAAAAGACAGTAAGGAAATGAATAGATTCCAGTTCTTCCCGTAATTATCTGTCTTTTACGGTAAATGAAATAATGAAGAATGAATGACTAACAACAGAAAATGAATGAATGTCCTCAGTAATTTGAGTATAATGTTATTTTAAAGACACTTGTTTCTGCTTGCCTAAAAAGGTTTTTGCAACAAAGCAGCTTAAAATTTTACATCACTTACAACTGGAAGATCATTGAAATGAGCAAAGCTGTCAAGATCAATATTTCATAACAGTAACACAAGGAAAAAATGCAAAATTAGATTATTAGTGAAGATAAAGGGAAAAACTTTGGGCAGATCCAGAACTCATCAGAAAAGGCCCATCCTCTTCTGGTGCAACTTTCATTCAAATATTAGTCATGATATGATGTAATATCGAAGGTGTGGATGATTCTAACATATATAAGTCCTGAAGTTTCACAGTACGGTACGACACTCATCTGTTTAACATCTACAATAAGCTTCTCAATGGATTGTCAGGTAAGACTTTACTATCGCTTATTTTCTTTTTTGCTTTAAAACATGTACAGTTAAATATTTAGTAGTTTGATCAAACTTAAAATAATGATTGTTTATTCTAAATAATATATATTCAAAAATCTATTTACTTTTCACGCTTTAGTCTGATATATTTTGTTATCTGTCAGTATTCCTTACTTTTGTTTAAAATTACCAGTGTTCTCCCACAGAAATGTTCTCTAAATTTATTTACATGTCTTTAATCTCTAGATATCAGAGCAGATGGAGGACCCACCTAATGCTTTATCCCAAGGCAAAACTAAACGGCCACTCCTAGACCCACCAAAAGGCATACCAAAATGCCCACCTCAAGACCCACCGAAGGGAATACCCAAATGCCCACCTCAAGACCCACCGAAAGGCATACCTAGACCTCTGGACCCCCCTAGACCTCTAGACCCACTGGAAGGCATACCTAAATGCCCACCTCAAGACCCACCAAAAGGCATACCCAAATGCCCACCTCAAGACACACCGAAAGGCATACCTAGATGCCCACCTCAGGACCCACCAAAAGGCATACCTAGATGCCAACCTCAAGACCCACCGAAAGGCATACCTAGACCTCTGGACCCACCTAGACCTCTAGACCCACTGGAAGACATACCTAAATGCCCACCTCAAGACCCACCAAAATGCATACCCAAATGCCCACCTCAAGACTCACCGAAAGGCATACCTAGACCTCTGGACCCACCTAGACCTCTAGACCCACTGGAAGACATACCTAAATGCCCACCTCAAGACTCACCGAAAGGCATCCCTAGATGCCCACCTCAAGACCCACCGAAAGGCATACCCAGATGCCCACCTGAAGACTCACCGAAAGGCTTCCCTAGATGCCCACCTCAACACCCACCGAAGGGCATACCTAGATGCCCGCCTCAAGACCCACCGAAAGGCATACCCAAATGCCCACCTCAAGACCCACCAAAGGAAATACCCAAATGCCCACCTCAAGACCCACCAAAGGGAATACCCAAATGCCCATCTCAAGACCCACCGAAAGGCATACCCAAATGCCCACCTCAAGACCCACCAAAGGAAATACCCAAATGCCCACCTCAAGACCCACCAAAGGAAATACCCAAATGCCCACCTCAAGACCCACCAAAGGAAATACCCAAATGCCCACCTCAAGACCCACCGAAGGGAATACCGAAATGCCCACCTCAAGACCCACCAAAGGGAATACCCAAATGTCCACCTCAAGACCCACCGAAAGGCATACCCAAATGCCCACCTCAAGACCCACCTAAGGGAATACCCAAATGCCCACCTCAAGACCAAATGAAAGACATGCCTAGCTGCCCACCTCTAGACCAAATTAAAGCTCCACCTCAGTGTAGCCAAGTAAAGAATGTGAAACTTTAAAGAAATTTCACAGAAACAAAAAATTATTTATATATTTTCTTTCTTTATGGGGAACCTAAACCCAAACAGTAACACTGATATAATTTAGTTAAAAACTGCTTTATGACTTCTACTATAATTAATGTTTACTTTCAAATAAATCAAATTAAATCATGGTACAAACTATTGTACATAGATTTCACTGTACCATCTATATATTTGTACTCTTTTTGAGAAGGTTTCAGCCCAGGAGTTGGACTTAATTCTTAAGAGAACCTTTTACTGTCTGAAAATTTTACATTGTAATATTCAAATGTTATATTAAACACTGTAACACTAACTATTAAACTAATAAATCTTACTCATATAAAGCATTCAATTCAAGACTTCATGAATTTTATTGCTTTAAGTGAAATTGTTTTGTTGGCTCCAAAACACAACAGTATATGTAATGTTTTGTCTTGATTACTCAGTTGATTACTCAAAATACAGACATCATTATGGTTTACATTGCAGAAGTGCAGTCAAACCATTATATTTGAGACAATATAAAGAAATATAAGAAAATATAAATGTATTGATATAATCCATGTCATTACTCTCAAAGTGAGCCAGAGAAACTAAACCTTAATGTTGCAAAATTGGAGAATCAAACTTTGGGCACGTTCTCAAAGTAACATAATATTTTACAAAGAGTTGTCAGGTTACTCAGTGAGCCAGCCATAGGTGACAGTGGCAAGGAAGTAAAACTGGAAAAACAAAAAGGTTACAAAAATGGAGAAATAAACTTTTTATTAAAAATATGACATTTTTACGGTTTTATTTTCACATTTATATTAATCCCTGTTATAGTTAGTGGTAATTCAGAGTGGAGCATCATACCAACGAAGACCACTTTCAGATGATACACTCACTTTTGCATGTGCACTGGAACTTGCCCTCAGTAAGAATGGAGACAGCAAATCGGGACACAACAGTTGAGGAAAAATTAGGATTTTGTAGCATAAGGTTAATGAACAGACTGCTCACCAGAGACTATCGTTGTAACGGCAAACACCATAATGCTCTAGAATGTTATTTTAAAAACTCTAATGCCATAATTGTGGGAAAAGATCCTGCAGCGTAAAATATTTTCTCTGTGAAGTGATAATGAGAGGCAAGCTTTGCAACTGTATTTTATAGTGAATCAACAAATGATCCAGGAGCTGCCATGATTATTATTTTTGCAACAAGTGTATAAAGATCAATTTGCCCATTTTCCACTGGAGGGCGCACAAGTAAAGTTAAAGATCTATACACTGTAAAAAAATTCCGTAGAAATTGCAGCTGGGTTGCCGGTAATTTACCGTAGATTTAAATTTATGTTTTTAACTGGCAACATTTTGTTCAAAGTTAAATGAACAACATTTACAAGTCTTTGTCTTTACAGAGTAAAACTAAAAAAACAGCATCAAGCAAAACATTCTGGGAAACAAAATCTGAAGCAAAAAACAGAAAAGGTTGATGATGACTTCTGGTTCCCAGAATGCTTTGCATAGGGTTGTTATTGTATAGTTTTATTCTGTAAAGATAAAGACTTGTTAATATTTAAAATTGATTGAACTTTGAGCAAATTCTTGCCAGTAAATTACATAAATGTAAATCTACGGTAAATTACCGGCAACCCAGCTGCAATAACATTGAAATTTCTACGGAATTTTTTTACAGTGTACCGGTAAAAATATCCCATTGGGACATTTACAGCTACTGTGTTATATGAAAATCAAGTGAATGAGTTATATCTAATTGTAGTGGAAGGGGACTGTCCAAATCTTGGTGGACGAAATCCGCTCCAGAAAGCCAAATTGAATTGTAAAGTAATCAGATATGTGAGTCAGTCTAAGCCATCTGGATGTAGTAAGGAATTAGTTGAAAAGTACCATAACGTTTTTAAGGATTAGTTACAATTAAAGCTACAATTTTAGTATCTGATGGGCTACTCACATTTTATAAAAGTCACCTGCTGCACTTTGCCATAAATACATTGTTGAGGAGGAGATTAAACGACTGGAAAAAGCAAACATCTCTAGTAAAATCAGAGCCGATCCTGGCCTTCTGGGGGCCTTAAGCAACTTTGTAAGAGGGGCCTGTCATCGCATTCATAAAAAACATTCACTGTCTCTGCTTAAATGTAGCTATTAACAAAATGTTAACTAAAACACGTATTATCTTATAGCTGTACATTTTTGCCCCATGTACATTACTGTGACACTCATCAGAATACTTCCTAATTATAACATTGACACATGTTTTCTGAAAAGCCCTTAATCTGTTATATTAGTACTTAGAAAACAAGGTCTACTGCAAAATATATTATTTTTTTAAGAGGTTATCAGTAGATTATCAGGAAAATTTAAAATTAAGAATAAAATAAAACCAAAATAGCTGTTACAGTAGATAAACTATAACAAATAACTCAACAGATTTTCCAATTTGTTTAGAAACTAAGGCATTATCAGACTCCACAGATAAACACAATAAAAAAACATAAATCATTCTTTAAATATTCAAAACATTAGACCTACATTTAACATGTATGAAAGATTTTGATTATTAATGTGTACAAGCATTTCAAACAAAACACACTGGACTAAAACTGAATCTAGGGATTTGGACTATGGAGGACCACAAGAGTCATGCAAAATGTAATAAAGAACTTATTTTGAATGCTTTTCATTTTAGCCTCTCTATTTAGCTTTTCCGTGACTCTTTGGGTCCTTGCAAATGGTCAAATGAGAAATGCAAATTAGCTATGGCCAGGTGGATGTAACAAGCTTGCTGATTGGCTCTGCTTGTACATCATGCGCAGATTTATAGATCTCGGATGAGGACCCAAAGAGTCACGGAAAAGCTAAATAGAGAGGCTAAAACAAAAAGCAAATCGAATAGCGAAAAGAATAAGGAGAACCATTGGGAAATGAAAACAGAAATGTTAAACGGAAATGCCCTTTTAAATGCCTAATTTAAACCTGTATTTGTAGTTCAATTTATAAATCCGGTTATTTATTTCTCTTTTTAAATCGCTTTTTGAAATACATTTTGAAATTCCATTATTTAATTAAGAATTTGTAAATGCAATTTAAAATGATGAACTTATTGAGTGTTTTATGTTGTTTTTGTAAATTGTTATTTTAATTTGAACTATTTATTAATGGATTAATGTTTCATTTCTATGTTATTTTTATAATCTCACTTTTTATTGTCTAATAAAATGTTACATAATGATTTTTTTGTAACTTTTTCTATATATTAATAGATTAATTAATGAATTTTTAAACAAATCTATTAATTGCTATTTTTATTGTCCAGGGCCAGGTTTCCCAAAGCATCGTAAGGCTAAGTTGATCGTAAAAACGATCGTACGAATCATCTTAAAATTACGGGCCGTTTCCCAAAAGCTTCGTAACTTAAGTAACACTTGAAAATCACCCTAGATATACAAGTGCTCTGGAGTAATCGTTCATTCATAAGTGCATCGTAAAACAACAAAGTTACAAGGTCACCTGCAGGACAACTGGCAAATTGCACTCCAGCAATGACGATAATTTTATGTTTTAAATCTATATTTATTCATTGGGTTCTTCTTTGTTTATTTGTTTAAATAACTTTAACATAATATATTTGGTATAAACATATTTGGTAAATTTTGGTAAAAGTTGGTACTAGCAAATTGATAAATGGTTCCTACCAATTGCTTCTCTAATTAAATCTACAGTAAAAATAATTGTTTTCAAGTGAAATGGCATCTGATTAAGGAAAGCAAATAAATATGTACGGTACAATGCAATAATCCCTAATAATAAATAAACATAGATAATAAAAACAAATAATAATAATAATAATCTATATTACATAAAATGCAGAAGGCATTTCGCAATGGGACGAGTCCTAACTAAATACGGAAAAGAATATTTCATTATGCACAAATTATTAAAACAATGTCATTGAACAATTATGAATAATATTACAAATATTAGTGCACATCGGCTAAAGATCATTAGCCTAAACCAGCTTCTGCTACAAATTCGAGTCATTCTATTGGTGACATTTCAGCACTTGACAAACGGATAGCGACTCGTAAGTAGCACTAAAACCCAGCTGCGAGCGATCGTTTCACGTGCATCTTTGGGAAACGCACATAAATGAACAACGAATGTTTGTTAAGTAGCTCATAGAAAGCGCTCTTAAGTGCTAAGTTCAATCATTATTGGAAAACCCGGCCCAGGTAGTTATTAAAAATTGAAGTTCTTTATTACATTTTGCATGACTCTTGTGGTCCTCCATACCAGATACGTGAGCATCACATCACATGACTTAAAAGATATTTCCAGGGACAGGAACCAATCAATACACTGTATTAATTAGATGACACAACACATCAATATTAAATACACCACATTACCTCGCCCACTGGGCTTGCAACTTGATGTTTGGGTGGTTGTTCCCGTGGAATCTTATATTCACTTGTTGTAGTTTCAACCAACCCAGAATTTTGTACATAAGATTCAGTACTTTGAACAGTCTTTTGTTTATGCATAGAAGTGTCTGAAAAGAACTGCGTGATCTCAATTGATCACTGTGTTGCATAATTATCATTTTGATATTGTTTCCTGGAAACAGGAATTTCAGGAATGTTTGGTTTCTCTTCAGGAACGCATCAGATGGTGACTAATCTTTGGTGGGT
This sequence comes from Paramisgurnus dabryanus, assembly GCF_030506205.2. NCBI lineage: Eukaryota > Metazoa > Chordata > Actinopteri > Cypriniformes > Cobitidae > Paramisgurnus > Paramisgurnus dabryanus. The sequence goes on along the minus strand of NC_133340.1, from coordinate 22,739,540 downwards.
TGTGAGATAACGCAATAAAAATATTTTATCATCAAGACACATGTGCTCATCATTCAGCTCATCTTTCTGCCAATCCATTTGTTGCTGGATGTTTTGGTGCACTTGTTGTAAATTGCATTTAGTGGTGAAACAGATCACAAAACTCACATTTCGGTTCACATTACGTTTTTTGAGGCATGGATCGATCAAAAAAAGGTGTTGGAAAAATACAATTATAAGTAAAAAAAAAATGTTACATATACAGCTGTTTGCCAGTAACTTACTGTAAGTTAAAATGTATGTTATTTACTGGAAACAGTTTGGTTAAAGTTAAATGAACATTTAACATAGACAGGTCTTTGTCTTTACTGAATAAAACTGAAATAACAGTCTCATGCAAAGCATTCTGGGAACCAGAAATCCTCATCATTTTTTTTCTCTCTCGTTTGATCTCGTCCTTTTTAAAGGGGCCAAAAATAATGGGTCAGTTGACTTAAAAGCTGTTTTACGGACATGTATTGTCTATATGTTAAATAATATCCTCATAAATGAAGCCTGTTAAAGTTCAGGAGTGGCATTTGCATTTGGAAGCTGTGGTTGTGAACCCTCATCATCTTCATACAATTGATACAGACCATAGGTAGGTTTCCAAAACACGGCAAATCCATCAGAGAAATAGCAGAAACCTTAAGAGTGGCCAGATCAACAATTTGGTTCAGACTAAAAAAAGACATCACCAACAAAAACATCCTGGATTCATATGAGATAACAGTGGGATGATTACATTATTCTCTCCATGATAAAACAACTCCTTCAAGATCCAAAAAAGGTGAAGTGTAATGTTTCAGTTTCTATGGTGACATATCAAGTTCATCATGTGAATGTGGCCCTTCGTCCTGACAGCCAGCGACAGCTTCTTCTTTCATTCAACACATTATGAGTTATCAGAAAACTATTACAAATTATAATTAATTAGTACCCGTTGGACTCGTTTAACATTCATATTTAAATGAAAACCTTTGAACGTAACTTCACTTTAGTTCGAGTTCTTGGAAAATGCAATTAATTCTATAAATGACGTGAAGACAACTCCCTGTTTAATTAACGCACAAAAATGTGTTTGATATACCTGATTCCCAGCTGCTTCTAGCAATGCCTTTAAAACAGATTAATGTGCTCAATCTGGTTTATTTAGTCTTTGTTCTGAAAGCATCGAAATGTCATATATGATTGATACGAAAATATGGAGATACATTTTTCAAGCTTGTTATGAATTAATGTGGCTTACCAACATTTTGTGCTTCACAATCTTAAAGGCTACTTTTTTGATCTAGTCTACTCAAAACATTTTTCTTTTACTTTTTAATTTCATGGGAGTTATGTTTTTAAATGTTTTTATATTAAAAAAACAAACACATATGAGATCATGGGTTACATGCAGTTAAAGTAAAGAGCACTAAATTTATCACTCTAAAAAATGCTGAGTTATTTTAAACCCCAGTCCGCTGGGTTGTAATTTAACCCATGCTGGGTCTTAATTTTACCCAGCTGCTGGGCTTGTCCCTTTTTGAAAATAACCCAGCATTTTTTTTAGAGTATAGACGGTTTCATTGGATGCACTTGTGGTGACACGTTTGAGCGAAACTTAACTTCTGGTCTCTCTTTGTTTAATGGTCTTACTAGTTGCGAAATTGGAATAAATACCTTGTCGAAAATAACAAATGTTTTGGTTTCCTAAAGACAAGGGAAGACGGCGATCATGGGTTATCGCTATTTAATGGGAGGTTTGGCAGCTGATCTGTAGTTAAGTTTGTATACATTATATAGTAAAGCAATAAACCCCAAGAAGCAGTGGGTTACCAGCGCATTTTATAACAGCTAAGGGGCGTTGTTAGAACCCCCTTAGCTGTTATAAAATGCACTGTAACCCCACTGCTTCGAGTGCTTGCGTTTATAAAACGGTTACTTCATATGCATAACGTTAGAGGGATTTTATAAAATAAAACACAAATAAGTTGTAATTATATTAGTACAAATATTACTCTTCCGCCAAACAAAGTAGTTCCTCACAATCAAGTGTGACTGAAACAGAGCGCAGTTCCCAACCAACAGAGATGCAGCAAAGACACAATGAAAATATGATTTAAGACTGTTGTTTATTTTATAAATCACCATTCATCTAATTTATACATTAACATTGATATTGTGCAACTGTTGATCAAATATGCTTGGAAGCATGCTTAACTCTTTCCCCGTCAGCGGTTTTTTTAAGTTGCCGCCCAGTTTTAGTTTAATGCCTTGCAGAAAAATTATCTTCTTTAAATAAACATAAAATATCAAATCATGAAAGAACAGACCATACGCTTTCAAACAAAAAACAAACAAAAAAAGGTTTCATCCTACCTTCATTTGTTCTCTTATCACCTCTCAAATTTTTTAGCTAAAAGCGGAGATAATTCAATTTTTGTGAAGAACTTTTGTAAGAGATCAGATTTAAAGCCATTAAAACTTCCACGCTGTGTTTTCAGTGTTGAGTGAATGCGTCAGTGTTTAAGTTGGGTAAGATCGCCACCCAGTGGATATAGCGGACGTATGAACTTGAGTTAGAAACTCCTCAGGGAGCGTTTTCTCTTTATCGACGAGATGACTCAACAATATTTATTGACAGTTATCTGGATATCGCCATTAATTGTGCAATTGTAGACAAATTAAAAATATGATTAAAGACACTGTTATTTATTTTCATAAATCAGTACGCAGCAGTGGCGCAGTGATGTAATGTGGTCTGAACCATGAGGTTACCGGTGTATTTTATCACGGCTTAGAACGCATTTCAACCAATCAGAATGAAGAACCAGAACTTCCCGTTTTATAATAAACATTTTACACACTAACGGTTGCTCAGTATAGTTTTTGAAACGCTTTAACTATGGTCACTATTTGAACTAAGGTCATCTTCTTGTTGTTTATTTAGCTTGTTATCAGAAATAAACTACTCTAAAAGGACTCTTTTGTTATTTATTCTTAACGGAGATTACTGGAAGTTACGTGTGGTTCACGTAAGCTGTTTGTTTATGTTGTTACTGCTGAAACCATCTATAGTAGATAATTTGGACTTAAAAATTTGATGGGAAAATTTTCTTCAATCGCAGGTTTGATATCTCAGCATGGTTTGAGACATTGACGATAAAAATCTAAATGAGACACATCTGAGACAACATGGTAATATGGAGAAAAATGTGAATGCCGAAGACAGCATGAAGTCTCAATTCGTTTTTGTATTAATCTCACTGTCTTTCTAGAGTATTAACTGAAATATTAATGGATTTTATTAGATATGTCCTTTGTGATCTTTTTCTTTCCTTTTTGTGTGTCTTGTCTGTAGTATCTCACATACCCCTATATATTTTTGTTTGTTCTGTTGTTATGCTTTGATGTACATAAAGTACATATCGAGAGCCTAGCCTTGTTTGCAGGTTGTAACTGTGGTATATTGATGTTTAGAAGTAACACCCACAACCCATTGTCATTATTAATTAAAAGCTATTTGTTGTTTCTGGGTAATTTAAACACTGGACTGATGAGAAACTCAGTTGAGTTTTCTTCTGACGTAACATATTCAATGTAGCTAATGCCAATCTGATCACAATTTTTTTATTGCTATAGACAATCTATAAGCCAGATTGATCAATTTTAGCTTTACATTTACTGTTTTACGCGGGCAAATTCAGGGATACCTCCATACCTATTCAAAGATTGTGTGTTGTTTCATATAAAACAAAACTATATGCGTACTAAAGTCCTCCTTAAGCCACCAGTACTAATTTATATATTATATTCCTCTTTTACAAAAGATGTAACCTTTTAGTGATGTAACACTGATTAAGCTCTGCTCTCCACTTACTTATATAATCTGACAGAAAAAGTGTGATAATTCGAACAGTGTATTAAAATTCCATTCAAGTTTGTTCCTTTACAAAATTGACATTTATACCTGTCAATTCAGTATATACTGTACTTACCCCACTCCTGTGATACTGCTACCATTTCATCACCACCCCAACTCCACCCAATATTTCTGTCATCAGTCCTAATTATATTGTTTTTAATTTGCTTTAACCACAACAAATATTTTCCAATATGCAAATAATTTCTTTCATCTTAATTAGTATCTATATTTATCGGTTCAATTTACATTTTTAAAGTTTTTTTGTATTCTAGTTTCATTTTCAGATTAAACTGCATAGTTTTACATCTATAGTATGAAAGGTGTTACAGATTGCTTTATGTAATCACCTCGTAATTTATTGCAAAAATCACAACTGTGCAACCAAGAATAAATAAGTGTTATTATCTATATATCCAGTGTTTTGGGTAATGTATTACAAGTAACATGCATTACGTAATAATATTACTTTTCTGAAGTAACGAGTAAAGTAATGCATTACTTTTTAAATGTACACATTAATATTTGAGTTACTTTTAAAAAAAAGTAATGCAAGTTACTTTTTTAGTTTAATTTTGATAAAAACATAGTTACATTATACTCTATGCATACACCCCTGTGTGGGAACAGTTTGATTCAGAAACTGTGATGGCAGGCCAGAGCTCGACATTTTTGCGATTGAAAAGTTCTGCATTCAGAAATATTTCGTCATAAAAACACCTGCAAGTCCTGAAGGAGATCAAGCCTCAACCAAGAAAAAGTAACGCAAAAGTAACTAAAAGGTAACTTAAAGGTATAGCGGAAGATTTTCCCAAATTATTTAAAAGAACCGCCCCTCGATATTTTTTTAAAAATGCTCCCGAGAGGGAACGCCTGTTAAAAGCGTGCACGAGACAGAGAGAGAGCGTGCAGGACTCAGTTCTTCTCTTCGCTCTGTTTACAAGTTTCTGTCGGCATGTTTACCGTGTCTGTGCGGTTCGTGACTTGTGCCAGGGCTAGCATCGCAAACATAGCTTACATTAACTTTTACTAGCAGTGATTTTAAATGGATTTCTCCAAATAGCATGACAAAATGTACCTTTCCAGTAGAAACTTCGCGTGGGAAGCCCAACCTGTCATTTTAGCTCACGCCAGCGTGTGAAATAGTCTCCCATAAACATTCTGTCTTTCTCTTCTTGTCATACAATTTGTAGACACTTTTTCTCTTGCGACCCTCAGACATTTTGAAAAAAACACAGTGAGAACGCGAGCTTCAATGAATGGTTGAAACCGTAGCACAACACACATACACGTGAAAGTGCGCATGTGCAGAAAGCGAACGTAGAGGCGAGCACGTACGACGGTTATACGTCATAATCAGAATGATTGACATCTGGGATGACCAATAACAGTGGTGATCCACCCGGAAAACGAAAATCTTCCGCTATACCGCTATTCCGCTAACGCAATTAGTTACTTTTTTTGGGAGTTACTTAATAATTTAATGCATTACTTTTAAAAGCAACTTTCCCCAACACTGTAAATGTCTATAATCTACTTGCTTCTTTTAATGTAAAGCTGCTTTGAAACAATTACTAATTGTGAAAAGCGCTATATAAATAAAATTGAATTGAATTGAATGTGTTTTGAGGGCTTAATGTAATACAAAAAATAATAATGATGAATATTATGGAAACTGTGACTGATGTATAAACAGAGGACATTATAGAAAATGACCTTATAAGAAACTTCTATTTTGAGCTGAAAACTCGTCTGAGTAACTTTTTACCATTACTTTACTTATAGTAACTATAAGCTTTAGTAATTATATACATTTAACCAAAAATGTGTTACTCTTTTGATTTTTTCCAAAAGTTGCGTTTAACATAAATATATACACTAGCAGCACATCACTTATTTGAGGTTAGAATTACAAATAAATGAACTTTAAAGAGCACCTATTTCATTGCTAAAAAAACGTTATTTTGTGTATTTGGTATAATACAATGTGTTTGCGTGGTATGGTTAAAAAAACATTATTTTCCACATACCGTACATTTTTGTAGCTCCAGATTTCACTCTCTTCTTGAAATGCACGGATTTGAAAAGCTAATCTGTACGCTGTGATTGGCCTGAATACCTCTGACGTCAGCTAGAAATGTGACACTCGTTTCCATGTTTGAAAGATTCTGTTGCTAACTGAAAATAACTTACGCCGGTTTCACACCGCAAACGTGAGCAGCGCGTAAGCGGCACATGTTTTTTTCAGCAGCCATGTTAACAAGGTAGAGCATGCACACCGCACGTGTGAGCAGCACATGCTCGTGTAGCAGGAGCAGCGCTGAAGCAGCAGTGCTGCGATCGTTTCAACGTTGGACCCCATTTTTGCTGCTCACGCTCAAATAAAGTGACAGTGCTTTGTTTATGATTTAAATGCTCGTGGATTGACATGAAAATGTGTCATTTTACCATAAAATCATGAATGTGATGCCAAGTGTGTTTTTAACAGTCATGACTTTTGAGCAAGGCTTTGAACCGGTTCACGTAACAAAAACGAAAACCAGAAACTTTCAAAAAAAAAATTGTTCCGGAACAGAAACGTTTATTTAAAATAATGGTAACAGGTTAATACCGTTGTTTTTTTGTTCTTTGACAATATTTCCGTCTAATATGACTCGGTGAAGTTCACTTCCGGTCGTTGTTGACTCATCAGAGAAATGAGAATACAAGCAAGTAGTCTACTCAAGCCCAAGTCTCTAATGCGTAATCATAAGAGGTAAATATTGTAGGCTACCAAGCATCTTAACATGTTTGTTTTTTAATACTAATTAGTGGTGTAATGGATTGCAGTTGATCCGTGATCCGTACAGATCATGACCCACGGTTCGGCTCACATGCAATTTGCAATTAATGTGCAAATTTAAATAGAGTGGAAGTTGATCATTTGCACGTGTTTCAAAGGCTTGCACAATGTAATTTTCACTTTATGTGGAGCGACTGTATATGCTGCATCTTCTTCCCTAAGCGCCGTTTGTAATTCGTCCTCCGTCTGTGTGTGTGCGCCTGTTTAAGTGCACTCAACAAATGAAGGCATGACAGAATTACAGTTATGCCGCTTACATAATGTGTTTGATGACAAAATAAAGACTTAAGGAAATTATGTAGACTAATAACTTAATTTTAATGTCCTAATGATCAACCTACTTAATTATATGTCCCACAGCTGACATGGAACGTTATTAACCGGATCGGGAACTTTATTTTTTGCTTGTTTAGGAACGTCAATTTTAGGGTTGAACTGAAAACCGGAAACGATAAAATACTGTTTCTGTTCGGAACGAACCAATTTGAAAAAAAATCTGGTTCAAAGCGCTGGTATGAAGTGGGAAGAATTACGATAATGTCGGTCTTGTCTACATCATCAATCTCAGGAAGGAAACCGTTGCCTACAATCTATGTGTTTGTTGTAGTCCAAGAAATAAGATTTATGTTGGAGACGAAAACGTACATCATCGTTTACTTTGGGGTGTGTAGGCTATCTTTTGCATATCATTAACATGTACTAATACACACTTACACACCAAAGGAAATGTAACGAATAAACTTTAAATAAATCAAAATAGCCTTTTTTGTCAGTAACACTACCATATTTTAATGTATTCTTAAAGTTGATCTTGTCTGCAACATAGAACAAGCGAGACAGCCCGCATGCATATGCGCGGGAGTGTCGTGGTCTTGAAGGAAAGGATGTTAAACAAACATTAAAGAGGAAGAATATATGATGAAACAACATTAAACAACTTACTACAGCCGCTGTTTTAAATGTCTGAATTATGCCAAATTGACATAGAAACTGAGGGAAACCATGTTTTTATTCAAATGAAAATGCTTTTTTTGGCTTTATTGATTACAATTTTTTTATTAACCAAAGTTTAACCAGTAATATTATATCTGGTTGTGAGCATGGCTAATTTGTGTTCAAGTTAAACTCTATTTTCATATGAAAAAGCTTCTACCTTCTGTTATATAAGTGATGTTGGCTGGATGTCCTTGATGCCCTAGCTGAGAATCCGAGTTCAATGCAACAAAACCTGTTGAAGCAGAAATGACTAAAACTGTTATAGAGGTGATGTAAAAATTAGGGGAGGAACCAGATAAAGGGAGAGTCAATTTCTTTTTCACATGGCACCTGTCGATTTTGACAAAATATCAATAATGGTGGGTTGTACCAATATCACAGGAGTGCCTGGAGGTGGAGTACAAATATAAAAATGATGGGGCTCAGTAAAGTAACATATGTTTCTCCAACAGCAGAGCGTCTGGTAAGATTAATTATAATATAATTATAACTCTTTCTTGATTTGACTTAGATTTCTGTTTGGTCATTGTGGTGTACACCACAACATTAAATTGATCAAAATATTATATTGCAATTATCTTTGAAATACTAAAAATAAAAATAGATATTTTTTATTTGACATTATTTGAATTGATTGGTAAAATGGTTTAAACATATATTTTTTGGATGGAATGTGGATTGGTTGTGGTTTCATTGGTTGTTGGATTACTAATGAAAATTAAGACTCAAAAGAAAAGGGAATTAGTTGCGCAATACTCTCATTATTCCTAACTAGTAGATCTAGTGCATGCACTCTAAAACATGCTGGGTTACTTTTAACCCAGCTTTGTGTCAAAAACGGATAAACCCAACCCTTTGGGTTGAAATTTTACCTATGCTGGGTTGTTTCAACCCAAACTACTGGGTTGCCTTAACTCTTTGGGTCAAATATAAACTGTTTCTGGCTTAATTTAACCCAGCAGCTAGGTTTGTCCCTCTTGACCCAATGAAGGGCTGAAAATAATTCAGCAATTTTAGAGTGTAATTGGCACAAGAATGGCACAAGAATGGTAATAAGTCTGACACAGGGATAACTACGGACACTGTTGAAGAAGCTTTACTAAAGTCACATTATAAAAATCTACAGCTATTTATGAGGAAATTAGTCAAAGTATGAGCGTTTCCACAGTGCGAAGATAAATCAGACTTTAATAATAAAGAGCTTGTGTCAGTCAAAATCAGTCAGCACCTTAATGAAGGCTAGCTCGTTTTTCATCTGTGCATTAAATAGGCATGGGCCAGTTACCGGTTTCAATACCAAGGTTTTAAACAGTCAAGGTTTCAAAATCACTAAGATGTTCTGTGATATCGTTTCTATAGTATGAGCTGTGTTTATACAAAATTCATTAAGTTATTAAGTCATGTGATTGATTTAATGTTTACATTTAATATACATTATGAAAATATTATATATATATACATCTATCGGAATCTAGCGGAAGCATATTCTACTTTAAAGGCTTTATTTTTACCTGGCATTTGAAAATGACACATTTTAGTGTTGCAATGGCAATAGCGCAACACTGTGAAAACGTGGTATTCTTAGTTGCAATCATTGGATAAATTGATAGAAATCGTAATGTCGAGTATATGATTGAAATTAGCTCTCTACAATATTCCCTTAATTTATTTCTGTTAAGGTAACTGGAGGGCACAAATTCAAATCAGACTGGAATTTTACGGGAGACAGAAAAAAACAGAAACAGCTTAAGTAACTTTGATAACATAGTACCTTAAAGGGTACAATTTACAAGATTTTTTTTAAGAAGTAAAGTAAGTAAAGTAAAGAAAAGTAAGTCTTTGGTGTCCACAGAGGGCGTATGTGAAGTTTTAGCCCAAAATACCACAGAGATTAATTTGTTTTTTAGCGTGTTAAATTGTCACTTTATAGGTGTGAGCAAAAATTTACCGTTTCAGGGCGTGTCCCTTTGAATGCGAAAAAGCTGATAAAATGCAAACACTGATCACCATAATGATGGTTTGTTGAAATTGAAACTCAATTGTGCTGAAAAATATTTCTCTCTCTCACTCTCTCTCTCTCTCTCTCTCTCTCTCTCTCTCTCTCTCTCTCTCTCTCTCTCTCTCTCTCTCTCTCTCTCTCTCTCTGTGCACTAAATGTTGGTGCCATGGCTGAATAGTGCAGAATAAGTGGTGGTTTTATTGTAATAAGCAGTGGCGGCTTGTCAATGCTCTTCCGAGGAGCGCAAATTCAAAATATGTGTTCATGTGTGTTGCTCTGTCTTTTCAAAATATGTTTTTGTTGCGTCAAGTGAACCATGCGCATCATGTGTTTTGTCACTCAATGATCACTCGACGCGCAGAACACATATTTTGAAATTACAAACCACACACATGAAGAGCTACATACATGTTGTGACAAACCTGATTATAAGCCAAAAGGTGGTGATAATACTGATTGATGAAGCCAAATATTTATTTGATTTAGCTAATAAAGGCGAATTTTCCAAAGCACTGTGTTTTACAGACAGTGCACAGTACAGTTTGTTGCTCCAGATCACTCCATGTCACAAAAAAAACATAGTGACCAGCATAGGGGTTATGCACATTTGTTATTTGCTTAAGAATAATAATAACTTATTTGCAGTGTGACATATTTATCCTGATAGTTAAATTGTACAAGTGACTCGATCTTTGATGGTGAAGGCAATGTATGTAAAGGAAGGAAATTTCATTTTTGTGTGTATTATTTCTGTCTTCGGTTTCAATGTACTTTTCCTCTATCTCAGAATCACTTGACAAAAAAGTTTCCTCTTTATCTTTTCTCTCAGTATTTCTAGGTATCAAGGAGAAATGGCAAATATCCAAGTAAAGATGCTGGTACTATTGACTCTAGTTTTTCTGGTGTCCAGTATGAGTGAAGGAAGAGTTTTGAAAAAATGTAAGAAGGCTCCAGAGGAATCTCAAGAGGAATCATCAAAAATAGACAGAAGGAGCACTCATCTCATCGATAGTGGTAACACAGCTTTTTTTTAACTATTCTTTCATGATACATACATATCTGTGTGTCTTTAGGATGCATAGTTATTCTATTTAATCTATTTTAACAAGGTCAATCTTATTCATATTTATTCAGAAGATACATAGGGCGAGTTTGGGGAGGGCCTAGACCAGAGCCAATTATGATTTAGTTTGAGCTATGATTGAAAAAAATAATATAACTTATATTTTCTTATTTAAGTTATCTTATTATTTTAGTGGGTAGACTGAGTGGAGAGGGTGGTTTTTTCTAAAATTCGGGATAATCTTCTGCTATACCTTTAAGGATTGCAGTTTCCTTGTCTGCAGGTAGATGCCCCACAAGCACAAACGTTAAACTCCACGTATTAAGAGATATTAAACAAATCATAATGCCGTTGCATCTTCTCCTTTTATAATCCCTCCTATGTATCTCTCTGTTACATTGCCATGTTGTTTTTGATATGATATGCTGAATAAAATTTAATCACAATAATTTATTCCACAAAGGTCAATCTAGCAAGAATTCATCCAGTAAAGACAAATCAAGTTCTGGTGATCACTCTGACAGCAGTGAGTAACAGAGCTAAACTTTTCCTTTAATGTTCACTCCACTGTTTGTCACTTAGTATTAAAAGATTTATTTTGCAATGTTAAATTTCGCACAAAAAAATGCAAAACTTTTCATTGTAATAATTTATTTTAAGAAGGTCAATCTGGAAAGGATTCATCCAGTAAAGACAAAATAAGTTCTGATGATCACTCCGACAGCAGTGAGTAACAGAGCTGAACTTTTATTTTCATATTCACCTCTCAGTTTCTCACTAAGTTTTAAAGATGTCACGGTATTTTTCACAAAAATCTCAAAAAAGCTTAATCACAATTATTTATATTTCCAAAGGTCAATCTAGCAAGAATTCATCCAGTAAAAACAAAACAAGTTCGGATGATCACTCTGAAAGCAGTGAGTAACAGAGCTGAACTTTTCCCTTCATATTCACTTCTCTGTTTTGTCTCTGTTAAGTCTTTAACCCGTTTAATCCCAAATTTTTTCTTGGAATTTGAATACATGCAATTTACTCCTTAGACCTCCCTAACACACAAACTTTATGCCTTCTTTGATTTTATGTTGGTTAAGTTAGTGAAATATTAGGTTTTATACCCGGTCACAAAAGTGACCGGTGGGAAACATCATAGCCGGACTTCATTAAAATTTAATTAGACATATTTACATTAGAAAAAGTGTGTTATACTACCGGTCACAATTGTGACCGTTAAAAAACATTCTCAAAATATATCTGTAAGTGACCCCACGTACAAAATTGATAGTTCTATTTGTTAATTAAGATGTTTTACTTCTTTTTGTAGTAGTCTGAGGTAGACATCAGGCATGTTCGACTTCACCCGGCGCCACAAGAATCGACAGCGGGATGACATCAAAGTACCGCGAGAGCGATTCGCGAAATCATACGAGGAGTTTGCTTTTATATCGCTCTCGCGGAACTTTGACGTCATCTGGCTGTCGGTTCTTGCGGCGCCGGGTGAAGTCAAACAAGCCTATTTTCTTCTAGATGTGCAAGCAGGAAGTAAACTGATCTGGTCATATGACCTTTCACCCTAGTCACATGACATTGATACATTTTAATCAAGACAATCTATTTTTTCATTTAAAAGTTTAATTTCTTGCCCAGAGCCAACATTAACACTTTTAGAGCTTTTAGAAAGAAGAAAAAAAACACGGTCGGATTAAATGGGATGTTATATTTCACACACAAAAAAACTGAAAAAGTTTAATCACAATAATTTATTTCACAAAGGTCAATCTAGCAATAATTTATCCAGTAAAGGCAAAACAAGTTCTGATGATCCCTCTGAAAGCAGTGAGTAACAGAGCTGAAATTTTTCTTTCATATTCACTTTTCTGTTTCTTACAAAGTCTTAAAGATGTCATGTTTCACAAAAATGCTGAACATTTTTTAATCACAATCACTTATATTTCACAAAGGTCAATCTAGTAAGGATTCACCCAGTGAAGACAAAAAAGGTTCTGATGATCATTCTGACAGCAGTGAGTAACAGAGCTGAACGTTTCCTTTTTATATTCATTCCTCCGTTTCTCACTTAGATTTTAAATTTATTAGAGACCACCGACACAGGGACATAGTCAAACAATTTTTAAAAACATAATCTTCAGAACACACAAAGTGAATGATTCAACCAGACTACGAGACGACTCACATCATGACTGTAAACGATTTCAAACGTGAGATCCAACTTGACTTGAGAAAAACAAATGTTGTGCTAGTTCTTGCATAAGACATTATAAAAACACTTATTCTGTTGCCAGAGTTGTACAAGTCGATATTTTTTATTGATTATTCTCTTTCATGCCATAGTTGTGTCTTGTTTCACTATACAAGCATGCAACATCTGGTTGAAGCTTGCACACTATAATTGGCCATTGCAAAATGTCGGAGGCTGCCTGATCAAACTTGTTTGATATTTACGATTTGGGTTTGCAGAGGCTCCAACGCAGACAGAGCAGCAAAATATCACAGTGACACCCCAAAATTTTCGTTTTTTTGAACAAAAAATAGGCTCCGGTAATACATTAATCGGGTCACACCCCCCTTCAATCGATGAGGGTGAAAATCGTCCTTAAAATCTTCACGTGTGTGCCAACCTAAGTCTTAAGGATGCCAAGTTTGACTTGTCATATTTGACATACTGTAAAATGCAGAATTTTTTTTTAATCACAATAATCTTTTTTCACCAAGGTAAATCTAATAAGGATTCATCCAGTAAAGACAAAAAGAGTGCTAGACACCATAAGACCAGACGTAAGTTTAAAAATATTAGCCTTTTCTTTCGAATTCCCCTCTCTCTGTCTTAAAGCATAGTTCACCAAAATGTGACAATTCTCTCAGAATTAGCCTTTCCAAATGTGTATGACTTCCTTTCTTTTGTGACATTTACATTCAGCATTTTAGCACTATTTATTTTTATTCAAAGCAAGTAATAACACTGAGGAAAACAATGAAGCTATTAGAAGGCAACAATATGGGAGGTGCTACAATAACATTTAAAACATTTTAAAGTTGAATACGGAAAATGAAAAGAGAAGCTTATTATTAATAATATTATTATTATTATTATTATTATTAATAATAAAGTGGACATTCAACGTGGTAGTGAGCTGTCTTAAGCTGTTTTTTTAATAAACTGAGGGATGCACCACACCTTACTTTTTGTAAGATAGTTCCACTACAGTATATCAACCATGAAACTTGAACGTAAATGAGATTTTATGCTCTTTTGTGAGGATACCACAAATTGATTGAAATCTAAGAAATGCAAGCAAAATTGTAATTACAATATTCTTTCTCACCAATGTTACTCTTATAAAGATTCATCTAGGAAACATAAAACATATGGACATCGACATCTTCATCGACATCATAAACGTAAGTTGAAGAGGGATGCCTTTGTTTTCATATTTCCTCCTGTTTATTTTCTCTCACTTTTTATCTTTAGGTTGCTGTGATTTTTTTTACATGATATGCAGTTTAAAGTTTAATCTCAATTATCTATTTCTATTTCACCAAGATCAATCTAGTAAGGATTCATCCAGTGAAGACACATCGAGTGCTCACGAAACCATTGTCAAATGTGAGTTTCTTTCATATTTCCTGCTCTTTCAGTGTCTTGGAGGTGTCATGTAGCAATGTTTTCTTTCACACGGTAGTTACATAATAAGTTAATTACCATCTTTTGTTTTGACAAGGTAAATGTGAAATGGATTCATCCAGTGAAGACACAACAAGTTCTGAGAGTCACAGTCATAGCAGTGAGTGAAAGAGCTCAGCCTTCCTTCTCTTTCATATTCCTTTTTTTGTTTTCCTCTTTCTTTGTCTTAAAGGGATACTCCTGACAAATATCAAAATTACTCTATGATTTACTTACCCTGAAGCAAACCGAGATACATATGTCCATCATCTTTCAGACGAGCACATTTGAAGTTATTTTAGTAAATGTCCTTGCTCTTCCAAGCTTTATAATGGTAGAAAACAGGGATCAGGGAATAACTTCTGATGGGATCATTTTGATATTTAGCTGGAGTATCGCTTTAAGGATGTCATGTTGCCATGTTTTATTTCACAAAAAATGCTGGAAAATGTTTCAACACAATAATTTATTTCACAAAGGTCAATCTAGTATGGATTCATCCAGTGAAGACCAAAGTTCTGATGAGGGATCTGACAGTAGTGAGTATCAGAACTGAGCTTTTTCTTTCATATTCCCTCTTCTGTTTTTCACAAAGTCTTAAACATATTGTGTTAAATAAAAAAGCTGGAACATTTTTAATCACAATGATTTATTTCACAAAGGTCAATCTAGCAAGGATTCATCCAGTGAAGACCAAAATTCTGATGATTACTCTGACAGCAGTGAGTAACAGAGCTGAACTTTTTCTTTCATATTCCCTCTTCCGTTTTTCATAAAGTCTTAAACATATTGTGTTAAATTTAAAAAAAGCTGGAAAATGTTTAATCACAATGATTCATTTCACAAAGGTCAATCTAGTAAGGATTCATCCAGTGAAGACAAAACAAGTTCTGATGATCACTCTGACAGCAGTGAGTAACAGAGCTGAACTTTTTCTTTCATATTCCCTCTTCCGTTTTTCACAAAGGCTTAAACATATCGTGTTAAATTTAAAAAAGCTGGAAAATTTTTAATCACAATGATTTATTTCACAAAGGTCAATCTAGTAAGGATTCGTCCAGTGAAGACCAAAATTCTGATGATTACTCTGACAGCAGTGAGTAACAGAGCTGAACTTTTTCTTTCATATTCCCTCTTCCGTTTTTCACAAAGTCTTAAACATATTGTGTTAAATTTAAAAAAAGCTGGAAAATGTTTAATCACAATGATTCATTTCACAAAGGTCAATCTAGTAAGGATTCATCCAGTGAAGACAAAACAAGTTCTGATGATCACTCTGACAGCAGTGAGTAACAGAGCTGAACTTTTTCTTTCATATTCCCCCTTCCGTTTTTCACAAAGTCTTAAACATATCGTGTTAAATTTAAAAAAAGCTGGAAAATGTTTAATCACAATGATTCATTTCACAAAGGTCAATCTAGTAAGGATTCATCCAGTGAAGACAAAACAAGTTCTGACGATTACTCTGACAGCAGTGAGTAACAGAGCTGAACTTTTCCTTTCATATTCATTCCTCCGTTTCTCACCAAGTCTTAAACATGTCATGTCATGTCATGTTATATTCCACAAAAAGATGCTGGAAAATGTTTCAACACAATAATTTATTTCACAAAGGTCAATCTAGTATGGATTCATCCAGTGAAGACCAAAGTTCTGATGAGAATTCTGACAGCAGTGAGTAACAGAACTGAACTTTTTCTGTCATATACACTCTTTTATTTCTCATCAAGTCTTATGTGTCAATGTAACATTGACCTTTAGTGGCTGAACTTGGCATCGCTCTCTTAGGCTTTTCATATTGCACTTAACCCTGGGTTATCTTCATTCTAACCCCCACGTTTAACCAGGGAGCATTTCACACCTGTAATTTAGACGCGGCTAAACTCTGATTTTAACCTAGACTCATGAACCCTGATCTAAAGCAGCAGTTAACCCAGCATTGTTTTGCTGAACATGTGCATTGTGAAAGAAAGCAGAGTTAATATGTTATGACTCTATGCTTTGAAACTTATAGTCAATCAGACACTGAAGAGCAAATACTTCATATCATGATCTGTGTACTGAAAAAGCTGAATTAGAAAGAAATCCAATGAGGCTTAAAACAGTCATAGAAACATTAATGCTGTGACAAACCAAGTGTTTTTTTAAAAAGTAGCAAGGTATTTTATTTCAGTCTCTAATTCATTGAATCATGATTGTTAACAACACAAATACGCAAATTAAAACGTTAATCTAAGGTTTAAGGATAGACAGTGTGAAACATCAAATTAGAATCTTGTGTTGCCATAGTGGCCAGAGACCTGGTTCTGCTTCTGAGTGTTAAAAGCAGTTTGGGGGTAGTGTTAGAGAACCCTGGGCCCTGGCCTGCTGGTCAGGTGAGGGTCTTGTGGTTATATTTATAAAATATAAGTAGTTACTGTGTGTCTGATCTGGCTCAGTCGTTACAGGTATATACAGTATGAAATGAGGAAAAAGATAACCCAGGATTGAGGTTAATGCCGGGTTTAAATAAACAAAGCAAAAATATTTCCATCGTGAAAAGCACTTTTGTGTATGAAGTATGCAATGTTGTATTTCATATAAATGGCAGTATGGAGTTTAATTATAATATTATATTTCACTAAGGTAAAGCTTCCAAGAATTCCTCCAGGGAAGGCAAAACTACAACTACCCCAAGCCCAAATAAAAATTCTCAATTGAACAACTCAACCTTTGCCTCAAGCCCCACCACAAAATTTGCTGTAAGCACAATCTCAAGCCACAGCACAACCCCTATTTTAGGCAGAACAAGAAGTGATATAACTAGCTCAGGATTACAGCACCGAACAATTAACTCAGGGGTTTCTCATGGCACAAATTCTTCCTCAAGCCACACCTCAACAAGCACAGAATCTGCTGTAAGCCCCACCACAGAATCTGTTGTAGGCCTCACCTCAAGCCCCACAACAAAATCTGCAGTAAGCACCACCTCAAGCCCCACCTCAAAATCTGCTGTAAACACAATCTCAAGCCACAGCACAACCCCTATTTTAGGCAGAACAAGAAGTGGTATTACTAGCTCAGGATTACAGCACCGAACAATTAACTCAGGGGTTTCTGATGGCACAAGATCTTCCTCAAGCCACACCTCAACAAACACAGAATCTGCAGTTAGCACCACCTCAAGCTCCAATACAGAATCTGTTGTAAGCCCCACAACAGAATCTGCTGAAAGCACCAACTTAAGCCCCACCACAGAATCAGTTGTAAGACCCACAAAATCTGTTGGAGGCCCCACCTCAAGCCCCAACACAAAATCTGCTGTTACCACCACCTCAAGCCCCACCACAGCATCTCCTGTAAGCACCACCGCATACTCCACCACACAATCTGTTGTAACCACAACCTCCAGCCCCACCACAGCATCTCCTGTAAGCACCACCGCAAACTCCACAACAGAATCTGCTGTTACCACCACCTCCAGCCCCACAACAGAATCAGCTAAGAGCACCACTTCAAGCCCCACCACAAAATCTGCTGTTACCACAACCTCCAGCCCCACAACAGAATCAGCTAAGAGCACCACCTCAAGCCCCACCACAGAATCTCCTGTAAGCACCACTGCAAGGTCCACCAAAGAGTCTCCTGTTACCACCACCTCAAGCCCCACAACAGAATCTGCTGTTACCACAACCTCCAGCCCCACAACAGAATCAGCTAAGAGCACCACCTCAAGCCCCACCACAGAATCTCCTGTAAGCACCACCTCAAGCCCCACCACAAAATCTGCTGTTACCACCACCTCAAGCCCCACCACAGCATCTCCTGTAAGCACCACCGAAAGGTCCACCAAAGAGTCTCCTGTTACCACCACCTCCAGCCCCAAAACAGAATCAGCTAAGAGCACCACTTCAAGCCCCACCACAAAATCTGCTGTTACCACCACCTCAAGCCCCACCACAAAATCTGCTGTTACCACAACCTCAAGCCCCACAACAGAATCTACTGTAAGCACCACCTCAAGCCCCACCACAAAATCTGCTGTAACCACCACCTCAAGCCCCACCACAAAATCTGCTGTAACCACCACCTCAAGCCCCACCACAAAATCTGCTGTAACCACCACCTCAAGCCCAACAACAGAATCTCCTGTAAGCACCACCTCAAGCCCCACCACAGAATCAGCTAAGAGCACCACTTCAAGCCCCACCACAAAATCTGCTGTTACCAGCACCTCAAGCCCCAAATCAGAATCTACTGTAAGCACCACCTCAGGATCCACCACAAAATCTGCTGTAACCACTACCCCAAGCCCCACAACAGAATCTACTGTAAGCTCCACCTCAAGCCCCACCACAAAATCTGCTGTTGCCACAACCTCAAGCCCCACAACAGAATCTACTGTAAGTCCCACCACAAAATCTGTTGTTACCACCACCTCCAGCCACACCACAAAATCTGCAGTTACCACCACCTCAAGCCCTACAACAGAATCTTCTGTAAGCACCACCTCAAGCCCCACCACAAAATCTGCTGTTACCACCACCTCAAGTCCCACCACAAAATCTGCTGTAACCACCACATCAAGCCCCACAACAGAATCTACTGTAAGCTCCACCTCAAGCCTCACCACAAAATCTGCTGTAAACACCACCTCAAGCCCCACAACAGAATCTACTGTAAGCACCACCTCAAACCCCACCACAAAATCTGCTGTTACCACCACCTCCAGCCCCACCAACAAACCTGCTATTACCACCACCTCAAGCCCCACCACAGGTTCTCCTGTAAGCACCACCGCAAGGCCCACCACAAAATCTGTTGTTACCACCACCTCAAGCCCCACCACAGAATCAGCTAAGAGCACCACTTCAAGCCCCACCACAAAATCTTCTGTTTCCACCAATTCAAACCCCACCACAAAATCTGTTGTTACCACCACTTCAAGCCTCACAAGAGAATCTACTGTAAGCACCACCTCAAGTCCCACCACAAAATCTGCTGTTACCACCACCTTAAGCATCACAACAGAACCTACTGTAAGCACCACCTCAAGCCCCACCACAAAATCTGCTGTTACCACCACCTCAAGCCCCACCACAAAATCTGCTGTTACCACTACCTCCAGCTCCAGCACTGAATCTCCTGTTACCACCACCTCAAGCCCAACCACAGCATCTTCTGTAAGCACCACCTCAAGCCCCACCACAGAATCTGTTGTTACCACCACCTCAAGCCAAACCACAAGTTCAGCTAAGAGCACCACTTCAAGCCCCACCACAAAATCTTCTGTTACCACCACCTCAAGCCCTACAACAGAATCTACTGTAGGCACCACCTCAAGCCCCACCACAAAATCTGCTGTTACCACCACCTCAAGCCCCACCAGAGCATCTACTGTAAGCAGCACCTCAAGCCCCACCACAAAATCTGCTTTTACCACCACCTCAAGCCGTACAACAGAATCTACTGTAAGCACCACCTCAAGCCCCACCACAAAATCTGCCGTAACCACCACCTCAAGCCCCACCACAAAATCTTCTGTTACCACCACCTCAAGCCCTACAACAGAATCTACTGTAGGCAGCACCTCAAGCCACACCACAAAATCTGCTATTACCACCACCTCAAGCCCCACAACAGAATCTACTGTAAGCACCACCTCAAGCCCCACCACAAAATCTGCTGTAACCACCACCTCAAGCCCCACAACAGAATCTACTGTAACCACCACCTCAAGCCCCACCACAAAATCTGCTGTTACCACCACCTCAAGCCCCACAACAGAATCTACTGTAAGCACCACCTCAAGCCCCACCACAAAAACTGCTGTTACCACCACCTTAAGCACCACAACAGAATCTACTGTAAGCACAACCTCAAGCCCCACCACAAAAACTGCTGTTACCACTACCCCAAGCCCCACAACAGAATCTACTGTAAGCACCACCTCAAGCCCAACCACAAAATCTGCTTTAACCACTACCTCAAGCCCCACAACAGAATCTACTGTAAGCACCAAAACAAAATCTGCTGTTACCACCACCTCAAGCCCCACAACAGAATCTACTGTAAGCACCACCTCAAGCCCAACCACAAAATCTGCTATTACCACCACCTCAAGCCCTACAACAGAATCTACTGTAAGCACCACCCCAAGTCCCACCACAAAATCTGCTGTAACTACCACCTTAAGCCCCACAACAGAATCTACTGTAAGCACCACAAAATCTGCTGTGTCCACCACCTCAAGCCCCACCACAAAATCTTCTGTTACCACCACCTCAAGCACTACAACAGAATCTACTATAGGCACCACCTCAAGCCCCACCACAGCATCTTCTGTAAGCACCACCTCAAGCCCCACCACAGAATCTGTTGTTACCACCACCTCAAGCCCCACAACAGAATCTACTGTAAGCACCACCTCAATCCCCACCACAAAATCTGCTATTACCACCACCTCAAGCCCCACAACAGAATCTACTGTAAGCACCACCTCAAGCCCCACAACAGAATCTACTGGAAGCACCACCTCAAGCCCAACCACAAAATCTGCTATTACCACCACCTCAAGCCCCACAACAGAATCTGCTGTTACCACTACCTCCAGCTCCAGCACTGAATCTCCTGTTACCACCATCTCAAGCCCCACCACAGCATCTTCTGTAAGCACCACTTCAAGCCCCACCACAGAATCTGTTGTTACCACCACCTCAAGCCCAACCACAAAATCAGCTAAGAGCACGACCTCAAGCCCCACCACAAAATCTTCTGTTACCACCACCTCAAGCCCCACAACAGAATCTACTGTAAGCACCACCTCAAGCCCCACCACAAAATCTGCTGTTACCACCACCTCAAGCCCCACAACAGAATCTACTGTAAGCACCACCTCAAGCCCCACCACAAAATCTGCTATTACCACCACCTCAAGCCCCACCACAAAATCTTCTGTTACCACCACCTCAAGCCCTACAACAGAATCTACTGTAGGCACCACCTCAAGACCCACCACAAAATCTGCTATTACCACCACCTCAAGCCCCACAACAGAATCTACTGTAAGCACCACCTCAAGCCCCACCACAAAATCTGCTGTAACCACCACCTCAAGCCCCACAACAGAATCTACTGTAAGCACCACCTCAAGCCCCACCACAAAATCTGCTGTTACCACCACCTCAAGCCCCACAACAGAATCTACTGTAAGCACCACCTCAAGCCCCACCACAAAATCTGCTGTTTCCACCACCTCAAGCCCCACCACAAAATCTGCTGTTACCACTACCTCCAGCTCCAGCACTGAATCTCCTGTTACCACCACCTCAAGCCCCACCACAGCATCTTCTGTAAGCACCACCTCAAGCCCCACAACAGAATCTACTGTAAGCACCACCTCAAGCCCCACCACAAAATCTCCTGTAAGCACCACCTCAAGTCCCACCACAAAATCTGCTGTAACCACCACCTCAAGCCCCACCACAAAATCTACTGTTACCACTACCTCAAGCCCCACAACAGAATCTACTGTAAGCACCACCTCAAGCCCCACCACAAACTCTGCTGTAACCACCACCCCAAGACCCACAACAGAATCTACTGTAAGCTCCACCTCAAGCCCCACCACAAAATCTGCTGTAACCACCACCTCAAGCCCCACAACAGAATCTACTGTAAGCACCACATCAAGCCCCACCACAAAACCTGCTGTTACCACCACCTTAAGCCCTACCACAAAATCTGCTGTTTCCACTACAACCAGCTCCAGCACTGAATCTCCTGTTACCACCACCTCAAGCCCTACAACAGAATCTACTGTAAGCACCACCTCAAGCCCCACCACAAAATCTGTTGTTACCACAACCTCCAACCCCACCACAGAATCTCCTGTAAGCACCACCTCAAGCCCCACCACAAAATCTGTTGTTACCACCACCTCAAGCCCCACCACAGCATCTCCTGTAAGCACCACCACAAGGTCCACCACAGAATCTACTGTAAGCTCCACCTCAAGCCCCACCACAAAATCTACTGTAAGCACCACCTCAAGCCCCACCACAAAATCTGCTGTTACCACTACCTCTAGCCCTACAACAGAATCTACTGTAAGCACCACCCCAAGTCCCACCACAAAATCTGCTGTAAACACCACCTCAAGCCCCACAACAGAATCTACTGTAAGCACCACAAAATCTGCTGTGTCCACCACCTCAAGCCCCACAACAGAATCTACTGTAAGCACCACCTCAAGCCCCACCACAAAATCTGCTGTTACCACCACCTCAAGCCCCACCACAAAATCTGCTGTTACCACCACCTCAAGCCCCACCACAAAATCTGCTGTTACCACTACCTCCAGCTCCAGCACTGAATCTCCTGTTACCACCACCTCAAGCCCCACCACAGCATCTTCTGTAAGCACCACCTCAAGCCCCACAACAGAATCTACTGTAAGCACCACCTCAAGCCCCACCACAAAATCTCCTGTAAGCACCACCTCAAGTCCCACCACAAAATCTGCTGTAACCACCACCTCAAGCCCCACCACAAAATCTACTGTTACCACTACCTCAAGCCCCACAACAGAATCTACTGTAAGCACCACCTCAAGCCCCACCACAAACTCTGCTGTAACCACCACCCCAAGCCCCACAACAGAATCTACTGTAAGCTCCACCTCAAACCCCACCACAAAATCTGCTGTAACCACCACCTCAAGCCCCACAACAGAATCTACTGTAAGCACCACATCAAGCCCCACCACAAAACCTGCTGTTACCACCACCTTAAGCCCTACCACAAAATCTGCTGTTTCCACTACAACCAGCTCCAGCACTGAATCTCCTGTTACCACCACCTCAAGCCCTACAACAGAATCTACTGTAAGCACCACCTCAAGCCCCACCACAAAATCTGTTGTTACCACAACCTCCAACCCCACCACAGAATCTCCTGTAAGCACCACCTCAAGCCCCACCACAAAATCTGTTGTTACCACAACCTCAAGCCCCACCACAGAATCTCCTGTAAGCACCACCTCAAGCCCCACCACAAAATCTGCTGTTACCACCACCTCAAGCCCCACCACAGCATCTCCTGTAAGCACCACCACAAGGTCCACCACAGAATCTACTGTTAGCTCCACCTCAAGCCCCACCACAAAATCTTCTGTTACCACCACCTCAAGCCCCACAACAGAATCTACTGTAAGCACCACCTCAAGCCCCACCACAAAATCTGCTGTTACCACTACCTCAAGCCCCACAACAGAATCTACTGTAAGCACCACCTCAAGCCCCACCACAAACTCTGCTGTAACCACCACCCCAAGCCCCACAACAGAATCTACTGTAAGCTCCACCTCAAGCCCCACCACAAAATTTACTGTAACCACCACCTCAAGCCCCACAACAGAATCTACTGTAAGCAACACCTCAAACCCCACCACAAAATCTGCTGTTACAACCACCTCCAGCCCCACCACAAAATCTGCTATTACCACCACCTTAAGCCCCACAACAGGATCTACTGTAAGCACCACCTCAAGCCCCACCACAAAACCTGCTGTTACCACCACCTTAAGCCTCACCACAAAATCTGCTGTGTCCACTACAACCAGCTCCAGCACTGAATCTCCTGTTACCACCACCTCAAGCCCAACCACAGGATCTCCTGTAAGCACCACCGCAAGGCCCACCACAAAATCTGTTGTTACCACCACCTCAAGCCCCACCACAGAATCAGCTAAGAGCACCACTTCAAGCCCCACCACAAAATCTTCTGTTACCACCACCTCAAGCCCTACAACAGAATCTACTGTAAGCACCACCTCAAGCCCCACCACAAAATCTGCTGTTACCACCACCTTAAGCCCCACCACAAAATCTGCTGTTTCTACTACAACCAGCTCCAGTACTGAATCTCCTGTTACCACCACCTCAAGCCCTACAACAGAATCTACTGTAAGCACCACCTCAAGCCCCACCACAAAATCTGTTGTTACCACAACCTCCAACCCCACCACAGAATCTACTGTAAGCTCCACCTCAAGCCCCACCACAAAATCTTCTGTTACCACCACCTCAAGCCCCACAACAGAATCTACTGTAAGCACCACCTCAAGCCCCACCACAAAATCTCCTGTAAGCACCACCTCAAGTCCCACCACAAAATCTGCTGTAACCACCACCTCAAGCCCCACCACAGGCTCTCCTGTTACCACCACCTCAAGCCCCACCACAAAATCTGCTGTTACCACCACCTCAAGCCCCACCACAAAATCTGTTGTTACCACAACCTCCAACCCCACCACAGAATCTCATGTAAGCACCACCTCAAGCCCCACCACAAAATCTGTTGTTACCACCACCTCAAGCCCCACCACAGAATCTACTGTAAGCACCACCTCAAGCCCCACCACAAATTCTGCTGTAACCACCACCCCAAGGCCCACAACAGAATCTGTTGTTACCACAACCTCCAACCCCACCACAGAATCTCCTGTAAGCACCACCTCAAGCCCCACCACAAAATCTGCTATTACCACCACCTCTAGCCCTACAACAGAATCTACTGTAAGCACCACCCCAAGGCCCACCACAAAATCTGCTGTAACCACCACCTCAAGCCCCACAACAGAATCTACTGTAAGCACCACAAAATCTGCTGTGTCCACCACCTCAAGCCCCACAACAGAATCTACTGTAAGCACCACCTCAAGCCCCACCACAAAATCTGCTGTTACCACCACCTCAAGCCCCACAACAGAATCTACTGTAAGCACCACCCCAAGCCCCACCACAAAATCTGCTGTTACCACCACCTCAAGCCCCACCACAAAATCTGCTGTTACCACTACCTCCAGCTCCAGCACTGAATCTCCTGTTACCACCACCTCAAGCCCCACCACAGCATCTTCTGTAAGCACCACCTCAAGCCCCACAACAGAATCTACTGTAAGCACCACCTCAAGCCCCACCACAAAATCTCCTGTAAGCACCACCTCAAGTCCCACCACAAAATCTGCTGTAACCACCACCTCAAGCCCCACCACAAAATCTACTGTTACCACTACCTCAAGCCCCACAACAGAATCTACTGTAAGCACCACCTCAAGCCCCACCACAAACTCTGCTGTAACCACCACCCCAAGCCCCACAACAGAATCTACTGTAAGCTCCACCTCAAGCCCCACCACAAAATCTGCTGTAACCACCACCTCAAGCCCCACAACAGAATCTACTGTAAGCACCACATCAAGCCCCACCACAAAACCTGCTGTTACCACCACCTTAAGCCCTACCACAAAATCTGCTGTTTCCACTACAACCAGCTCCAGCACTGAATCTCCTGTTACCACCACCTCAAGCCCTACAACAGAATCTACTGTAAGCACCACCTCAAGCCCCACCACAAAATCTGTTGTTACCACAACCTCCAACCCCACCACAGAATCTCCTGTAAGCACCACCTCAAGCCCCACCACAAAATCTGTTGTTACCACAACCTCAAGCCCCACCACAGAATCTCCTGTAAGCACCACCTCAAGCCCCACCACAAAATCTGCTGTTACCACCACCTCAAGCCCCACCACAGCATCTCCTGTAAGCACCACCACAAGTTCCACAGAATCTACTGTAAGCTCCACCTCAAGCCCCACCACAAAATCTTCTGTTACCACCACCTCAAGCCCCACAACAGAATCTACTGTAAGCACCACCTCAAGCCCCACCACAAAATCTGCTGTTACCACTACCTCAAGCCCCACAACAGAATCTACTGTAAGCACCACCTCAAGCCCCACCACAAACTCTGCTGTAACCACCACCCCAAGCCCCACAACAGAATCTACTGTAAGCTCCACCTCAAGCCCCACCACAAAATCTACTGTAAGCACCACCTCAAGCCCCACAACAGAATCTACTGTAAGCACCACCTCAAACCCCACCACAAAATCTGCTGTTACAACCACCTCCAGCCCCACCACAAAATCTGCTATTACCACTACCTTAAGCCCCACCACAAAACCTGCTGTTACCACCACCTTAAGCCCCACCACAAAATTTGCTGTTTCCACTACAACCAGCTCCAGCACTGAATCTCCTGTTACCACCACCTCAAGCCCAACCACAGGATCTCCTGTAAGCACCACCGCAAGGCCCACCACAAAATCTGTTGTTACCACCACCTCAAGCCCCACCACAGAATCAGCTAAGAGCACCACTTCAAGCCCCACCACAAAATCTTCTGTTACCACCACCTCAAGCCCTACAACAGAATCTACTGTAAGCACCACCTCAAGCCCCACCACAAAATCTGCTGTTACCACCACCTTAAGCCCCACCACAAAATCTGCTGTTTCTACTACAACCAGCTCCAGTACTGAATCTCCTGTTACCACCACCTCAAGCCCTACAACAGAATCTACTGTAAGCACCACCTCAAGCCCCACCACAAAATCTACTGTTACCACCACCTCAAGCCCCACAACAGAATCTACTGTAAGCACCACCTCAAGCCCCACCACAAAACCTGCTGTTACCACCACCTTAAGCCCCACCACAAAATCTGCTGTTTCAACTACAACCAGCTCCAGCACTGAATCTCCTGTTACCACCACCTCAAGCCCTACAACAGAATCTACTGTAAGCACCACCTCAAGCCCCACCACAAAATCTGTTGTTACCACAACCTCCAACCCCACCACAGAATCTACTGTAAGCTCCACCTCAAGCCCCACCACAAAATCTTCTGTTACCACCACCTCAAGCCCCACAACAGAATCTACTGTAAGCACCACCTCAAGCCCCACCACAAAATCTCCTGTAAGCACCACCTCAAGTCCCACCACAAATTCTGCTGTAACCACCACCTCAAGCCCCACCACAGGCTCTCCTGTTACCACAACCTCCAACCCCACCACAGAATCTCCTGTAAGCACCACCTCAAGCCCCACCACAGCATCTCCTTTAAGCACCACCACAAGGTCCACCAAAGAGTCTCCTGTTACCACCACCTCAAGCCCCACAACAGAATCTACTGTAAGCACCACCTCAAACCCCACCACAAAATCTTCTGTTACCACCACCTCCAGCCCCACCACAAAATCTGCTATTACCACCACTTTAAGCCCCACAACAGAATCTACTGTAAGCACCACCTCAAGCCCCACCACAAAACCTGCTGTTACCACCACCTTAAGCCCCACCACAAAATCTGCTGTTTCCACTACAACCAGCTCCAGCACTGAATCTTCTGTTACCACCACCTCAAGCCCCACCACAGGATCTCCTGTAAGCACCAATGCAAGGCCCACCACAAAATCTGTTGTTACCACCACCTCAAGCCCCACCACAGAATCAGCTAAGAGCACCACTTCAAGCCCCACCACAAAATCTTCTGTTACCACCACCTCAAGCCCCACAACAGAATCTACTGTAAGCACCACCTCAAGCCCCACCACAAAATCTGCTGTAATCACTACCCCAAGGCCCAAAACAGAATCTACTGTAAGCACCACCTCAAGCCCCACCACAAAATCTGCTGTAACCACCACCCCAAGGCCCACAACAGAATCTGTTGTTACCACAACCTCCAACCCCACCACAGAATCTCCTGTAAGCACCACCTCAAGCCCCACCACAAAATCTGCTGTAACCACCACCCCAAGGCCCACAACAGAATCTGTTGTTACCACAACCTCAAGCCCCACCACAGAATCTCCTGTAAGCACCACCTCAAGCCCCACCACAAAATCTGCTATTACCACCACCTCTAGCCCTACAACAGAATCTACTGTAAGCACCACCCCAAGGCCCACCACAAAATCTGCTGTAACCACCACCTCAAGCCCCACAACAGAATCTACTGTAAGCACCACAAAATCTGCTGTGTCCACCACCTCAAGCCCCACAACAGAATCTACTGTAAGCACCACCTCAAGCCCCACCACAAAATCTGCTGTTACCACCACCTCAAGCCCCACAACAGAATCTACTGTAAGCACCACCTCAAGCCCCACCACAAAATCTGCTGTTACCACCACCTCAAGCCCCACCACAAAATCTGCTGTTACCACTACCTCCAGCTCCAGCACTGAATCTCCTGTTACCACCACCTCAAGCCCCACCACAGCATCTTCTGTAAGCACCACCTCAAGCCCCACAACAGAATCTACTGTAAGCACCACCTCAAGCCCCACCACAAAATCTCCTGTAAGCACCACCTCAAGTCCCACCACAAAATCTGCTATAATCACCACCTCAAGCCCCACCACAAAATCTACTGTTACCACTACCTCAAGCCCCACAACAGAATCTACTGTAAGCACCACCTCAAGCCCCACCACAAACTCTGCTGTAACCACCACCCCAAGCCCCACAACAGAATCTACTGTAAGCTCCACCTCAAGCCCCACCACAAAATCTGCTGTAACCACCACCTCAAGCCCCACAACAGAATCTACTGTAAGCACCACATCAAGCCCCACCACAAAACCTGCTGTTACCACCACCTTAAGCCCTACCACAAAATCTGCTGTTTCTACTACAACCAGCTCCAGCACTGAATCTCCTGTTACCACCACCTCAAGCCCCACAACAGAATCTACTGTAAGCACCACCTCAAGCCCCACCACAAAATCTGCTGTAATCACTACCCCAAGGCCCAAAACAGAATCTACTGTAAGCACCACCTCAAGCCCCACCACAAAATCTGCTGTAACCACCACCCCAAGGCCCACAACAGAATCTGTTGTTACCACAACCTCCAACCCCACCACAGAATCTCCTGTAAGCACCACCTCAAGCCCCACCACAAAATCTGTTGTTACCACAACCTCAAGCCCCACCACAGAATCTCCTGTAAGCACCACCTCAAGCCCCACCACAAAATCTGCTGTTACCACCACCTCAAGCCCCACCACAGCATCTCCGGTAAGCACCACCACAAGGTCCACCACAGAATCTACTGTAAGCTCCACCTCAAGCCCCACCACAAAATCTTCTGTTACCACCACCTCAAGCCCCACAACAGAATCTACTGTAAGCACCACCTCAAGCCCCACCACAAAATCTGCTGTTACCACTACCTCAAGCCCCACAACAGAATCTACTGTAAGCACCACCTCAAGCCCCACCACAAACTCTGCTGTAACCACCACCCCAAGCCCCACAACAGAATCTACTGTAAGCTCCACCTCAAGCCCCACCACAAAATCTACTGTAAGCACCACCTCAAGCCCCACAACAGAATCTACTGTAAGCACCACCTCAAACCCCACTACAAAATCTGCTGTTACAACCACCTCCAGCCCCACCACAAAATCTGCTATTACCACCACCTTAAGCCCCACCACAAAACCTGCTGTTACCACCACCTTAAGCCCCATCACAAAATCTGCTGTTTCCACTACAACCAGCTCCAGCACTGAATCTCCTGTTACCACCACCTCAAGCCCAACCACAGGATCTCCTGTAAGCACCACCGCAAGGCCCACCACAATATCTGTTGTTACCACCACCTCAAGCCCCACCACAGAATCAGCTAAGAGCACCACTTCAAGCCCCACCACAAAATCTTCTGTTACCACCACCTCAAGCCCTACAACAGAATCTACTGTAAGCACCACCTCAAGCCCCACCACAAAATCTGCTGTTACCACCACCTTAAGCCCCACCACAAAATCTGCTGTTTCTACTACAACCAGCTCCAGTACTGAATCTCCTGTTACCACCACCTCAAGCCCTACAACAGAATCTACTGTAAGCACCACCTCAAGCCCCACCACAAAATCTACTGTTACCACCACCTCAAGCCCCACAACAGAATCTACTGTAAGCACCACCTCAAGCCCCACCACAAAACCTGCTGTTACCACCACCTTAAGCCCCACCACAAAATCTGCTGTTTCAACTACAACCAGCTCCAGCACTGAATCTCCTGTTACCACCACCTCAAGCCCTACAACAGAATCTACTGTAAGCACCACCTCAAGCCCCACCACAAAATCTGTTGTTACCACAACCTCCAACCCCACCACAGAATCTACTGTAAGCTCCACCTCAAGCCCCACCACAAAATCTTCTGTTACCACCACCTCAAGCCCCACAACAGAATCTACTGTAAGCACCACCTCAAGCCCCACCACAAAATCTCCTGTAAGCACCACCTCAAGTCCCACCACAAATTCTGCTGTAACCACCACCTCAAGCCCCACCACAGGCTCTCCTGTTACCACCACCTCAAGCCCCACCACAAATTCTGCTGTAACCACCACCTCAAGCCCCACCACAAAATCTGCTGTTACCACCACCTTAAGCCCCACCACAAAATCTGCTGTTTCTACTACAACCAGCTCCAGTACTGAATCTCCTGTTACCACCACCTCAAGCCCTACAACAGAATCTACTGTAAGCACCACCTCAAGCCCCACCACAAAATCTACTGTTACCACCACCTCAAGCCCCACAACAGAATCTACTGTAAGCACCACCTCAAGCCCCACCACAAAACCTGCTGTTACCACCACCTTAAGCCCCACCACAAAATCTGCTGTTTCAACTACAACCAGCTCCAGCACTGAATCTCCTGTTACCACCACCTCAAGCCCTACAACAGAATCTACTGTAAGCACCACCTCAAGCCCCACCACAAAATCTGTTGTTACCACAACCTCCAACCCCACCACAGAATCTACTGTAAGCTCCACCTCAAGCCCCACCACAAAATCTTCTGTTACCACCACCTCAAGCCCCACAACAGAATCTACTGTAAGCACCACCTCAAGTCCCACCACAAATTCTTCTGTTACCACCACCTCAAGCCCCACAACAGAATCTACTGTAAGCTCCACCTCAAGCCCCACCACAAAATCTCCTGTAAGCACCACCTCAAGTCCCACCACAAATTCTGCTGTAACCACCACCTCAAGCCCCACCACAGGCTCTCCTGTTACCACCACCTCAAGCCCCACCACAAATTCTGCTGTAACCACCACCTCCAACCCCACCACAGAATCTCCTGTAAGCACCACCTCAAGCCCCACCACAAAATCTGCTGGTACCACCACCTCAAGCCCCACCACAGCATCTCCTTTAAGCACCACCACAAGGTCCACCAAAGAGTCTCCTGTTACCACCACCTCAAGCCCCACAACAGAATCTACTGTAAGCACCACCTCAAACCCCACCACAAAATCTTATGTTACCACCACCTCCAGCCCCACCACAAAATCTGCTATTACCACCACTTTAAGCCCCACAACAGAATCTACTGTAAGCACCACCTTAAGCCCCACCACAAAATCTGCTGTTTCCACTACAACCAGCTCCAGCACTGAATCTTCTGTTACCACCACCTCAAGCCCCACCACAGAATCAGCTAAGAGCACCACTTCAAGCCCCAACACAAAATCTTCTGTTACCACCACCTCAAGCCCCACAACAGAATCTACTGTAAGCACCACCTCAAGCCCCACCACAAAATCTGCTGTAATCACTACCCCAAGGCCCAAAACAGAATCTACTGTAAGCACCACCTCAAGCCCCACCACAAAATCTGCTGTAACCACCACCCCAAGGCCCACAACAGAATCTGTTGTTACCACAACCTCCAACCCCACCACAGAATCTCCTGTAAGCACCACCTCAAGCCCCACCACAAAATCTGTTGTTACCACAACCTCAAGCCCAACCACAGAATCTCCTGTAAGCACCACCTCAAGCCCCACCACAAAATCTGCTGTAACCACCAGCTCAAGCCCCACCACAGCATCTCCTGTAAGCACCACCACAAGGTCCACCACAGAATCTACTGTAAGTTCCACCTTAAGCCCCACCACAAAATCTTCTGTAAGCACCACCTCAAGCCCCACCACAAAATCTCCTGTAAGCACCACCTCAAGCCCCACCACAAAATCTACTGTTACCACCCCCTCAAGCCCCACAACAGAATCTACTGTAAGCACCACCTCAAGCCCTTCAACACAATCTACTGTAAGCACCACCTTAAACCCCATCACAAAATCTGCTGTTACAATCACCTCCAGCCCCACCACTGGATCTTCTGTAAGCACCACCTCAAGCCCCACCACAAAATCTGCTGTTACCACCACCTCAAGCCCCACCACAGGATCTCCTGTAAGCACCACCACAAGGTCCACCACAGAATCTACTGTAAGTTCCACCTCAAGCCACACCACAAAACCTGCTGTTACCACCACCTCAAGCCCCACCACAGGATCTCCTGTAAGCACCACCGCAAGGCCCACCACAAAATCTGTTGTTACCACCACCTCAAGCCCCACCACAGAATCAGCTAAGAGCACCACTTCAAGCCCCACCACAAAAACTTCTGTTACCACCACCTCAAGCCCTTCAACACAATCTACTGTAAGCACCACCTCAAACCCCATCACAAAATCTGCTGTTACCATCACCTCCAGCCCCACCACAGGATCTTCTGTAAGCACCACCTCAAGCCCCACCACAAAATCTGCTTTTACCACCACCTCCAGCCCCACCACAGGATCTTCTGTAAGCACCACCTTAAGCCCCACCACAAAATCTGCTGTTACCACCACCTCAAGCACCACCACAGGATCTTCTGTAAGCACCAACTCAAGCCCCACCACAAAATCTGCTGTTACCACCACCTCAAGCCCCACCTCAAGCTACAGCAGAAGTACTGTATTAGACACAACAAGACGTCATGCATCTAGCGCAGGATCACAGCACCACACCACAGCCTCTGGGGTGTCTGATGACACAACCTCTGCCTCAAGCCACATTAAAAAATCTGCTGTAATTAAAACCTCAAGCCAGAGCACAACCCCTGTTTTAAACACAACAAAAAGTTTTCAAGATCAATCTGAAAAGGAGTTATCCAGTGAAGACAAATATAATCCTGGAGATGGTGACAACAGTGAGTAACAAAGCTCAGACGCTTCTATTATATTTCCTTCTCCATTTCCCAATTTGTTGTATTTCACATAAAATGTAGAAAAAAGTTTAACCAAAATAACATTTTTACCAAGGTCAATCTACAGAGGATTCATCCAGCGAAAATAAACATCATGCTAAGGATAACAGTGGCAACAGTGAGTAACAGATCTCAGACTCTTTTTTTATAGTTTTGTGTCTGTTTCCCAATTTGTCACAAGGATGCCATGTTGAATTTCTACATGAAAGGCAGAAAAAAGTTTAACCAAAGTAATATTTTTTACCAAGGTCAATCTACAGAGGATTCATCCAGTGAAAATAAAAATAATGCTGGAGATAACAGTGGCAACAGTGAGTAACAGAGCTCAGAGTCTTTCATTTTATTTCCTTTTCTGTTTCCCAATTTGTCTCAAGAATGCCATGTTGTATTTGACATAAAAGGCAAAAAAAATTACTAAAATAATCCTTATCACCAAGGTCAATCTGGAAAGGATTCATCCAGCGAAAATAAACATAATGCTAAGGATAACAGTGGCAACAGTGAGTAACAGAACTCAGACTCTTCTATTATATTTCCTCTGTATACGAATTTGTCTCAAGGATGCCATGTTGTATTTGACATAAAAGACAGAAAAAAGTTTTAACCAAAATAATCTTTATCACTAAGGTCAATCTGGAAAGGATTCATCCAGCGAAGATAAAAATAATGCTGGAGATAACAGTGGCAACAGTGAGTAACAGAGCTCAGACTCTTTTATTATATTTCCTTCTCAGTTTCCCAATTTGTCTTAAGAATGCCAAGTTGTATTTTACATGAAAGGCATGAAAGGATCTAATGTTGTATGTTACATATAAGGCAGAAAAAGTTTTAATCAAAATAATCATCATCACCAAGGTCAATCTGGAAAGGATTCATCCAACAAAGACAAAAATAATTCCGGAGATAACAGTGGCAACAGTGAGTAACAGAGCTCAGACTCTTCTATTATTTTCCTCTGTATACGAATTTGTCTCAAGGATGCCATGTTGTATTTGACATAAAAGGTAGAAAAATTAACAAAAATAATCTTTATCTCTAAGGTCAATCTACAGAGGATTCATCCAGCGAAAATAAACATAATGCTAAGGATAACAGTGGCAACAGTGAGTAACAGAATTCAGACTCTTTTTTTATAGTTTTGTCTCTGTTTCCCAATTTGTCTCAAGGATGCCATGTTGAATTTCACATGAAAGGCCAAAAAAAGTTTTAACCAAAATAATCTTTATCACTAAGGTCAATCTGGAAAGGATTCATCCAACAAAGACAAAAATTATTCTGGAGATAACAGTGGCAACAGTGAGTAACAAATCTCAGACTCTTCTATTACATTTCCTCTGTATACGAATTTGTCTCAAGAATGCCATGTTGTATTTGACATAAAAGGCAGAAAAACGTTTTAACCAAAATAATCTTTATCACTTAGGTCAATCTGGAAAGGATTCATCCAGCAAAGACAAAAATAATGCTGGAGATAACAGTGGCAACAGTGAGTAACAGAGCTCAGAGTCTTTTATTTTATTTCCTTTTCTGTTGCGAAAATAAACATAATGCTAAGGATAACAGTGGCAACAGTGAGTAACAGAACTCAGACTCTTCTATTATATTTCCTCTGTATACGAATTTGTCTCAAGGATGCCATGTTGTATTTGACATAAAAGACAGAAAAAAGTTTTAACCAAAATAATCTTTATCACTAAGGTCAATCTGGAAAGGATTCATCCAGCGAAGATAAAAATAATGCTGGAGATAACAGTGGCAACAGTGAGTAACAGAGCTCAGACTCTTCTATTATTTTCCTCTGTATACGAATTTGTCTCAAGGATGCCATGTTGTATTTGACATAAAAGGTAGAAAAATTAACAAAAATAATCTTTATCTCTAAGGTCAATCTACAGAGGATTCATCCAGCGAAAATAAACATAATGCTAAGGATAACAGTGGCAACAGTGAGTAACAGAATTCAGACTCTTTTTTAATAGTTTTGTCTCTGTTTCCCAATTTGTCTCAAGGATGCCATGTTGAATTTCACATGAAAGGCCAAAAAAAGTTTTAACCAAAATAATCTTTATCACTAAGGTCAATCTGGAAAGGATTCATCCAGCAAAGACAAAAATAATTCTGGAGATAACAGTGGCAACAGTGAGTAACAAATCTCAGACTCTTCTATTACATTTCCTCTGTATACGAATTTGTCTCAAGGGTGCCATGTTGTATTTGACATAAAAGGCAGAAAAACGTTTTAACCAAAATAATCTTTATCACTTAGGTCATTCTGGAAAGGATTCATCCAGCAAAGACAAAAATAATTTTGAAGATAACAGTGGCAACAGTGAGTAACAAAGCTCAGACTCCTCTATTATATTTCCTTCTCTGTTTCCCAATTTGTCTCAAGGATGCCAAGTTGTTTTTTACATGAAAGGCAGAAAAATTTACTAAAATAATCTTTATCACCAAGGTCAATCTGGAAATGATTCATCCAGCAAAGACAAAAATAATGCTGGAGATAACAGTGGCAACAGTGAGTAACAGAGCTCAGACTCTTCTATTATTTTCCTCTGTATACGAATTTGTCTCAAGGATGCCATGTTGTATTTGACATAAAAGGTAGAAAAATTAACAAAAATAATCTTTATCTCTAAGGTCAATCTGGAAAGGATTCATCCAACAAAGACAAAAATAATTCTGAAGATAACAGTGGCAACAGTGAGTAACAAAGCTCAGACTCCTCTATTATATTTCCTTCTCTGTTTCCCAATTTGTCTCAAGGATGCCAAGTTGTTTTTTACATGAAAGGCAGAAAAATTTACTAAAATAATCTTTATCACCAAGGTCAATCTGGAAATGATTCATCCAGCAAAGACAAAAATAATGCTGGAGATAACAGTGGCAACAGTGAGTAACAGAGCTCAGACTCTTCTATTATTTTCCTCTGTATACGAATTTGTCTCAAGGATGCCATGTTGTATTTGACATAAAAGGTAGAAAAATTAACAAAAATAATCTTTATCTCTAAGGTCAATCTGGAAAGGATTCATCCAGCAAAGACAAAAATAATTTTGAAGATAACAGTGGCAACAGTGAGTAACAAAGCTCAGACTCCTCTATTATATTTCCTTCTCTGTTTCCCAATTTGTCTCAAGGATGCCAAGTTGTTTTTTACATGAAAGGCAGAAAAATTTACTAAAATAATCTTTATCACCAAGGTCAATCTGGAAATGATTCATCCAGCAAAGACAAAAATAATGCTGGAGATAACAGTGGCAACAGTGAGTAACGGAGCTCAGACTCTTCTATTATTTTCCTCTGTATACGAATTT
Source organism: Paramisgurnus dabryanus (assembly GCF_030506205.2). Lineage (NCBI taxonomy): Eukaryota > Metazoa > Chordata > Actinopteri > Cypriniformes > Cobitidae > Paramisgurnus > Paramisgurnus dabryanus. The sequence continues at coordinate 22,702,759 of NC_133340.1, read as the reverse complement.
GTCTCAAGGATGCCATGTTGTATTTGACATAAAAGGTAGAAAAATTAACAAAAATAGTCTTTATCTCTAAGGTCAATCTGGAAAGGATTCATCAAACAAAGACAAAAATAATTCTGAAGATAACAGTGGCAACAGTGAGTAACGGAGCTCAGACTCTTCTATTATTTTCCTCTGTATACGAATTTGTCTCAAGGATGTCATGTTGTATTTGACATAAAAGGTAGAAAAATTAACAAAAATAGTCTTTATCTCTAAGGTCAATCTGGAAAGGATTCATCCAGCAAAGACAAAAATAATGCTGGAGATAACAGTGGCAACAGTGAGTAACGGAGCTCAGACTCTTCTATTATTTTCCTCTGTATACGAATTTGTCTCAAGGATGCCATGTTGTATTTGACATAAAAGGTAGAAAAATTAACAAAAATAGTCTTTATCTCTAAGGTCAATCTGGAAAGGATTCATCAAACAAAGACAAAAATAATTCTGAAGATAACAGTGGCAACAGTGAGTAACAGAGCTCAGACTCTTCTATTATTTTCCTCTGTATACGAATTTGTCTCAAGGATGCCATGTTGTATTTGACATAAAAGGTAGAAAAATTAACAAAAATAGTCTTTATCTCTAAGGTCAATCTGGAAAGGATTCATCAAACAAAGACAAAAATAATTCTGAAGATAACAGTGGCAACAGTGAGTAACAGAGCTCAGACTCTTTTATTATATTTCCTTCTCAGTTTCCCAATTTGTCTTAAGAATGCCAAGTTGTATTTTACATGAAAGGCATGAAAGGATCTAATGTTGTATGTTACATATAAGGCAGAAAAAGTTTTAATCAAAATAATCTTCATCACCAAGGTCAATCTACAGAGGATTCATCCAGCGAAAATAAACATAATGCTAAGGATAACAGTGGCAACAGTGAGTAACAGATCTCAGACTCTTCTATTATTTTCCTCTGTATACGAATTTGTCTCAAGGATGCCATGTTGTATTTGACATAAAAGGTAGAAAAATTAACAAAAATAATCTTTATCTCTAAGGTCAATCTGGAAAGGATTCATCCAACAAAGACAAAAATAATTCTGGAGATAACAGTGGCAACAGTGAGTAACAGAGCTCAGACTCTTCTATTATTTTCCTCTGTATACGAATTTGTCTCAAGGATGCCATGTTGTATTTGACATAAAAGGTAGAAAAATTAACAAAAATAATTTTTATCTCTAAGGTCAATCTGGAAAGGATTCATCCAACAAAGACAAAAATAATTCTGAAGATAACAGTGGCAACAGTGAGTAACAGAGCTCAGACTCTTTTATTATATTTCCTTCTCAGTTTCCCAATTTGTCCTAAGAATGCCAAGTTGTATGTTACATGAAAGGCATGAAAAGATCTAATGTTGTATGTTACATATAAGGCAGAAAAAGTTTTAATCAAAATAATCTTCATCACCAAGGTCAATCTACAGAGGATTCATCCAGCGAAAATAAACATAATGCTAAGGATAACAGTGGCAACAGTGAGTAACAGAGCTCAGACTCTTCTATTATTTTCCTCTGTATACGAATTTGTCTCAAGGATGCCATGTTGTATTTGACATAAAAGGTAGAAAAATTAACAAAAATAGTCTTTATCTCTAAGGTCAATCTGGAAAGGATTCATCAAACAAAGACAAAAATAATTCTGAAGATAACAGTGGCAACAGTGAGTAACGGAGCTCAGACTCTTCTATTATTTTCCTCTGTATACGAATTTGTCTCAAGGATGTCATGTTGTATTTGACATAAAAGGTAGAAAAATTAACAAAAATAGTCTTTATCTCTAAGGTCAATCTGGAAAGGATTCATCCAGCAAAGACAAAAATAATGCTGGAGATAACAGTGGCAACAGTGAGTAACGGAGCTCAGACTCTTCTATTATTTTCCTCTGTATACGAATTTGTCTCAAGGATGCCATGTTGTATTTGACATAAAAGGTAGAAAAATTAACAAAAATAGTCTTTATCTCTAAGGTCAATCTGGAAAGGATTCATCAAACAAAGACAAAAATAATTCTGAAGATAACAGTGGCAACAGTGAGTAACAGAGCTCAGACTCTTCTATTATTTTCCTCTGTATACGAATTTGTCTCAAGGATGCCATGTTGTATTTGACATAAAAGGTAGAAAAATTAACAAAAATAGTCTTTATCTCTAAGGTCAATCTGGAAAGGATTCATCAAACAAAGACAAAAATAATTCTGAAGATAACAGTGGCAACAGTGAGTAACAGAGCTCAGACTCTTTTATTATATTTCCTTCTCAGTTTCCCAATTTGTCTTAAGAATGCCAAGTTGTATTTTACATGAAAGGCATGAAAGGATCTAATGTTGTATGTTACATATAAGGCAGAAAAAGTTTTAATCAAAATAATCTTCATCACCAAGGTCAATCTACAGAGGATTCATCCAGCGAAAATAAACATAATGCTAAGGATAACAGTGGCAACAGTGAGTAACAGATCTCAGACTCTTCTATTATTTTCCTCTGTATACGAATTTGTCTCAAGGATGCCATGTTGTATTTGACATAAAAGGTAGAAAAATTAACAAAAATAATCTTTATCACTAAGGTCAATCTGGAAAGGATTCATCCAACAAAGACAAAAATAATTCCGGAGATAACAGTGGCAACAGTGAGTAACAGAGCTCAGACTCTTCTATTATATTTCCTCTGTATACGAATTTGTCTCAAGGATGCCATGTTGTATTTGACATAAAAGGTAGAAAAATTAACAAAAATAATTTTTATCTCTAAGGTCAATCTGGAAAGGATTCATCCAACAAAGACAAAAATAATTCTGGAGATAACAGTGGCAACAGTGAGTAACAGAGCTCAGACTCTTCTATTATTTTCCTCTGTATACGAATTTGTCTCAAGGATGCCATGTTGTATTTGACATAAAAGGTAGAAAAATTAACAAAAATAATTTTTATCTCTAAGGTCAATCTGGAAAGGATTCATCCAACAAAGACAAAAATAATTCTGAAGATAACAGTGGCAACAGTGAGTAACAGAGCTCAGACTCTTTTATTATATTTCCTTCTCAGTTTCCCAATTTGTCCTAAGAATGCCAAGTTGTATGTTACATGAAAGGCATGAAAAGATCTAATGTTGTATGTTACATATAAGCAGGGGCGAAAATCTCATCTAAATGTTGGGGGGGACAATAAACATAAAATTTTTCAAGAACAATTTTTGAAGGGGACACCAATAATACAGGCAAAATTGTACTTGCAAGGAAATGGGTACAGATAGAAAACGTTTCTCTTTCTCTATGAACGGACGCAAATTTAATTTTAATACATATGAATGCAGAGGTGAAAAGAGTAATACAATTTTCTACTTAAGTAATAGTAAAGTTACTTTAATAATATTTTACTTAAGTAAAAGTAAAGTTACTGGTCTAAAAATCTACTCAAGTAAAAAGTCATTTTAATTTTAAGAGTTACTTTTTTACAGCGGGGAGAGGTTTCTAGTATAGTTCACAAAGGAAGGATATATACATCTCAAACTATGTTTTTAATTGTAAACATCTCTACAATTAAAGTGCAATAACAAATGTTAATAAAATAAAAAGCTTTTTATAACTAAGAAACATTTATGGAATTATTTAATGATTTTTACAGGTGAGTTATGCACTTTTGAAGCAAAAATAATATGAGGTCAGCAGCTAGTAAATACAATCATTATATGAAGGTTGTAATTGATGTATTGCTGGTAACATACATTGTTATTAAACTATATACATAAATGAACATATAATGAGATGAGTGCCATGGCTATACACTATACATCCTTTACACGTTTATTAGCTCCCAGACCTGTGTACCTGATGTCTTTCAATCTATCTCTCTCGCGCTCTCTCTCTCTCTGCAATGTCTAATGATCTGCGCATTCTCGAGGACGTTCTCAAGTTGTTTGACTTGACGCGAAGCTGCTAGACCTCGGAAGATAATGCGCATGTATTAAAAATGCATCGTGCAAATTAGCGGTTAAACACGGTCGGCAATTCTCAAACTCCGTACTCAAGAGCATGAACCCTACCTGAATGAAACAATCGCTTTGCGTCAATGGCCAGGGGTTTCTTTCGTAAGAATTGAATTGAGGGTCTGCATTAGCCTGCGCCTGTCTCGTCCCTCTCCATGGTTCTTTTTGCGCGTTCCCCCGCCCATCAATCAATCATCCGACCGTGGCGCGTCTTTATCACCTTACTTTTTTATTTATTTTTACTCAGTAACGGATATGATTTAACATGTAGCGAAGTAACCAACAATACTTTAAACATACTTAAGTAAAAGTAAAGTACAGATTTTAAAAACTACTCAAAGTAAAAGTACACAAAAAACTCAGTTACAGCAAGGTGAGTAAATGTAATTTGTTACTTTCAGCTCTGCCTCACCTCTGCATGAATGCATAAAAATGTTTTCTTGATCGTTTATCTGCTTCTGTTCTCAGAAAACGAAATATGTTCATGTTTATATGTCAAAATAGTCCAGTTTTAAAACATATGAGGATAAACTGATAAGTGATGGGAAACGTTGTATTGTATATAGCTTATTAACGCGTCGGCTCCGTACACTTCTCTACCACCGGAATGTGTGGTGGTGAGGTAAAAGGGGCGTGGGCAGTGGACCAAACCACTGTGAGGCAAGGGAGGGGGAATCCAAATATTTAAAACGTTTTTTTGTTGTTGCTCCGTTTGCATTTGTATTGTTTCACTTCTTACACAACTAGTTTAAGTATTATAAATCATTAAATTATTTTCAATACACATATTCTAATGATAATTTAGGGGGGACAACCCTCAGATAGGGGGGTCCTGTCCCCCCCGACCCCCCCGGGATTTCCGCCCATGCATATAAGGCAGAAAAAGTTTTAATCAAAATAATCTTCATCACCAAGGTCAATCTACAGAGGATTCATCCAGCGAAAATAAACATAATGCTAAGGATAACAGTGGCAACAGTGAGTAACAGAGCTCAGACTCTTCTATTATTTTCCTCTGTATACGAATTTGTCTCAAGGATGCCATGTTGTATTTGACATAAAAGGTAGAAAAATTAACAAAAATAATCTTTATCTCTAAGGTAAATCTGGAAAGGATTCATCCAACAAAGACAAAAATAATTCTGAAGATAACAGTGGCAACCGTGAGTAACAGAGCTCAGACTCTTTTATTATATTTCCTTCTCAGTTTCCCAATTTGTCCTAAGAATGCCAAGTTGTATGTTACATGAAAGGCATGAAAAGATCTAATGTTGTATGTTACATATAAGGCAGAAAAAGTTTTAATCAAAATAATCTTCATCACCAAGGTCAATCTACAGAGGATTCATCCAGCGAAAATAAACATAATGCTAAGGATAACAGTGGCAACAGTGAGTAACAGAGCTCAGACTCTTCTATTATTTTCCTCTGTATACGAATTTGTCTCAAGGATGCCATGTTGTATTTGACATAAAAGGTAGAAAAATTAACAAAAAATAATCTTTATCACTAAGGTCAATCTGGAAAGGATTCATCCAACAAAGACAAAAATAATTCTGAAGATAACAGTGGCAACAGTGAGTAACAGAGCTCAGACTCTTCTATTATTTTCCTCTGTATACGAATTTGTCTCAAGGATGCCATGTTGTATTTGACATAAAAGATAGAAAAATTAACAAAAAATAATCTTTATCACTAAGGTCAATCTGGAAAGGATTCATCCAACAAAGACAAAAATAATTCTGAAGATAACAGTGGCAACAGTGAGTAACAAAGCTCAGACTCTTCTATTATATTTCCTTCTCAGTTTCCCAATTTGTCTTAAGAATGCCAAGTTGTATGTTACATGAAAGGCATGAAAAGATCTAATGTTGTATGTTACATATAAGGCAGAAAAAGTTTTAATCAAAATAATCTTCATCACCAAGGTCAATCTACAGAGGATTCATCCAGCGAAAATAAACATAATGCTAAGGATAACAGTGGCAACAGTGAGTAACAGAACTCAGACTCTTTTTTTATAGTTTTGTCTCTGTTTCCCAATTTGTCTTAAGGATGCCATGTTGAATTTCACATGAAAGGCCAAAAAAAGTTTTAACCAAAATAATCTTTATCACTAAGATCAATCTGGAAAAGATTCATCCAGCGAAAATAAACATAATGCTAAGGATAACAGTGCCAACAGTGAGTAACAGAACTAAGACTCTTTTTTTTATAGTTTTTTTCTCTGTTTCCCAATTTGTCTCAATGATGCCAAGTTGTTTTTTACATGAAAGGCAGACAAATTTACTAAAATAATCTTTATCACCAAGGTCAATCTGGAAAGGATTCATCCAGTAAAGACAAAAATAATTCTGGAGATAACAGTGGCAACAGTAAGTAACAGAGCTCAGACTCTTCTATTACATTTCCTTTGTATACGAATTTGTCTCAAGGATGCCATGTTGTATATTTCCTTCTCTGTTTACCAGTTTGTCTTAAGAATGCCATGTTGTATTTGACATAAAAGGCAGACAAATTAACCAAAATAATTTTCATCACCAAGGTCAATCTACAGAGGATTCATCCAGCGAAGACAAAAATAATTCTGGAGACAACAGTGGCAACAGTGAGTAACAAAGCTCAGACTCTTCTATTATATTTCCTCTGTATACGAATTTGTCTCAAGGATGCCATGTTGATTTACACATGAAAGGGAGGGAAATAATTAACCAAAATAATCTTTATCACCAAGGTCAATCTCAAAAGGATCCATCAAGCGAAGGCAAACAGAATGCTAAAGACAACAGTGGCAACAGTGAGTAACAGAGCTCAGACTCTTCTTTTACATTTTCCCCTTTGTTTCCCAATGTGTTTCAATGATTCCATGTTGTATTTCACATAGGGTTTTGCCAATAGATGATATTATCCTGTAACAACGATTTTCAGACATATCGCTAATTGCAAGCTTTTATGACGATAGTTGGCAATGGTTATTATTATTATTATTATTATTATTATAGTTTCAGGTTAACATCCACATTGCGTGCTTTTTCTTGAATGGGGGTTTGTGGGCTTCACTTTACCCGAGAGAGCTTGTAGAGAGAGGCATGAACTTAATGCGCGACTCCTAGCTTCTGAAATAAATCCAGTGCGTCATGAGCAGCTGCTCTTCTCTCTGTCTCTCGTGCACAAGCTCTCGCATCTGTCCAAAGTCTGAACACAATCTAAAGTAGTAATCCTTGTGTTTTTTTTTTCAGTTTAATGAGTTTTATGTGAGCTGAGGCAAACTATCCCTTTTGTTTAAAATATAACCCGCTGCATCTTGACGCCTCAGGGCGCACTCACATTATCCCAACCAAAGCATTCCTCAGCATGATTGTCACCCCTCCCCACTCCCCCAGATGCACGCACTCACACTGTAGTTTTATCGATCTGAGCCCAGGCTCGTGTTAAAAAAATATCGCATTACACTGGACCGATGTGTTTAAAGGCACATCTGTGAGTACCACTGCTTGACACATGTGCAACAACATTAATCAAATACATTGAATTGTGTGTGTGTGAGCAGGTGCATGTTTATACAGTCATAAAGTAATCATGTTAAATAATCAGGATTATGATTTTACCATAATTGAGCAGCCCTGGCTCTGACATTTCCTTACACCAGAGAGGTTGTTAGCATGCAGAGGGGTAAACACCAGCGAGCGTGGTGTTATCGCTCCCTGGCACAGGACATTTTAGAGCACCTGGGCTTTAATGATGCACTCGCATTTTTTTGTCATCAGTGTTAGGGTTGCGGTCATGATGGTGTTGCTCTTGATTCTTCTTTGTACATCAATCAAGTAACTTGTCATAATAAGTAATAAAATAACAAATAAATGAGTAAACTACTGCCCCGCTCCCCGATACTATCGTGTATCAGCGATCTTGCAGGCTGACGATAGGACAATCTCAAAATAGAGCAAATCGCCCAACACTAATTTGACATAAAAGACAGTAAAATACTTAACCAAAATAATCTTTATCATCAAGGTCAATCTCAAAAGGATTCATCAAGCAATGGCAAACAAAATCCTAAAGACAACAGTGGCAACAGTGAGTAAAAGAGCTCAGACTCTTCTATTATATTTCCTTCTCTGTTTCCCAATTTGTGTCAAGGATGCCATGTTGTAATTCACATGAAAGGCAGGAAAATATTTAATCTAAATAATCTTTACTACCAAGGTCAATCTCAAAAGGATTCATCCAGCGATGGCAAACAAAATGCTAAAGACAACAGTGGCAACAGTAAGTAAAAGAGCTCAGACTCTTCTATTATATTTCCTTCTCTGTTCCCCAGTATGTCTCAAGGATGCCATGTTGTAATTTACATGAAAGGCAGGAAAACATTTTTACCAAAATATTCTTTATCACCAAGGTCAATCTCAAAAGGATTCATCAAGCGATGGCAAACAAAATGCTAAAGACAACAGTGGCAACAGTAAGAAAAAGAATTCAGAGTCTTCTATTATATTACCTCCTCTGTTTCCCAATATGTGTCAAGGATGCCATTTTGTAATTCACATGAAAGGCAGGAAAACATTTAATCAAAATAATCTTTACTACCAAGGTCAATCTCAAAAGGATTCATCCAGCGATGGCAAACAAAATGCTAAAGACAACAGTGGCAACAGTAAGTAAAAGAGCTCAGACTCTTCTATTATATTTCCTTCTCTGTTCCCCAGTATGTCTCAAGGATGTCATGTTGTAATTCACATGAAAGTCAGGAAACAGTTTAACCAAAATAATATTTTTCACCAAGGTCAATCTCAAAAGGATTCATCAAGCGATGGCAAACAAAATCCTAAAGACAACAGTGGCAACAGTAAGAAAAAGAGTTCAGACTCTTCTATTATATTTCCTTCTCTGTTTCCCAATATGTGTCAAGGATGCCATGTTGTAATTCACATGAAAGGCAGGAAAATATTTAATCAAAATAATCTTTATTACCAAGGTCAATCTCAAAAGGATTCATCAAGCGATGGCAAACAAAATGCTAAAGACAACAGTGGCAACAGTAAGTAAAAGAGCTCAGACTCTTCTATTATATTTCCTTCTCTGTTTCCCAATTTGTGTCAAGGATGCCATGTTGTAATTCACATGAAAGGCAGGAAAATATTTAATCTAAATAATCTTTACTACCAAGGTCAATCTCAAAAGGATTCATCCAGCGATGGCAAACAAAATGCTAAAGACAACAGTGGCAACAGTAAGTAAAAGAGCTCAGACTCTTCTATTATATTTCCTTCTCTGTTCCCCAGTATGTCTCAAGGATGCCATGTTGTAATTTACATGAAAGGCAGGAAAACATTTTTACCAAAATATTCTTTATCACCAAGGTCAATCTCAAAAGGATTCATCAAGCGATGGCAAACAAAATGCTAAAGACAACAGTGGCAACAGTAAGAAAAAGAATTCAGAGTCTTCTATTATATTACCTCCTCTGTTTCCCAATATGTGTCAAGGATGCCATTTTGTAATTCACATGAAAGGCAGGAAAACATTTAATCAAAATAATCTTTACTACCAAGGTCAATCTCAAAAGGATTCATCCAGCGATGGCAAACAAAATGCTAAAGACAACAGTGGCAACAGTAAGTAAAAGAGCTCAGACTCTTCTATTATATTTCCTTCTCTGTTCCCCAGTATGTCTCAAGGATGTCATGTTGTAATTCACATGAAAGTCAGGAAACAGTTTAACCAAAATAATATTTTTCACCAAGGTCAATCTCAAAAGGATTCATCAAGCGATGGCAAACAAAATCCTAAAGACAACAGTGGCAACAGTAAGAAAAAGAGTTCAGACTCTTCTATTATATTTCCTTCTCTGTTTCCCAATATGTGTCAAGGATGCCATGTTGTAATTCACATGAAAGGCAGGAAAATATTTAATCAAAATAATCTTTATTACCAAGGTCAATCTCAAAAGGATTCATCAAGCGATGGCAAACAAAATGCTAAAGACAACAGTGGCAACAGTAAGTAAAAGAGCTCAGACTCTTCTATTATATTTCCTTCTCTGTTTCCCAATATGTGTCAAGGATGCCATGTTGTAATTCACATGAAAGGCAGGAAAATATTTAATCAAAATAATCTTTATTACCAAGGTCAATCTCAAAAGGATTCATCAAGCGATGGCAAACAAAATGCTAAAGACAACAGTGGCAACAGTAAGTAAAAGAGCTCAGACTCTTCTATTATATTTCCTTCTCTGTTCCCCAGTATGTCTCAAGGATGCCATGTTGTAATTTACATGAAAGGCAGGAAAACATTTTTACCAAAATATTCTTTATCACCAAGGTCAATCTCAAAAGGATTCATCAAGCGATGGCAAACAAAATGCTAAAGACAACAGTGGCAACAGTAAGAAAAAGAATTCAGAGTCTTCTATTATATTACCTCCTCTGTTTCCCAATATGTGTCAAGGATGCCATTTTGTAATTCACATGAAAGGCAGGAAAATATTTAATCAAAATAATCTTTACTACCAAGGTCAATCTCAAAAGGATTCATCCAGCGATGGCAAACAAAATGCTAAAGACAACAGTGGCAACAGTAAGTAAAAGAGCTCAGACTCTTCTATTATATTTCCTTCTCTGTTCCCCAGTATGTCTCAAGGATGTCATGTTGTAATTCACATGAAAGTCAGGAAACAGTTTAACCAAAATAATATTTTTCACCAAGGTCAATCTCAAAAGGATTCATCAAGCGATGGCAAACAAAATCCTAAAGACAACAGTGGCAACAGTAAGAAAAAGAGTTCAGACTCTTCTATTATATTTCCTTCTCTGTTTCCCAATATGTGTCAAGGATGCCATGTTGTAATTCACATGAAAGGCAGGAAAATATTTAATCAAAATAATCTTTATTACCAAGGTCAATCTCAAAAGGATTCATCAAGCGATGGCAAACAAAATGCTAAAGACAACAGTGGCAACAGTAAGTAAAAGAGCTCAGACTCTTCTATTATATTTCCTTCTCTGTTTCCCAATATGTGTCAAGGATGCCATGTTGTAATTCACCTGAAAGGCAGGAAAATATTTAATCAAAATAATCTTTACTACCAAGGTCAATCTCAAAAGGATTCATCCAGCGATGGCAAACAAAATGCTAAAGACAACAGTGGCAACAGTAAGTAAAAGAGCTCAGACTCTTCTATTATATTTCCTTTTCTGTTCCCCAGTATGTCTCAAGGATGCCATGTTGTAATTTACATGAAAGTCAGGAAACAGTTTAACCCTTGTATTGTGTTCGATTTTTGTGACGATTTTGATGGACCGGGTCAAATTGACCCACATTGGATTCAATGCAATTCCTTAAATATCACATTATGAAAAACAAGAAGGAATTAGGTATGAACAAAACCATTTTAGTATCAGTCTTTGTCACACATTACAAACATTTAAAATTAAAAAGTATGATTTAAAAAAAATGCATTTAACCACAATTTTTAACATGTTTGTTTTAACAAATGTTGCACAAAAACTGTTGCAACATTTAACATTTTAAATTTTAATTCAACATGTTTTTTTTAACATACCTATGTTTAAGACATCCTAAATGAACTATTTAATATTGCTTTGAAATGAAATGAAGCTTTTCTTTTTCTAAATAGGCTCATATTTTGTTCTTGAGGCTCATTGTACAAATTCAAGAAATCACTGTTTACATGATCTGCATACATGAAGCATGTTCTTTCTGACTTCTTGCATTTTACACAAATGGTGCTTATTTTGGTGTCATGTTTTATGGGGCACAGCTAGCATCACCTGTATTCACCTCTGGATTTTCTGTGGGTCCGAATTCATCAGCTATACATAGTATTTCATTTACATTGAAAATAGAAATGATAGTTTACATTTACTTTTCTGTGTCTGAGGAAGTCTTTATCAGTACAAAAAAGTGGGAAAAGCTCACTTTTCCCTTTCCAGGGTAGTAAAACACCAAAATATATGCAATAAATGTATTTAATTTGTGTCTGTACAGTTGCCTTGGAACAAACAAATATGGGTCAAATTGACCCACGAACATCAAAATCGTACCAAAAATCATTATTTGTGCTAAAAAAAAACACTTCAAAACACATCAGTGTATCCTAACTTTGCATGCATGTTCATGGCCCTAAATGAGAAAAAGTGACAAAATTTCTGGAAGAAAACTTTAACTTAAGTAGTATTTCATATAAATTGTAAATAGAAATTATAGCTCACTTTTACCATCCGTGTCTGTAAAAGTATTTTCAGTACTCAAAATAGTGAGGAGAAGCATTTTTACCCCCATTTTAGGGTAGGTAAACACCAATATAACAACAAACACTAAAAATATATATTTAATTTAGGTCTATACAGTTGCTTTGGCGCAAAACAAAATGCGGGTCAAATTGACCCGCGAACCTCAAAATCGTTACAAAATTGTTTTGGTACACTTCAAAACATATCAGCATGTCTAAACTTTGCATGCATGTTCATGGCCATAAATGAGAAAAAGTCACAATATTTCAAGAATAGAATCACAGGTTAACTGGTTTATCCGACAGCTTAAAAATCAAAACGGGTCAAATTGACCCGGAACATAATATGAGGGTTAACCAAAATATTCTTTATCACCAAGGTCAATCTCAAAAGGAGCCATCAAGCAATGACAAACAAAGTGCTAAAGACAACAATGGCAACAGTAAGTAAAAGAGTTCAGACTCTTTTTTTCTATTTACTTCTCTGTTTCCCAATTTGTGTCAAGGATGCCTTGTTGTAATTCACATGAAAGGCAGGAAAATATTTAATCAAAATAATCTTTACTACCAAGGTCAATCTCAAAAGGATCCATCAAGCGATGGCAAACAAAATGCTAAAGACAACAGTGGCAACAGTAAGTAAAAAAGCTCAGACTCTTCTATTATATTTCCTTCTCTGTTTCCCAATTTGTCTCAAGGATGTCATGTTGTAATTTTCATGAAAGGCAGGAAAACATTTTAACCAAAATATTCTTTATCACCAAGGTCAATCTCAAAAGGATTCATCAAGCGATGGCAAACAAAATGCTAAAGATAACAATGGCAACAGTGAGTAAAAGAGCTCAGACTCTTCTATTATATTTCCTTCTCTGTTCCCCAGTATGTCTCAAGGATGCCATGTTGTAATTTACATGAAAGTCAGGAAACAGTTTAACCAAAATAATATTTTTCACCAAGGTCAATCTCAAAAGGATTCATCAAGCGATGGCAAACAAAATGCTAAAGACAACAGTGGCAACAGTAAGATAAAGAGTTCAGACTCTTCTATTATATTTCCTCCTCTGTTTCCCAATATGTGTCAAGGATGCCATGTTGTAATTCACATGAAAGGCAGGAAACAGTTTAACCAAAATAATATTTTTCACCAAGGTCAATCTCAAAAGGATTCATCAAGCGATGGCAAACAAAATGCTAAAGACAACAGTGGCACCAGTAAGTAAAAGAGCTCAGACTCTTGTATTATATTTCCTTCTCTGTTCCCCAGTATGTCTCAAGGATGCCATGTTGTAATTTACATGAAAGGCAGGAAACATTTTTACCAAAATATTCTTTATCACCAAGGTCAATCTCAAAAGGATTCATCAAGCGATGGCAAACAAAATGCTAAAGATAACAGTGGCAACAGTGAGTAAAAGAGTTCAGACTCTTCTTTGCTATTTACTTCTCTGTATCCCAATTTGTTTCAACGAAGCCATGTTGTATTTCACATGAAAAGCAGGAAATTATTTAACCAAAATATTCTTTATTACCAAGGTCAATCTCAAAAGGATCCATCAAGCGATGGCAAACAAAATGCTAAAGACAACAGTGGCAACAGTAAGTAAAAGAGCTCAGACTCTTTTTTTCTATTTCCTCCTCTGTTTCCCAATTTGTTTCAAGGATGCCATGTTGTAATTCACATGAAAGGCAGGAAAAATTATTACCAAAATATTCTTTATCACCAAGGTCAATCTCTAAAGGATTCATCAAGCGATGGCAGACAAAATGCTAAAGACAACAGTGGCAACAGTGAGTAAAAGAGTTCAGACTCTTCTTTGCTATTTACTTCTCTGTATCCCAATTTGTTTCAACGAAGCCATGTTGTATTTCACATGAGAAGCAGGAAATTATTTAACCAAAATATTCTTTATTACCAAGGTCAATCTCAAAGGGATCCATCAAGCGATGGCAAACAAAATGCCAAAGACAACAGTGGCAACAGTAAGTAAAAGAGTTCAGACTCTTCTATTTCCTCCTCTGTTTCCCCAGTATGTCTCAAGGATGCCATGTTGTAATTCACATGAAAAGCAGGAAATTATTTAACCAAAATAATCTTTATCACCAAGGTCAATCTCAAAAGGATTCATCAAGCGATGGCAAACAACATGCTAAAGACAACAGTGGCAACAGTAAGTAAAAGAGCTCAGACTCTTCTTTTCTATTTACTTCTCTGTTTCCAAATTTGTTTTAAGGAAGCCATGTTGTATTTCACATGAAGGCAGGAAATTATTTAATCAAAATAATCATTATTACCAAGGTCAATCTCAAAAGGATCCATCAAGCGATGGCAAACACAATGCCAAAGACAACAGTGGCAACAGTAAGTAAAAGAGTTCAGACTCTTCTATTTCCTTTTCTGTTTCCCAAGTATGTCTCAAGGATGCCATGTTGTAATTCACATGAAAGGCAGGAAATTATTTAACCAAAATAATCTTTATCACCAAGGTCAATCTCAAAAGGATTCATCAAGCGATGGCAAACAAAATGCTAAAGACAACAGTGGCAACAGTAAGTAAAAGAGCTCAGACTCTTTTTTTCTATTTCCTCCCCTGTTTCCCAAGTATGTCTCAAGGATGCCATGTTGTAATTCACATGAAAGGCAGGAAACAGTTTAACCAAAATATTTTTTATCACCAGGTCAATCTCAAAAGGATTCATCAAGCGATGGCAAACAAAATGCTAAAGACAACAGTGGCAACAGTGAGTAAAAGAGCTCAGACTCTTTTTTTCTATTTCCTTCTCTGTTTCCCAATTTGTGTCAAGGATGCCATGTTGTAATTCACATGAAAGTCAGGAAACAGTTTAACCAAAATAATCTTTATCACCAAGGTCAATCTCAAAAGGATTCATCAAGCTATGGCAAACAAAATGCTAAAGACAACAGTGGCAACAGTGAGTAAAAGAGCTCAGACTCTTCTTTTCTATTTACTTCTCTGTTTCCAAATTTGTTTTAAGGAAGCCATGTTGTATTTCACATGAAGGCAGGAAATTATTTAATCAAAATAATCTTTATTACCAAGGTCAATCTCAAAAGGATCCATCAAGCGATGGCAAACAAAATGCCAAAGACAACAGTGGCAACAGTAAGTAAAAGAGTTCAGACTCTTCTATTTCCTCCTTTCTTTCCCAAGTATGTATCAAGGATGCCAGGTTGTAATTCACATGAAAAGCAAGAATTTATTTAACCAAAATAATCTTTATCACCAAGGTCAATTTCAAAAGGATTCATCAAGCGATGGCAAACAAAATGCTAAAGACAACAGTGGCAACAGTAAGTAAAAGAGCTCAGACTCTTCTTTTCTATTTACTTCTCTGTTTCCAAATTTGTTTTAAGGAAGCCATGTTGTATTTCACATGAAGGCAGGAAATTATTTAATCAAAATAATCTTTATTACCAAGGTCAATCTCAAAAGGATCCATCAAGCGATGGCAAACAAAATGCCAAAGACAACAGTGGCAACAGTAAGTAAAAGAGTTCAGACTCTTCTATTTCCTCCTTTCTTTCCCAAGTATGTATCAAGGATGCCAGGTTGTAATTCACATGAAAAGCAAGAATTTATTTAACCAAAATAATCTTTATCACCAAGGTCAATTTCAAAAGGATTCATCAAGCGATGGCAAACAAAATGCTAAAGACAACAGTGGCAACAGTAAGTAAAAGAGCTCAGACTCTTCTTTTCTATTTACTTCTCTGTTTCCAAATTTGTTTTAAGGAAGCCATGTTGTATTTCACATGAAGGCAGGAAATTATTTAATCAAAATAATCTTTATTACCAAGGTCAATCTCAAAAGGATCCATCAAGCGATGGCAAACACAATGCCAAAGACAACAGTGGCAACAGTAAGTAAAAGAGTTCAGACTCTTCTATTTCCTCCTCTGTTTCCCAAGAATGTCTCAAGGATGCCATGTTGTAATTCACATGAAAGGCAGGACATTTTTTAATCAAAATAATCTTTATTACCAAGGTCAATCTCAAAAGGATCCATCAAGCGATGGCAAACACAATACCAAAGACAACCGTGGCAACAGTAAGTAAAGAGCTCAGACTTTTCTATTTCCTTCTGTGTTTCCCAGTATGTATTAAGGATGCCAAGTTGTATTTCACATGAAAGCCATGAAAATATTTAATCAAAATAATTTTTATCACCAAGGTCAATCTCTAAAGGATTCATCAAGCAAAGGCAAACAGAATGCTAAAGACAATAGTGGCAACAGTGAGTAAAGAGCTCAGACTCTTCTATTTCCTCTTCTGTTTCTCAGTATGTCTCAATGATACCATGTTGTAATTCACATGAAATGCAGAAAACAGTTTAGTCTTAATCACCTGTTTTACCAAGGTCAATCTCATGAGGATTCATCCAGCAAAGTCCAAATGAACCCTAAAGATCCTAATGCTAGACGTGAGTTTCAAAAAGCAGCTTTTTCATTCTTATTCGTTCTGTGCCCTTACAATGCTGTTTTGCAAATTAGGCATTCCACATGAAATGCATAATAATGTTTAGTGATGCGTATCTATTTCACCAAGGTCAATATTATAAAGATACATCCAGCGAAATCAAAACAAGTGCAGAAGATCATACTGAAAAGGGTGAGTAACAGAGCTTTTAATTTTCTTCATATTTTCTCCTCTGTTTTATCATGTCTTAAAGATGCCATTTTGCATCGTTATATTTAACATGAAATGCAGAATAAGTTTTATCTTAATCACCTGTTTTATCAAGATCAATCTCAAGAGGATTCATCCAGAAAACTCATAATGAATATGAAAAATCCTAATGCCAGACGTGAGTCAAAAAAACAGCCTTTTCTGTGTCCTAAGAATGCCATGTTTCAATTTTATATTTCACATGAAATTAATGTTGAAGTTTTATTACACTAATCTTTTTCACTTAGGTTACTTTAATGAGGATTCAGCCGGCAAAGACAAAACTGGTTCTGAAGATCATATTGAAAATGGTGAGTAACAGAGCTCAGCATTTGTGTGATATTCCATCCTTTGTTTTTCTTCGTTTCTTAAGAATGGCATGTTTTAGTGCAGAATAAAAGCTTAATCCTTATCATCTGTTTCAAAAAGGTCAATCTCATGAGGATTCATCCAAGAAAATCCAGATGAACGCTAAAGATCCTAATGCCAGACGTAAGTTACAAAGGGCAGCCTTTTGTTTCATATTATCACTTGTTTCTCTGTGTTTTAAGGATGCTGCATTGCCATGTCATATTTTGCATGGTTAATCACATTAATTTATTTTATCTAGGTCAATATCAAAATGATTCATCTGGAAAGGACAAAACAAACACTGCTGGTCACACTTACAGTAGTGAGTCTGCAAAACTCAACAACCCAGCTGAAAAACCCAACAACCCAACTCCAAAACCCAACAACCCAGCTGGAAAACCCAACAACCCAGCTGAAAAACCCAACAACCCAACTCCAAAACCCAACAACCCAGCTGGAAAACCCAACAACCCAGCTGAAAAACCCAACAACCCAACTCCAAAACCCAACAACCCAACTCCAAAACCCAACAACCCAGCTGAAAAACCCAACAACCCAACTCCAAAACCCAACAACCCAGCTGGAAAACCCAACAACCCAGCTGGAAAACCCAACAACCCAGCTGAAAAACCCAACAACCCAACTCCAAAACCAAACAACCCAACTCCAAAACCCAACAACCCAGCTCAGAAACCCAACAACCCAGCTGAAAAACCCAACAACCCAGCTGAAAAACCACACAACCCAACTCCAAAACCCAACAACCCAACTCCAAAACCCAACAACCCAACTCAGAAACCCAACCACCCAACTCAGAAACCCAACAACCCAACTCAGAAACCCAACAACCCAACTCAGAAACCCAACAACCCAACTCAGAAACCCAACAACCCAGCTCAGAAACCCAACAACCCAACTCAGAAACCCAACAACCCAACTCAGAAACCCAACCACCCAACTCAGAAACCCAACAACCCAACTCAGAAACCCAACAACCCAACTCAGAAACCCAACAACCCAACTCAGAAACCCAACAACCCAACTCAGAAACCCAACAACCCAAATCCGAAACCCAACAACCCAACTCCAAAACCCAAGGCACCTATCCCTCAGACAGCTGCTGCAAAGAAGAAAGGAAACGCAAAAGCAGATGCATAAATGTTTGTGAATGTTAAACACAAATATTATCTATATTTCTTATTGCTTTTAAACTGTTTATGTTATCAGTGAATCAGGGTCATGTAACAGTTTATTTTACCAGTGTCTGTCTTTTGCTTTTACCTTTGGTTAGTGCAGGGCACTTTTTGTTATTATTTTCTGTATAGACCAATAGGTTGTTGACCAATTATTATTTATTATGCACTATCCTAACATTAAGATTTGTTCAAAATGTATTTAAATATGTACATTAAGGAATTTCAATAAGTTATTAAGTTATTAAAATGAAGTTTAAAAATTGTAAAATAAAAAACAATTCCACATTATTATATTATATTCTTGTAGCAGTTATTTGTGCCTGAAAATATAATTATACAAGGCAATAGACTATCCTACTGTATAATGCTTTTTTGCTTTTATTTAACAAAAATATTTTATGAAATGTGAAGTCTAGCCAAGTCTATTTTTCTTTTAAAATGGCATAATTATGTATTTTAATTATTAATAATAAAAATAATTATTTATCACTGTGTTTCAGATATACTTATTCTTTTAAATGTTTCATATATTACATGTATTAAGTATAAAATTCTTCTTCTGACATTTAAAGCTATCCATAATCTTGCACCTTCATATCTTCTCGATCTTCTCCGTACTCCCACACCAACTCGCACTCTTATTAAGGTCCTCCTCTTCCACTCATTTCATTGTTCCCTCTGTCAGTCTTGTAACTATAGGGAATAGAGCTTTCAGGTACTCTGCACCCCGGCTATGGAACCTATTTCCATCTGAACTCCATAATATTGATTCTCTTTCACTATTTAAACGTAACTATTTAGATCAGCTTATTCTATAGCATCATCAGTTCTGATGGTCCAAATTGTATCACTATGTAACTACCTGATATTGTTTGTGTTATTTTTTTGTTGTTATACAGTACGGTGACCTTGAGTGTTCGCCTTTAAATAAAATGTATTATCATTATTACATAAGGAGCAGTGAAGACACATTAACTTACCCATACATCCATACATAAATGTTCATGTTATCCATGCAATCGTGGCACCATGATCAAAATAAACACTTTTACTACAGTAATAATATTTTAACGGGTAGGCTACACTTTTAACCTAGGTTTGAAAGGAACCTAAACAGTCGTGTGTCAATCATCATTAAAATGGGTAAACGGGAGTCTCCGTGCCTCTGCGCCCAGCCACAATTCTTCTGGCATCTCTCCTCATCATTTCTTCCTTCACTTGAACTTGGGGCTCGAGCCGACCTAAGGTTTGAGCTGCATCGACAGCAAGCCAAGTTCGTTTACCGTTAATTATTAAGACAAAATGGGCAGGCAATCTCGTGAAACAATGAAAGTAAAACAATCCGCCGAAATATGGTTTTACACGCCTGGCCATCTGGCACACCGGGCAGTTTCCCGGTGGGCCGAGGTACTTTTTGGGCCGATACATTTCATCCTATCTTTGTCTGAGCAGCCCAATTAGCGTCTTTTTTTTCTAGACAGACCGGCCCACTGACATTTAAGCAGCAGCCCATTGGTTATTTTTTTTAAAACGACATTAAGCTGGACCAATGACTGATCAGCCCAGTCATCGTTCTTTTTTTTCCTAGATAGACCGGCCCACTCACATTTAAGCAGCAGCCCATTGGTTATTTTTTTTAAACGACATTAAGCTGGACCAATGACTGATCAGCCCAGTCATCGTTCTTTTTTTTCCTAGATAGACCGGCCCACTCACATTTAAGCAGCAGCCCATTGGTTATTTTTTTTAAAACGACATTAAGCTGGACCAATGATCAGCCCAGTCATCGTTCTTTTTTTTCCTAGATAGACCGGCCCACTCACATTTAAGCAGCAGCCCATTGGTTATTTTTTTTAAACGACATTAAGCTGGACCAATGACTGATCAGCCCAGTCATCGTTCTTTTTTTTCCTAGATAGACCGGCCCACTCACATTTAAGCAGCAGCCCATTGGTTATTTTATTTTGAATGACATTAAGCTGGCCCAATCACCACTTTGGTCTCTGTGCAAGCGAGCGTGCATCTTCGGTCAGTTCACGTGTCAAAATAGAGAGAGACGCCCTGTCCCAAATGGCACACTCCGGACTTGTGGTCCTCCTCAGAGTCCACACTTTGATGACATCACGTAGTCCAGACTTTAGGGACCCTTGATGCGAGTCCACGTGGGTGCACCGGAGTCGAATTTTGGGAAAGACTCGAGCATCACACCGGAAATAGGTAGAGAAGTTGCCCGTCAGCGTGAACTCCTCCCTTCCGTCGTCTGATTGGTCTGATTGCCCTTTCGCAAGGACTTCTGGGTTGGCAAAGTGCGCGAAGCCTGCTGCAGTGCGGGCTTCGCTGAAGACCGCATCAAGGGGGCAAAGGAGGCGCTGATGAGCACACTTCAAAGCGTAAAAATGACAGATGGGACACCCTACGGACTCGTAGACTAAGCGAGAACGCGCAATTTAAGGCCACGAGACCGAAAGTCCACATGAAGTGCGCCATTTGGGACAGGACCAGAGAGAGAGAGAGAGATGGAGAAAAAAACGCAAGGGAGGCGCAGAATTTTTTTTTCTGCACGACATAAAGAAGCAGGCTCTTCAGGTAGACGCTGCAAAATGTGTTAAAATAACACAAATGTTTTCTGCGGCAGAAAGACCTTCAACTCGCGTCGCTTGTGATGATGATGATGATGGGGTGGTGGCACTGCACCAGCACGCAAAGTGTCAGTGAGGAGAGGGAGAAGTGAGAGTAGTGCCTGCGGTAAGCAGAACTGCTTTCAAATCACAAATTTAGATAGATACCCCTTAATAAAACTGAGTCAAAAACAGTAAATTATGATGATAAAGCTGCAATAAAATAATTTACTGCCGTTTAAGACGTTATAGTTTAGCAAAAGAGGATTTTCGGCACTTTGTTCGAACAGCAACTACAGGAGCATTTGGATCATAGATATCATATAGAAGACTAGATGCCCTATTGGCCGCTGGGGACTGAGAAATACGGCGGCCATCTTAAACCGGTCGTTCTCCTAGTTTCGTTGCATGGCAGCAGATAAGATGTCAGAGCACTGTGGAGCATTTTCCTGTTCTAATCGGCGGACGATCGCAAATAGAGCCCGGAGGATTATTTTCACAAGTACTTTTTAACATCGCGGTACTATTGGTTGTATTTTGTGAATAGAATATTACCAGAAAATTGAGAAAGAGCCAGCTTATTGATTTTACTGTACTGAAATCGTAGCCAGCTAACGTTCGCTAGGCTATGTTTACTGCACCAGCCGCTGTTCACCCTGCAAGGAGAGTGGGGTAAAGTAAAGTAATAATTACAAGAGTTTCTCTGTTGTGAGTATTGTGTAAAGCGCTATATAAATGTGTATTATTATTATTATTATTATAAGGTGCTGTGAGCTGCGTGATCCGCCGAGCTTTAAAAAGCTGAGATGTCAACAGGAACAGAGGATGTTTTCCTTCGTAGGGAGGACATTGAGGAGACTCGGTTTGGAATCGACAACTGACTCGTTGTCACTGGTTGTGTCTGTGTTTTTAAAGATAAGGCTCCACCATGTTGCCAAGCTCACCTCTCTTGAACTACAGAAAGGGAGCACGGGAAAGAAGCTCTGGAAAACAGTCCTCTTTCAGGGGTGTGTGTGTGTGCGTGCGTGCGTGCGCGCGCGTGTGTGTGTGTGTGGGGGGGTTTACAAATCATTTTAAATTGTTTCTTCACCATATTAAAAAGTCTTATTTAATTGCAACTATCTGTTTCTGCATCTTTGTCATATTTATAGTGTGTGATTTATAAAATATCTTATGTCCTACACCACATATTTTGATTTTGGACTCACTTTATATCTTATATCAGAATATTTTATTACTGTTTAGTGAATATTCATTCATTCCTACTATGAACATTAAGTGGCGCTGTCCACATTAGTGTTGGTAACACTAAGATTCTAAACCTAAATATTGACAAACTATATATTGTTGGAAAGCTCAAATAGTATAATTTTCATATTTCGTTACCATTTGGGGAAAATTATGACACAGTGAGAGTCAGTTTCTAAACATGTTACGGGCCCACAGGTAGGCCAAATTTGTTTTTGCATATAACACTAAAACCCTACTCTAAACCTAAAAAATCATGGCAAGCTATATATCACCGGAAAGCTCTCAGAATGTAGTTTTAATATTTCAAAATCTTTTAGCATGAATAATATTGCGGTGACAGTAATTTATTAGTTTGTGAGTATACAAGAGTACAAGAGTATGTGGCAAAATCTAGTGGCAGTTGTTGGTAAAACCATTAAAATTGTGACCCAAACATAATTTTTTTGTGATTTGGATCACAACTACTTGAGACATATTGCTTCATGTTAACATTATTTATTGTGTGAAACATTAACTTTTATGTAATTTTATTTATAAATGAATATGTTACTGCATAATTTGATATATTAAAATAAAGGTAAACGGCTATAAAAATATTTATATTTAATATTTTTACGTTCTAACTCATTTGTGAAAAACCCTAAAATGTCTTCTTTAAAACAAGACCAAGATTAGGTTTCTAGCCCAAAGAATCCCAGAGAAATATTCATTTAAAGATGTACATCACATTGTCACCCCCACTCAAACGGGATTTGCGGCACATAAGGGGTTAAAATATGCCGAACCATGTGTCCTATATCATAGCTCCATGAATGACATTTGCAGCAAAAAAACCCGCGTGAAAATCTGTTCAGTATTCACTGAGATATGATTAATTAAATGCGCTGATAGCTCAATCCACCAGTCATACAGATTACACTGAGTGGAGCGGGTGACCGATCTAAGATGGCGGCCCCATATCTCACCGCGCCATGGCAGTAGCGGTCGATAGGGCGTCTACCTATATGATGTCTATGATTTGGATGATGAACTTTTTTTACTGCTTCCTTTTTACAGTAATGTCAAGTGAGCAACATTCTGCATCAACTTGATTCGAATGATTTATTTAAGGAATCCCTTACGAAAATTAACCATGGTTTTATTGTGGTAAAAGTGTAGTAACCATGGTTTTTTGGTGTATTGATTACTATCAGCAAAACCATGGTTTTACTACACTAACTATGGTTTAACTATGGTTTTTGAAAACCATGATTGTCAAAACCATGGTTATTTTGTAGTTACTATGGTTTTACTACAGTAACCATGGTTTTTTGGTTTTAACTGTAGTAAAACCATTGGTTAATTTTCGTAAGGGATTCTCTTTTAGTGTTGAGTTGTATTTAATAAATGTTATTTCTTTGATATTTCTGATTTGTAAGATTATTACTTGATAATACTGTTTAATTTAGTTTCATAATTTTAGCCTATTTTGGGATTAGGCTATATGACGTGGGCTTTGTGTTTGTTTATTTTTATTTCACAAGTTTGTGCGCATACAGTGTTTGTTTCATTGCACATTTGGGGGGTGGAAAAGCTTCATTAACCCGGCACTGTCAACTAGTCAAAAGTTCAGGAACATTCATTCTTTATTTATATTTTTTCCACATTGGAGGAGAATGAAAGACAGAATTTACAGTAACATCACAGACAGTAACACTGCCATCATAATGCGTCATAAAAAATATATATTACTAATTAAACATGATGATCTTAAAACATTTTGAAACTAACAAATAAAAGCGCATTGTGTGTATTTTTTTGTTTTTTAGTGAGTTTTGACAGCATTTGGTCTGGAAATCACTTAATAATGTTAAACAAGTGCAATTTAATCACAAGAAACAGCTGTTTTTTATCTATTTACATTTGAATAGTACAACGTTACCACTTTTGTCATTGAGTGACTCCTCTCCCATCAAACCCTAACGAAAATTAACCATGGTTTTACTACAGTTAGCACCAAAAAAACATGGTTACTGTAGTAAAACCATGGTAACCACAAAATAACCATGGTTTTGACAACCATGGTTTTCAAAAACCATAGTTAAACCATATAGTGTAGTAAAACCATTGCTGAGAGTAATCAATGCACCAAAAAACCATGGTTAATACACTTTTACCACAATAAAACCATGGGAAATTTAAAATCCCAAATGAAAAAATACTATAGTGTATTATAGTAAAATTACCATAGAAAAATGTAGTAAAATTACTCTAGTAAATACTATAGTGTTTTTGAACCTTACTATAGTAAATGTACTACAGTAAACTGTATTAAAAGTACAATAGTAATTTATAGTAATCTAACTATAAATGAAGTAAATTACTCTAGTAAATACTATAGTGTTTTTGAACCTTACTATAGTAAATGTACTACAGTATTAAAAGTACAATAGTAATTTATAGTAATCTAACTATAAAAAATGAAGTAAATTACTCTAGTAAATACTATAGTGTTTTGAACCATACTGTAGTAAATGTTACTACAGTAACCATACTACAGTAAACTGTATTAAAAGTACTATAGTAATTTATAGTAAACTAACTATAGGAAATGAAGTAAAATTACTCTAGTAAATACTATAGTTTTTTTGAACCAAACTACAATAAAGATACTACAGTGAACTGTATTAAAAGTACTATAGTAATTTAAGTAAAATTACTCTAGTAAATACTATAGGGTTTTTGAACCATACTATAGTAAATGTACTACAGAAAACTGTATTAAAATACTATAGTAATTTATAGTAAACTAACTATAGGAAATGAAGTAAAATTACTCTAGCAAATACTATAGTATTTTTGAACCATTGTATACTAAGTAAACTGTATTAAAATACTATAGCAATTTATGGTAAACTTACTATAGAAAATTTGAAATTTCTCTAGTAAATACTATACTGTTTTTGTACAGCTATATAGTTGTAGCCATACAAGGCAAAATATATACCAAAGTCCATGAAATAACACCAAATAACATCTTAAGAACATTTATTACTTTTTTTCATTGCTCATTTTTGATGAAAATCTTGGCTGAATTGTTTAATTTTTGCCGAATCATTGACCTGACATTGCTTTCATGAAGAAAAGGAAATCTGGCCTTGGCAGCTCCTGAAACAACACAAACACATAACCATAATTTAATTAATTACTGGTAAAACACCATTATTTGTCTCATTTACAGTTTTGACTCTTACTTGTTATTTCCTCCAAGTCCTTCTTAGGGATGGGCGGCTTAACTGGAGTGCCTTTTGATGACTGGATCCCAGTCACTGAATGGCTTGCCATGTATTCTCTTGTATAAAGTCCATGCAGCAACTCATTCACAAATTTTTGTGGGTTGTGGGAAGTACATCTATCAATCAGTGCTTTTGTTATCACCTTAGATGAAAATAGATTATTGGAATTATTATTTAGTTCCTCTACACTTACTATCTATGTTTGCACATTATCAGACATTATACCACGGCTCTGTTGAATGCTGTATTCTGATTGGTTGAGAAATGTTCCGTGGGTATGCATTATTTTTTGATAACCGCACACCTAACTTGTCAAATGTCTTAAAAATAGGCACCAGAGCAATGTTTGTGGTAACCTCGGTATAAGCGGAATAATAATTGACGGGGTGTAACAGCATTACCACCTTGGGTGTGCATTATTTTCTTATAATTCAATGGCCGTCGTCAATTATTCCTTACAAAACACATACTTTGTGGGCAATGCGTATGCCGTACATATTGCAGTATGTATTCATGAAAGCAGAACAGGCTCACTGTGCTTTCCACATATGATATGTTTGCAGTGTAAAACTGATTTGTGCTTGTATACCAAACATTTATTTGTCACTACATTTAAAAATTATCCAATTCATTACTTTTGTATAGATTTTTATATAGGTGGCTCAAGCAAGTGACAAAAAACTTAAACATAGGCTATAGACCATTTCAAAAGATGTAAATAACACTGGTCCAGAAGCACTTCCTGTTTCAGCTTTTTAACACTAGATAAACGTTGGGATAAAATACAAACAACAGAACATATAGAACTGAATCAAAAAGTTAAACAATAATCTTAAAGATAATAATATATGTGAAATAAAAAAACAGCCACATACTAATACAGGAAGTGTTTCTAGGCCAGTGTTGTTTACCGTACATCTTTTGAAATGGTCTATATATGTAATATATAAAAGAATGCAGGATGATCTCTTTACATATGAACACTCTTGCTTGTTAACATGGACAAGGAAAAAAGGTTTAAGCCACATACGCACTGCAAATGAAGTATGTGTGAGTTAGGCCTAAGGCTTGAAAGATAAAAGGTATGTTTGCCCATACTGGTTCAGGATCAGGTCCAGTGTCTGTTGATGTAGAAAAACTTGGAGCCTCAGTAGTTGTCTTGGCTGTAGTGGGACCAGCTAGCACAGATAGTTCTGATTGAAGAAGACTCTCCAGCTTTTGCACAATGCCTGGTAACACTATTTGAAACAAAAGCAAAATTACTGAGGAGAATACTGGTTCAGTCCGGTCTGGACTGTTGTTTATTAACATAAAATACATAGTTGGTACTCTTACAGCTAAAAAAAGAGCTTTGGTCCTTTTAAAATGTTAAAAGAAGCACAAATGTCCTATGTTTACCTGCATGCCTCCAGCAATTGAATAACTCATATTATACAGCTCAAAAAACCTAATAAATGTAGTCTGAAGGAGGCACCCTTCAAACCTGAGCTGGATTAATTTGCTCATGAACTACCTGTTGATAACTGCAGAAGTCTTATTGAGAGCCAATTCGTATTGAAGTTGTTGTAGTATGCTTGTATGAGTTGGAAGAGAGTTGTGAAAAGTTGGAAATTAAATGGGACACTGAGTGATTGACATGGAGAATTTTAATTCAGTAAAGCTACTTTAATATGAAACCAAATTATGTTTTTTTATTTAAATTTTTTTATCCCAACAATTATAAATTAAAATTTAAAAGACGAGGACAAATCAATTTAAAACAAATAATGATGTGCACGGATAAATCATTAACAATAAACATAAAACAACAAAAATTGTCCATTTTGATCTTAATGGTGACTTTGATTTATAAACAAATGATAGATGGCAATTACTTACATCTGAAAGTTATTGCAGAAAAAATTGTGGGTTATTTTTCGCGTTGAGGCAAATTATTACATGTCTATAAACTAAAATTCTATAAGACAAACTTAAAGGATTTTGACATGACGAAAATGTGATAAGCATTTACTTTTCAATGTTTTTAGCTTGTCTCTCAAGTCCATATTTTCAATCAGCAGCTTTCTGTTCTCCTCCTGGAG
This sequence comes from Paramisgurnus dabryanus, assembly GCF_030506205.2. Taxonomy (NCBI): domain Eukaryota; kingdom Metazoa; phylum Chordata; class Actinopteri; order Cypriniformes; family Cobitidae; genus Paramisgurnus; species Paramisgurnus dabryanus. Next base: position 22,675,028 of record NC_133340.1, on the reverse strand, counting down.
ACGAACACAGTGCTCACAGGTGACAGGAGGACTCCACTAGAAAATAAAAATGCAATATGCATACATAAAAGGGTTGGTTCACCCCAAAATTTTATTTCTGTCATTAATTACTGTCGTTTAACACCTGTAAGACCTTGTGTTCATCTTCTGAACACAAATTAAGATATTTTTGATGAAATCCGAGTTCTTTTATCCTCAATTGGACGCACAAAATTACCATTATTCAGTGTCCGGAAAAGTAGTACAACATCAGTAAAATAGTCAACGTTACTACAGTGGGTCAATGTTAAAGGACAAGTTCGGCATTTTAGACTTAAAGCCCTGTTTTCAGATTGTTTATGGTGAAATAGAATGGTTTTGACTGAAATTTCGAAATTTGCGGGTGCCCTGAGAATTTTCGCGTGTTTGTGTTTCAGCTCAGACCTCTACAATGGGTTTAATGGTGCACTGGAACAATCCTTCCTAAAATGCATTAAACTTTCGTTTACAAAGACGTGAAACTCACCGAGTGGTCAGGGGTGTTCACTGATATGCTCACACAAAAATTGCTGCAAAAGATGCTTTCCAACAGCTGTTTTAGCATTCGGTGTTAACTTGTGGACCTATTTTTCCAAACGCCTCACACCCGTACATTCTTCCGCTTAGAGCTTGAATAATAGACACTCCAGCCCAGGTGGTGGCGCTAATCCGCCTTTGCCAATTGCAAGAATAGAAACAAAGTTCCCGGCGCGGAGTAATACCGTACCTCACAGGACATCTAATACAAGTCCATGGAGCTGGTAAAAACTACGATAAAACCTGTTGGAATGCGTCTTTTGGAGCGATTTTTGTGTGAGCATACCAGTGAACACCCCTGACCACTCGGTGAGTTTCACGTCTTTGTAAACGAAAGTTTCATGCATTTTAGGAAGGATTGTTCCAGTGCACCATTAAACCCATTGTAGAGGTCTGAGCTGAAACACAAACACGCGAAAATTCTCAGGGCACCCGCAAATGGCGAAATTTCAGTCAAAACCATTCTATTTCACCATAAACAATCTGAAAACAGGGCTTTAAGTCTAAAATACCGAACTTGTCCTTTAATGTTGTAAAGTGACGAGAATAATTTTTTGTGAACAAAAACAAAACAAAAATATCAACTCTAGCTTTTTCAACAAATTTGTCTCTCCCCTGCCATTCTCATATGCTATTTACATTTCCGTGTTTATGTCCGAACAGATGCGTGAGTGTGATGCTGAAGCAGGAGCCGGCCAACAATGAGTCTGCATTCTGACAAAGAACCTAAAAGAACTGCAATGAAAATAGGATATGAGAATGATAGGAAAAAGACAAATTTGTTGAATAGTTAAGTCGTTATTTTGGTTTTGTTATGTCATAAAATTTTAACCATGTTTTTACAAATTTTCTGGACACTGAATGGAGGATAAAAAAAACCTTTGTGTTCCAAAGATGAATAAAAGGTCTTACGGGTATGGAACGACATGAGGGTAAGTAACAAATAATAGATATATAAGAACACTTTTCTGTAGAAAGACAAACATAAATAGTGATGAAAGCAACATATTAAATGTCATGGATGTATATTTATGGAGTAAGTAGTGGGGGTCAAATTGACATTTTTCACCTGTGATCTATTTTAAACACCATAGGTTGGATTTCCCAATAACGTGTGCGCTACGAAAACTCTAAAGGTATACCTTAATTGAAGATAGAACTTTCTTGGTGTGTTCACCTAACTTTACCTTAAGGTATATCTTTTTAAAGTGTGATGTTACCAGGTGCTTTCCATGGCAGTGGTGCTGAATTGGTTGATATTGATCGCTCAAGAATTTATAATTCACTCTTATGTGAGAAAGCAGTGGTTTTTAAAACATCTGCCTGTGAATATGTTTATAACTACAATATAGGTATGGTTTAAATACGAGTAATCACTTTTATCAATGTTATATATATCTTCATGTTGTCCAGCCCTACAACTTGTATAGTTTTGTCAGTGTTTCTTTAAAAACATGAAATTAGGCAGAACTTCCACATTTCCATAACTGTTTTCCATTAATGAGTTGTTCTGCAGCAAACTGTACCAAACTATTCTGCGCGAGTGTGAGCAGGGCCTTGATAGCGCAACTCCACTTTATAGGTACAGTCGGCATCTAGTCATAGTTGGGGGCATGGTTGGCGTGGGGGAAAGCACTGCGAACATCATGTGTATTTGAATGACAAAAATGTCATATTGCAAGTCATTGACGCCTGCCGCCCGGCAACGGTACATTGCAAAATTAACTGAAATAGCTTATTATTGCCCTTATTTAATTAAAAACTGGGTCATTGACCCAACCAGATGCCCGGAGGTTTCGTTTCAAGACATATTTTGTTATCTGGTTCTCCAGGTCATCAACGTAGCTGCGGTAACAGCCAACTCAATAACTTTAGTATATGTTGCATACTACAAGCACAACTCCATAAAACCTTGTGACTTACCAATTGTACGTATGCTTCACTCCAAACTAACTTGTAAAACAATGATCAGTAGTACGAAGTTAGGACGTTAGTGGACCATATGGTGATGTAGTGATTTGGTACTGTAACGAAATGACCTTCCTAGGACATAACAGTTACGTTGCCAGCTGGTAAGACATGAAATTACTAAAAATGACCAATAAATTACGTAACTAGAACGTTGTGTGTTAGCTTGGAATATGAGTTTAACACCCACTACTATATCATACAGGGATCTACTCCTCACACCTTATTTCTTGTAGCCTTTCTGGTCCTGAATGTTTTTTAGGAGGGATATAGAACTTCAATTTATAATTTGTTAGTTTATTGGAGGTACAGAAAACGACACAGCAACTCTTCTGCATGCCTGTCCATGTATTTCAATTGGCGCAAATGCAATGTTTTACCCCACGGGCTAAATTCACATCATGCTACGGGGCGTTCCCGTGGGCGTTCCTAGATCATCCAACTGTATCTATGCTCACTACTGCTCAGATTCAGGTCCCAAATCAACACAAGATGTCAGCGCCATATTTGGACACTGGTGGCTTCACTTTTCTACAATTGAAGAGTGGAGGTGCTTTGTCCATTATGTTTTAAAGTCTTTGCAAAAAACACTAATGATTTTTTTTAAACTGTCAACGTTGACATATATTTTGCAAAAACAAAGATGGCTAATGCCGAGTTCAGACTGCACGATTTTAGCCCAGATTTTGACTCACCGACAGGTTTTGAGAAATCGCCGACAAATGCCCAAATCACAGGCAAATCGATGCTCGTGCATGCGAGTGACAGTCACGCAGTGTGAATTATCAAGAACGCGATCTGAGAGAATCTCTGGACCAGTCGGCGATTCAAAATCATGCCGTGTGAAATGTGTTTTGACTGACAATAACATCGGCAATGACCTACAGCCAATGAGAGAGCAACATACAGGACAGTTGGAAGTTCAGGGAGGAGTTATGAAGTTACAGCCCATAATATCAAGCATGGATTTGGTTAACAAAGGGGCTTCTTTTCTTTTATCTTTGCTACAAATGAGCGCACATGCAGTTTGTATTGCAAGCTTCTTGCGGGCTACCATTTTTAATAATAATGATAATAATCCGCAGTGTTACATGAGAACTCTGGTCTCGCGCGCGCGACCTCACGTTGTTTCCTTGTCACTTCTCGCGTGCGTTTGGCTGTGAGACGTAGTTTGCGGACCGGGACAAAGTTGTCAGCGATTCTTCCTATGGTAAAGTCATCCCGTGTGAAAACCCCTGTCGCCGATCCGTTGTGCAGTGTGAAAACAGCAGTGACTGAACGCTACCCCAGATAATCATGCAGTATGAAAAGATCTGTGACCCGACTACTTTGAAAATCATACAGTCTGAACTCGGCATCAATTGAATAGATTTTACTACCTACACACTACTCTACAAAAAAAATCAGAAAGATTATTATAATTTTTCCATCCTTTACAAAACAGTGGATTACTCAGTAAATATGGTATATGGATGCACCGATACCACTTTTTCCATCTTCGATCCGATTCCGATACCCGAATTCTGAGTATCGGCCGATACCTGCCGATCCGATACTACTGTATTTTTCTTGAACTATTTAGATTACACATGCGCGGACACAAACACACACACACAATGTTAAATGTATAATTGATATTATAATATAATTATATAATTTTAAATATAAAAACCAATAATTTCCACTTCACCAGTGGATTAACTCAGTTTGCAAGTAAATTACAGTGTTTCTGTGAACTTAATATCTTTAAATGTGCGATTCTTCCTTCACATGAAGCTATTAAGTGTAAGATGACTTTGATTATAGTGCATAAAAACGTTAATGGTGCTTTTAAAACTTTGTCGTTTAAATCGCTTGTCAGTTACAACCATGAGTAACGCGCAGTATCGGAATTGGATCGGTCCTGTTAGTCCGATATCCGATCCAGCAAAAAATGCCGGATCGGGCCCGATACCGATCCAGAATATCGGATCGGTGCATCCCTAAAATATACATATGAATGAATACATGAGTATGGAAATTGACATTTCATATTTTGGCTTTTATACCTATTCGTGTTTGTCTTTCTGCAGAAAACAAATTGAGCTGAGGAAGTTTCTGAAATTTGGTTGATTTGACACAAAATTACTCTGTAGTAAAGAGTTAGTTCTTAGAAAAGTAAATTAATGCTAAATTTCCTTGTTGAATTGCACTAATTGAAATGCTTTACATTAACTGTACTTCCATTTTGATGCATTGCATTTTTAAGGCTTGTATTTTTATGTGCCGAAATTCAACATGGTTTTATATTTAAGCTGTGTATTTTTCAATTCAAAATATTTCACACACATTTTCATTATTAAATAGTTAATATTTACCTTTCAGATTTCACTTCCAAAATATAAATTTTGTTTAAAATACAACCTATAAAATTTGACTAGCAATTTGGCATTAATTTACTTCATAGTTTCATAATTGCCCCATGATTTACTCACATTCAAGCCATCCTAGGTGTATATGATTTTCTTCTTTCTGATGAACACAATCATAGATATAATTGTTGTGAATAGAAAGAATAGATTATTTTGAAAACGCCCAAAAAAGTGCAACCATTCATAACAAAAGTAATCCATACATCTTCAGGGGGTTAATAAAGTATAATAAAATCTGTAATAAAATAAATATTAAAATAAAATAATAAAGGCCTTGTAAAGTGAAGCGAGCTTTTGTGTAAGAAAAATATCCATATCCATAAACGCATGACGTAATGAAGAATACAGAAGCTCAAAGGAAAGAGCAAAACAAAACAACAGTCATGAATTAGATGTCTAAAACAAGACATTTTAAAGAGAAATGTTGGAGGATTTCGATATAAAAGAAGAGGAGATTGAGTATGTTGTCCAGCCCTATTTGTTTAACCCGCTGGAGCCGTATATATTATTTTTATAATGGAGAGATGTTCTTTTTTTAGGGTTTAAAATCTCATCCTCTATTCACTGTAATTATAAAAGCTTGGGAGATCCAGGACATTTGTCTATACAACTCCAACTCTATTCATCTGAAAAAAGAGAGCCATATACACCTAAGATGGCTTAAGGGTGAGTAAAGCTTGGGGTAATTTTCTTTTTTGGGTTAACTATCCCTTTAAGTTTTTTGGTTATTGTCAACTTACATTTGTTGGTTGGCCTTGCTCATGGCTGGTGGGATTTTTTAACTTGCCTTGAAATGTTCCTAAGGGTTAGGTTGGGTTAGGTTAGTGTAGCAGGAGTTTACATTATGGGTGTGAATTGTGGGAGGCTGCAATGCAAATACTTTAAGCATACCTTTGTTCTTGAGCTCCCTCAAAATATCCATGCTGGTGGACTGTTTTTTCTTTTTTTTCTTTTTTTCATCAATGGGCTCGGGTGTTTCCTTTAAAAACCAATTAAAAATTAGATAAACGATTAACAATCTTAATACTACCAATTAATGTACTGTTTAAGAAGGAATCAATCTATGTATTTTTCCACCATTAGTGCAAAAACTGATAAAATATTACTGAACTATTGTTTATAATCATATTTATTAATACTAAATACCAATCAAAAACATAAATGGATAAGATGAACTAAAATATCTTACTAACAAGCAAAACCTACCTCTTCCTCACTGTCTGATAAAAGTACACTTCTTCTTTTTTTTCTTTTTCCTTTTCCAGTATTCTCAGTGCTTGACATCTCTTCACCGACAATGCATTTGGCCATCTTTCCAACCAAAATTTGTCTATCATCTGCATACAGATAAGAGGAGATATTGGGAACTCGCAGGTAGCTACAGCAGTGTTTTCATTCAATCTGTCTTTTTTGCCAAGGGAGTTATAAAAAAGTAAAAAATCCCATGGCACACTTAACTTGAGCTTAAGTCAGAAATTAATAAGGTCATTATTGCTATGTTTGGTTATGATTATAAAAGCCATACATTTACATATTGTGTCTGTCTGTAGGGCGAATTTTTTTTTAATGATTAAACACCATCAAAGTTGTGAGTGTGGCTATGCGTCACATGTGAATAGGCTTGTTTGAGATAAGCAAATTCTGCGCAGAACAGATCACCGCAAGATGCACGCCGATTAGAAACAGACCCCTTAATCGTCACGGCTAGCTGGAGGCAAAACATAAGTAGGAACCCATAGCCGGCCCGGCGTGCTAAAAGTTTGAGGTTTTTACTTTAAATTGTCATCATGTTGTGTTTTTGGCTGCCAGAATAGAAGGAACAGCACTTTCCTTCACAGAAATCAAGACGACAATTCAGGTTGATTGCAATACGGAGTACAGACTGGACGAAGACGATCATAAATAATGCTCGTGTTTGCAGTGCACACTTCATATAAGGTAAAATAATATATGCATCTACTGGTGTGTTGGTTTTATCTAGTACAAATCAGCAAGTTTCTGTTTTATAGGTGAAAAGTCGCCAACCGCGCTATTGTTTAGCTTAAATGTTAAACAAACATACAGCGATAGATGTGTGTGCCATCCTTTAAATTGTCTTTTAAAATATTCCACATTGATAATCATAGTTAGCCCAGCGATAGGTTACATTAGACAATAAGCCTTGACAAAGTTCCCCAAACCACCCGAAAGTAATTCTAGGAAAGCCTGGTTAAAATCTCGAGAGTTAATTGACAAAAATAGCTGCCACGGTCGCGTAGAATCTATACATATTCGGACAGTTCCTAAACTTTTTCTGCATCCATGTTTAATAAATCCCCCCTAAAACATGTTAGCTTACGCTTGTCAACATTGTCTCCACGGCTCTTTCTGCCATTTTCATTGGTAATTTTTGTGAACCAATCATATTTCTTTCTGCCCTGAGAACATGTTTGTGTAACTAAAACTCCCATGTGCTTCATTTTTATAGTATACCGTCATCTAAGACACCATTTGAAGATAAACGTAGGTGTTCATGGTTGCAAGAAGCCCTCAACCGGACAGACTGGAGTGATGAAATCATCTGGAAATCTTTTAATAATTACAATAGAATAAATTAGAGAAGATATCCGGAGTTCTGTGGAATTCTGATCCCTCTATGTGTTTCTTATAGCGTTTTTATCACGTTACGTTTATAATTTATTTAGAAAGATTAAAGATTTGAATGAGTTCATAATATCAATAATATTACCATTTATTAAAGTTTTCGTATTTTTTTTCATTTTCTATTATTTCTTTTTACCTTCTATCTTAGCCTATGTCTACTTCCTGTTTGTTCTAAATTATGATGTTTACTAATAAATATATAAACAGGCCTATACAAATTAATTTGTATGTAAACATAATAGTTTTAGAACAAACACGTAGGCTGTAAATAACGAAGAAATTAAAAACAGGAAAATTATGAAATATTTAATAAATTATATTATACAGAATACATGATAGTATGCTCTTATAAGTACTTTAGCGATTCATACTGTAAAAATAATTGATTTACCAATAAAGAACAATAAATATACGTTACATACATGCACACAATTAGTAGCCAAGCCATTTAAACTTTTAATTTATTTAAAAAATAAACGTAACTTGGTGAAAACGTTATAAGAAACATTACACTTAAGAGAAATATAGGGGAAACAGACTTCTACAGAACACCGGATCCATAAAAATCACAGTTAAACGCTAAAACACTTCATACAGCTATTGAGAAACATTCACTTTCTGCCACCAGTTGGGCTCCGCCCACAAAAACGTAATCTCTGTTTGCAAACACGCAAAAGGTCTATATGATGTCTGTGCACCTGACAGCCAGCTGTCACGACAGTAAAATGCGGCACAGTGTTTGGGAAACACAAGCTAATGTGTGACGTAGATTACCGTATATGGAGTGATGGCTACAACTTAGAAGTTTTACCTAACGAAGTAACATTAGTCATGTTTTTGGTTTTATTTGTAGTAAAAGTGTGGTTACATTTATTAAGGGTAGTAAAAGATTAACACAAGACTTACCATTCATTGCTAAGATTCTGGCTGGACAGGGTATATTCTTCCGCCCTTTTGGCCAGTTAACTACATACATTTGCAAAGGGTCGTTTGGTTTTATATCGCCTTCAACCCATGAAAGCTCCCCAATTTCAACCGTACCTTCATTAGGGAAGTCAAAAAGAGCATATTTCGCGTTTGTCATCCTTTCCAACTTCTTCTGAAAGTTCCGTTTACTGAAGAGACCATGCAAACCGGCGGACTGGACTGGCGCGAGCGTGCGAAACGTCATGATCCCGCGGATTTTGGCGCGCACCGCATATCGCGAGACAGCTAAGCGCTGTTGAATGCAAGTTCTCTTCTCACGCTGCAAAAGCTGGTAATGGTTGATAACCGTTAATTTAAGTTTTCTTTTACAAAATGTCATCTGGACGACGGTACAAGCGATACCTTTCCGATTATTCTGTACCTGTTCCTAAAAGTACGAAGTGGTACAGAGAGCACAACCACAGTGTACATGACATCTCACTCACGGCTGACAAACAGATTGTTGAGGTGAGTAACCTTAAGTTATTTACATTGAAGGGTTAGTTCACACCAAAAATGAAAATAATGTAATTAATTAAGGAGTAACTAAACCCTAAACCAACTTTTTTTAGTTAATGCTTTGTAAGAATCAGGCTTTATTAGTGCTGTTCATTAGTAAGTTTTTTGACATTTGGATATGAAGTGTTTCAAAACTACAATATATGGTGTAAAAACGTCTGCCCTGTTCAGGTTGAACGGTGGCTACTGCAGTTGAATTTTCCTATTGGATGCTGGGTCCAAAAAATGCCTCGTGACGTAATCAGTTAATAAAGATAAACAGTTAATGGTGACCCAAAGATAACTGTGGTTATGTATAGCCTACCAACTACAGCAACACAGTTTATCTTTTAATTTTGTAGCAAAAATATGGCTATATAAATGGCTATCAATCTGCTAAAAACATAATTCCTACACTTTTACTATATTAAAATCACAAAAAAGATCGCCAACACGGTTATTTGTAACAGTGAAACATAACAGAAGCACACTAAATTCATATTTAATTGTATTTATAGTACACATTAAAGGAATAGTCTACTCATTTTCAATATTAAAATATGTTATTACCTTAACTAAGAACTGTTGAATCATCCCTCTATCATCTGTGTGTGTGCACGTAAGCGCTGGAGCGCGCTGCGACGCTACGATAGCATTTAGCTTAGCCCCATTCATTCAATGCTGCCATTTAGAGATAAAGTTAGAAGTGACCAAACACATCAACGTTTTTCCTATTTAAGACGAGTAGTTATACGAGCAAGTTTGGTGGTACAAAATAAAACATAGCGCTTTTCTAAGCGGATTTAAAAGAGTAACTATATTTTATGGCGTAATAGCACTTTTGGGAGTACTTCGACTTGGCGCAGTAACACCCTCCCTCTCCCATTATGAGAGTGAGAAGGGGAGCGGACTTTTCAGGCGAGTCGAAGTACTCCCAAAAGTGCTATTACGCCATAAAATATAGTTCCTCTTTTAAATCCGCTTAGAAAAGCGCTACGTTTTATTTTGTACCACCAAACTTGCTCGTATAACTACTCGTCTTAAATAGGAAAAACGTTGATGTGTTTGGTCACTTCTAACTTTATCTCTAAATGGCAGCATTGAATGAATGGGGCTAAGCTAAATGCTATTGTAGCGTCGCAGCGCGCTCCAGCGCTTACGTGCACACACACAGATGATAGAGGGATGATTCAACAGTTCTTAGTTAAGGTAATAACATATTTTAATATTGAAAATGAGTAGACTATTCCTTTAAATGTTAATATAATTATACATGATTTTCTAGGATACATCACCCATATTACTTACCAAACACATTGAAACACATAGCAGCATTGTGAAGCAGTGTGACTTTCTTATAAGGCATTTAGCTTGTCGCTGTTGCCCCCTAGTGTTACTCGTAATAGATAAAAAAGATAAGTGTAAAGTAGATGGCCACCAGTAATAAAATATTAAACCATAAAATCTATATTATTCACACATTATACACAACTCATTAAAATATAAAAATTTTACTAGTTATTATTAACGATAATCATTACCTACAGCAGAGTTCATAAAATATCACTGTTGACTATATTCATAAAATGTCATAAAATGTAAAGAGAAACGGTAATTTCATCGATTTACCAGCAGGTGCCATTGAAATGAATGGGCTTTAGTGCTGCGTTTGGAACTATGCGTCACTCCATGACACGTTGTTACTTCCGCATTCCATTCTTACAACGGACGTCTATGTGAGTGTCGTAACTCTCTTATTATACGACTCTGGTCCCCTCTAGCTCCGTTGGGATCTGCCCACTTTTCTTGCATTTTTCAAATATTGCCAGTGGGTGGAGTCAGGCTCTGACCAGGGGGTTAGTTACGCTTTAACCTTCATGTCGTTCCACACCCATACGACCTTTGTTCATCTTTAGAACACACATTAAGAGATTTTTGATGAAATCCAAATGATAAGTGAGGCCTGCATAGCCAGCAATAACACTCCATTTTTCAATGCCCAGAAAGCTACTAAAAACATAAAACAGTTAATGTGACTACAGTGGTTCAACTTAAAATTTGAAAGCAACAAGAATGATTTTGTGAGCCAAAAATAACAAAATAGCTACTTTATTTCACAATATCTAGTGATGCATCATGAAGCTCTGAAGCTTTAAGAATCATTTGTTACAAATCAGTGGTTCAGAGCATCAAAATCACATGATTTCAGTAAACGACACTTTGTTACGTCTTAAAGGATTAGTTCACTTCTGAATGGAAAAATTACTTATAATTTACACCCCCCCCCATGTCATCCAAGATGTTCATGACTTTCTTTCTTCAGTCAAAGAGAAATTAAGGTTTTTGATGAAAACATTTCAGGATTTTACTTCAGTGAAAGTAAAAATTACAGTTTCAGCGCAGCTTCAAAGAGCTTCAAACGATCCCAGATGAGGAATAAAGGTCTTATTTTATAGGATCTCTCCTACTCTACTGGAACGAATGCAGTGCCAGTTACGTTTTTTCCATATTTTGGCACACAAAAAGTAATATCATTGTTTTTGGCAAAAATATCTTAATTTGTGTTCTAAAGATGAACAAAGATCTTATGGGTATGGGTGAACTAACCCTTTAACAATATGTCAAGGTAAAAATAATCTGGCTTAATTAATTAATTTTGTTTCCACAGGGAGACGGGACAGATGGACAAAGTTTCCAAGTAAGCTCACTGAAACTTATTTGTTCCATTAATTGCTATTAGTCAACAAACATTACAGTCCAGGGCTCAACATAAAGGACTGCCCGGTGGCCCAGGACAAGCGTGAGAGACGTTCGGGCCAGTAAAAAGTATTGTCACTTGCCCGATCGGGCCAGTGCTTCACCCTCAGTCACTAAAATATATTTTCATCAATGTATATTATTTAACATCTGGGAAGCAGACATTTACTTGGGTAAAACACGACGAAAGAAACGATGCAATATTTTGCAAAATTTAATGTCAGTTTACAGGTAAAGCAGAAAAGTTGGGAACCTTTTTTAGTTGGAACATGTTTGTTGTATATGTGTACAATTATATTTTACTTGAATCATTATTTTAAAAAATGTGACACGGACATTTTTTTACCGGGGCCAGTGAAAATCTGACCGGGCCAGTATAAGAAAATATTTGCGTTGAGCCCTGCAGTCTTTAATACCATGCATCAGTTGAAGAGGTTAATTCTATATTGTGTATCGCTGACATAGTCAGGTACTGCAGTCGAGGATGACAATGATGATGATGATCCTTATGACGATGACAGGGTCTTTGATGGACAACGTCTCCAAGTATGTACAAAGCTTAATTTTTCTTTTTAAATATATATTTTCAAAACTGTTAAGCCACCAGGATCAGTTGGGGTCATGATGCATACATGTTTACTGTTATTACCTTGTCTATTCTGTTGTGCCTCCCTGACATTCAAATTGCTGGGGAATGTATTTTCTTTCTTTATTGTTAGACACCATTTTAAATAGTTTTCTCATCAGACACTTGCACCACCTGACATACATGTTTAAGATAACAAACCATAAAATAATAGGCCTGTGTTATATTTAAATGTACTAAATTGAATTCAATAAAGTGATATATTTTATAATATCTTTAATTATTTTAAAAGGAAATGCACTTGAAAACAAAAATATGCACGTCATGTCATTGACCCATACACAGAGATTCCTTTACTACTGCTTTGCTACATTAAGTTGCAACATTACAGTCTTTAATGCATCAGTGTAAGAGTATAATTTCGTTTTGTATTTCACTCTTACAGTCAGATCCTGCAGACAACGATGATGATGAAATCTCTGATGGACAGCGTCTCTTAGTATGTACACAAAAACTTTGCACGGCTACACCTCATTAAAAGCTGAATAACTTTACAATCTTTAATGCGTCAGTTTAAGAGTATAATTTCGTTTTGTATTTCACTCTTACAGTCAGATCCTGCAGACAACGATGATGATGAAATCCCTGATGGACAGCGTCTCTTAGTATGTACACAAAAACTTTGCACGGCTACACCTCATTAAACGCTGAAAAACTTTACAGTCTTTAATGCGTCAGTTTAAGAGTATAATTTCGTTTTGTATTTCACTCTTACAGTCAGATCCTGCAGACAACGATGATGATGAAATCTCTGATGGACAGCGTCTCTTAGTATGTACACAAAAACTTTGCACGGCTACACCTCATTAAAAGCTGAATAACTTTACAATCTTTAATGCGTCAGTTTAAGAGTATAATTTCGTTTTGTATTTCACTCTTACAGTCAGATCCTGCAGACAACGATGATGATGAAATCCCTGATGGACAGCGTCTCTTAGTATGTACACAAAAACTTTGCACGGCTACACCTCATTAAACGCTGAAAAACTTTACAGTCTTTAATGCGTCAGTTTAAGAGTATAATTTCGTTTTGTATTTCACTCTTACAGTCAGATCCTGCAGACAACGATGATGATGAAATCTCTGATGGACAGCGTCTCTTAGTATGTACACAAAAACTTTGCACGGCTACACCTCATTAAAAGCTGAATAACTTTACAATCTTTAATGCGTCAGTTTAAGAGTATAATTTCGTTTTGTATTTCACTCTTACAGTCAGATCCTGCAGACAACGATGATGATGAAATCCCTGATGGACAGCGTCTCTTAGTATGTACACAAAAACTTTGCACGGCTACACCTCATTAAACGCTGAAAAACTTTACAGTCTTTAATGCGTCAGTTTAAGAGTATAATTTCGTTTTGTATTTCACTCTTACAGTCAGATCCTGCAGACAACGATGATGATGAAATCTCTGATGGACAGCGTCTCTTAGTATGTACACAAAAACTTTGCACGGCTACACCTCATTAAAAGCTGAATAACTTTACAATCTTTAATGCGTCAGTTTAAGAGTATAATTTCGTTTTGTATTTCACTCTTACAGTCAGATCCTGCAGACAACGATGATGATGAAATCTCTGATGGACAGCGTCTCTTAGTATGTACACAAAAACTTTGCACGGCTACACCTCATTAAAAGCTGAATAACTTTACAATCTTTAATGCGTCAGTTTAAGAGTATAATTTCGTTTTGTATTTCACTCTTACAGTCAGATCCTGCAGACAACGATGATGATGAAATCCCTGATGGACAGCGTCTCTTAGTATGTACACAAAAACTTTGCACGGCTACACCTCATTAAACGCTGAAAAACTTTACAGTCTTTAATGCGTCAGTTTAAGAGTATAATTTTGTTTTGTATTTCACTCTTACAGTCAGATCCTGCAGACGACGATGATGATGAAATCTCTGATGGACAGCGTCTCTTAGTATGTACACAAAAACTTTGCATGGCTACACCTCATTAAACGCTGAAAAACTTTACAGTCTTTAAGGTGTTAGTTCATCAAAAAATCAAAATTATGTCATTAATGACTCACCCTCATGTCGTTCTAAACCCGTAAGACCTCCGTTCATCTTCAGAACACAGTTCATCAAAGTACATCACATCATCAAAGTAGTCCATGTGACAACAGAGGGTCAGTGAGAATTTTTTGAAGCATCTAAAATACATTTTGGTCCAAAAATAACAAAAACTACAACTTTATTCTACATTGTATTCTCTTTCTGATCTGTTTTCTGTCCGCATTCACAACTCGTAGTGACGCTGCTGACGTAAGGCGCTGCTGATGTGTATCTGGCGCGCGCGAGATTCGTTTACTGTCTAAGGGAGACGCACGCTGTGTTCAAGCTATTGTACATTGTTGTATTTTGGTATTGCTATATTTTTAAAAAATGGTGCGTAAGTGTGCATGACACGGATGTCCTAACGCCAACGAAGCTCGCGCGATAACAGCAGCGTCACAACTGAGTCGTGAACGCGGACAGAAAACAGACCCGGATGCAGAATAAAGTCGCAGGTTTTGTTACTTTTGGACCAAAATGTATTTTAGATGCTTCAAAAAAATTCTAACTGACCCTCTGATGTCACATGGACTACTTTGATGATGTTTTTATAGCCTATGTGGACATGGACAGTATACTGTACAAACTTTTTCAATGGAGGGACTGAAAGCTCTGACTAAATGTAAAACATCTTAAACTGTGTTCCGAAGAGGACTGGACGAGTTTGGAACAACATGAGGGTGAGTCATTAATGAGATTTTTTTAGATTTTTCGATGAACTAACCCTTTAATGCATCAGTTTAAAAGGATAAATCTGTTTTATATTTTACTCTTACAGTCAGATCCTGCAGATGACGACGATGATGATGAAATCTCTGATGGACAGCGTCTCTTAGTATGTACACAAAATCTTTGCACTGCTACACTTCATTAAAAGCTGAATAATTTAACAGACTTTAATTTATCAGTTTAACAGTATAATTTTGTTTTGTTTTTCACTCTTACAGTCAGATCCTGCAGATGATGACGATGATGAGATGTTTAATGGACAGTGTCTACTAGTATGTACACAAACACCTTGCACTGCTATACTTCCTTAAAAGCTGAATAGAAAACGCCACAGTTTTTCCATATTTCACTATGTTCTTCCATCAAATTAGACGAGTTAATACATACCTCTCCTGTCTCAATCCGTGCACTTAAAGGAATAGTCTACTCATTTTCAATATTAAAATATGTTATTACCTTAACTAAGAAGAGTTGATACATCCCTCTATCATCTGTGTGCGTGCACGTAAGCGCTGGGGCGTGCTGCGACACTTCGATAGCATTTAGCTTAGCCCCATTCATTCAATGGTACCAAACAGAGATAAAGTTAGAAGTGACCAAACACATCAACGTTTTTCCTATTTAAGACGAGTAGTTATACGAGCAAGTTTGGTGGTACAAAATAAAACGTAGCGCTTTTCTAAGCGGATTTAAAAGAGGAACTATATTGTATGGCGGAACAGCACTTTTGGGAGTACTTCGACTCGGCGCAGTAACACTCTCCCTCTCCCATTATGAGAGGGAGAAGGGGAGCGGATTTTTCAAGCGAGTTGAAGTACTCCCAAAAGTGCTGTTCCGCCATACAATATAGTTCCTCTTTTAAATCCGCTTAGAAAAGCGCTACGTTTTATTTTGTACCACCAAACTTGCTCGTATAACTACTCGTCTTAAATAGGAAAAATTTTGATGTGTTTGGTCACTTCTAACTTTATCTCTGAGTGGTACCATTGAATGAATGGGGCTAAGCTAAATGCTATCGAAGTGTCGCAGCGTGCTCCAGCGCTTACGTGCACGCACACAGATGATAGAGGGATGTATCAACTCTTCTTAGTTAAGGTAATAACATATTTTAATATTGAAAATGAGTAGACTATTCCTTTAATCACTGTACAGCATGTCGTGCACATGTTAGCATTTAGCTTAGCACTATTCATTCCTTAGGATCCAAACTAGGGTGGCCATTCATGCCAGTTCCGCCAGACACGTTCCTAACAGGTTTTCGGGTTCGTTCTCCGGAAGTCGCGTTGGTCAACCGCATACGTCATCAAGGTTTAATATTTCGGGTTTAATTTCAGAAAAGCAACAGTTACATTTCAAGGTAAGAATGAAACTACAATGATTGTATGTCTTAAAAGAAATAAATCTTAATTTTCTAATGTATTTTAACTGAAATGTGAGAACCTTGATGACGTATGCGGTCGAGCAAAGCGACTTCCGGAGAACGCACCCGAAAACATATTTAGGACGTGTCTGGCACGAATGGCCACCCTAATCCAAACAAGGATAAATTTAGAAGTCTTTAAATACTTCCATCATTTCCCTATTTAAAGATGGTTACATGAGTAGTTACAAAAGTATGTATGGTGGCACAAAATAAAACATGGCGATTTTCACTGCAGCACTTGCAACACTTCGACCTTGAAGCAGGCACAGTAATATCATCACTCCAGAGAACGCAGAGGGAGAAGGGAGAGGTGGAGTGATCATATTACTGTGCCGAGGTCGAAGTGCTCTTCCGCCATAAATTAAGTTTTTTTATCTGTTTTATTTTGTTGTTACACATGTAACTGTCTTTAAAAGTGTTTGGTAGCTTCTAAAGTCTTCCCTGTTTGGATCCTAAGGAATTATTGGTGCTAACTTAAACACTAACATATGCGCAACGTGCAATACAGTGATTAAGTGCACGGATTGAGGTATTAAATCGTCTTAAGTTGACAGAAGAACATGGTGAAATATAGAAAAACTGTGGCGTTTTCCTTTATTAACTTTCTGCATCAGTTGAAGAGGATAATTCTGTTTTGTATTACAGTCAGATCCTATGGACGATGATGACGATGATGAGATGTTTGATGGACAGCGTGTCCTAGTATGTACAATTTACTTCATTACTTTAAAGATTGAACATGACAATAATCCAACTCAAACATTTCTTTATGGTCATTTTAGTTTGCAGTAAATATTATCAGCAACATTTCCAACATAATACGATGTGTGAGTAAGAAAGTTTTTTTTTTTTATCTAGTCTGATCATACATCACGCAATGGCAGCAATGACAGGAATGATGAAGAACCATGTTTCCAGGTGTGTATTTATTATTAACGCTTATGAATTCATATGACAAACCTTTTGAGGTGCAGAAATCTGTAAAAGAAATGGTTAAAATAGACAATGTGACTTAAGTGGTTCAACTGTAATGTTATAAAGGTACGAGAAAACATTTTGTGTGCAAAAACAAAACAAAAATAACTACTTTATTCCACAATTTTAACCGTTGTCATACATAGTAAACTCAGTGCAGCGTTTTCTTGTTTATGCCTGAAAGCCGGCATTATTGAACGAAGCTGAACATGTGAGCACCACAACACATGCATTTGATGCTGACACAGAATAATGAACCGGCAAATGGACGTTAACAAGGAAGCTCATCAAGTTCACTACATATGAAAACGGTTCAAAATGTTGAATAAAGTCTTTTAAAGTCTTAAAGTATTCGTGTCTCTTCATAAAATTACAGGTGAACCACTTTAGTCATGTGTATTTTAACCATGTTGCTGCCTATGTGTGGATCAGATACCTCTTGGATTTAATTCAAAAATATCTTAATTTGTGTTCCAACAATGAATGAAGGTCTTACAGGTAAATAATGACTATTTCATTTTTGGGTAAACTAACCATTTAAAGCCTCTTTACATTGATAATTATTGGTGGTTTTCAATGTTAGCTCTCCTATTTTTTTCTTCATGACCATTGTTTGTTTTTTAGAGAACAGAATTCAACCATCCAGACATGAACAATGAAGCAATCTATCCTGGTGCATCTATCAACAGAGGACAACTTTTATACCTCCTGCTGGCATTTATCCTGCGTCACAACATAAGTGGAAATGGCGTAAAAGATTTGCTCGACCTTATTAATATCATTGTCCCTGGTTGTGCCCCGGCCACCAAGTATTTCTTCGAGAAGTCATTTCTCGTTTTGTCAAAGGCATATGAGATACATCATTACTGCAAAATTTGCCTTCAGTATATTGGCAAAGCTTTCACTCCTTGTTGCAGCAATGGTAGTCAAAATTCAAAAGATAATATGAAAGGTGGAAACTATTTCCTTGTAATGCCCCTGGAGTTCCAGCTCAAGGATGTATTTCAGAACAAAAATTTCTACGAGTCCCTGACAAAGAATTATAACAATCGGATCAATGGGGTAGGTGACATTTATGGCAGTAAAATGTACAGTTCTGCACTTAAAGATTTTATCAAAGACCCAGATAATATATCTCTTTCATTCAATGTAGATGGAGCATCAGTTTTTAAGTCATCAAATTATTCAATTTGGCCAATATTGTGTACCATTAATGAACTACCATTCAGACTGCGCCACAAATATACTCTTTTACATTCTCTTTGGTTTGGCAAGAAGCCAGAAATGGCAACATTGTTAAAACCATTCGTGACAGAATTGAAAAAATTATTTGTTAAAGGCTTTAAATGGTTTGATGAAAATGGATCTGGACACACAAGTAAAGTTTCTCCTGCTGTCTGTATTTGTGACGCGCCTGCGCGAGCTATGGTTCAAGGCTTTAAACAATTCAATGGAAAGTATGGTTGTGGATTCTGTCTCCACATGGGAGAAGTTGTACGGAAAGGTAATGGTTTTACACGAGTGTTCCCACAACTTGGTAATTGTCCTTCAGAACGGAACCATGAAGAAACAATCAGAGAAGCATTCACAGCAACACAACTAGGCAAGGATGTTGAGGGGGTCAAGGAAGCAAGTCCTTTACTCTTACTTCCAAATTTTGACATAATCCAAAATTTTGTACCTGAATACATGCATAATGTATGTCTTGGTGTGACTAAACAGTTTGTAAATTTATGGTGTGATTCTAAAAACTCCTCTTCTCCCTTCTACTTGAAACCAAAGGTTACAAAACAGCTGAACATTGATCTAAAACAAATGAAACCACCAAATGAAATTAAACGCAATCCAAGACCTCTGTCTGAAAGACAGTACTGGAAAGCCTCTGAATGGAGAGCATTTTTATTATTTTACTCTCCATTACTTTTGAAGTCTGTTTTACCAATGCCATATTTTAAGCATTGGTTACTGCTTGTATTTGGAATCTACACACTACTCCAGCCTGATGTCAAAGTTCATGATCTTAACCGTGCCTCTGCCTGTCTCATGCGGTTTGTTGTTGAAGTAGCAGAGTTGTATGGCAAGTGTCACGTATCCTTCAATGTCCATTGCCTAGTTCACTTAAAAGATGCTGTAGAAAAATGGGGCCCATTATGGGTTCATTCAGCTTTCTCTTATGAGGACAACATTGGCATTCTACTTGATATGTTTAATGGTACACAGTCAGTGCCACAACAAATTTTCAAACGTTTTTTCTACCACAAGCATCTTATCCAAAGTTCTGAATTATTCAGCAATGGGTCTCACACTGCTCAGTCACTTTTTACCAAATTAGTCAACAAAGACACATCAGTGATTAAATGCTTCAAGGAAGATAGTGGAGTTCAAGCTGTAGGTCACTTTGTAGCAAGACAACTTTCAATACAAGAGAGACTTTTATTCAGCGACTGTCACATTAATGTTGATGTCAATCTAAAGGAATTTAATAGATGCATAATAAATAACACTGTGTACACAAATGAAGCATATGCAGCTAAATATAGACGTAACAATTCATGTGTCGCCTTAAAAAATGGAGAGCTTGGTTTAATTCAATCTGTTTTGCTTTTTAAGTCCATGTGCAGCTGCTCTACTCCATGCCAGTGTAATGAGATGTATCTGTTAATTTCTAAGTTGAAAAAGGCAACATGTCAGTTGCGATTCTATGATGATTTCTCAGATGTAAATACAACTGGCCATATTTTAAAGCTTCTGAAAACAAATGAAATATTAATATGCAAACCGAATGAAATACTTAACAAATGCTTTTTGCACACAGTTGGTGATTTTTATTATCTTATAAGGATGCCTGTATTTGAGATGTATTAAAGTGTTATTAAAGCTTGTAAATTGTTTGTCATCAGAATCTAATTGCTGTTAATGTAATGTATAAAACTGAAATTATAATATACAGCCCTTGAGCTGTTCAGACCTTATGTTTTTAGTCCTAAGTGTAATCGGTCTAAATCGCCCAAAAGTCAGGGGCTTTTGAGTTTTGGATAAGAGCTTTTTTACATTGTACATTATTGTTGATAACTTCTGGTCTTGATATGTGATGTTTTGTATACCTTGATGTTATTGTATGATTTTTTTTGTCCGCAACCTCCATATATGCATCCAGTTCTTGGAGTAAATGCATTGATAAATAAATTATCAAGGTACTCTACATTTCAGCCTTTTTCTTTTTTTAAGCTGTTTATAGCTACCCAACACCAAGCTATATTGGCATTTTAGATTACTTTTAAAGCAATCAGAAACACCAAATGACAGCCAGGTTTGTACTGAAAATTATTAGACACCGTGGCTATAGCTTTAGATTGAAAATATAGTAAAATGTATTTTTAAAGTATTTTATATTAAATAATATTTAACATGTGTATAGCCAATACTACAGTGTACAGTAAATAATAGACCAGTTAATAGTTAAGTGTGGCCAAGTATGGTAACTCACTTTCAGAATTTAAGCACACACCTTGGATCAGTGGTCAGCCTTTTTTGCTGTGGCACCTATGGAGCAATTGGGGGTTAGGCACCTTGCTCAAAGGCACCTCAGTTCTTTGTGAAGATGGTGGAGGAGAGGGATATTTATTCACTCCCCCACCTACAATTCCTGCTGAGACTCAAACCCGTGACCATCAAGTTACAAGTCTGACTCTCTATCCATTATGCCACAACTTGCCAATTCTAAACAGTAAAGTAATGTGGAATTTGTTATAGTTTAACAATTGACTAGTTAATACTACAGAATGCTGTAGTATAAATTATCAAAGTGTAGTAAATACTATAATATCCTATAGTATACTACAATGCACTATAGTTTACTATAGTAAGAACTAAAGTATACTATGGTACTTACTACAGTTTATCAGTTTACTATAGTTAAAACTAGTGTATGTGTAGTAAATACTATAATATACTATAGTATACTGCAATACACTATAGTTTACTATAGTAAGAAGTAAAGTTTACTATGGTCTTTACTACAGTTTATCAGTTTACTATAGTTAATACTATGGTATGTGTAGTAAATACTATAATATACTATAATTTACTACAGTTTACTATAGTAAATACTAAAGTATACTACAGTATTTTTTCATGTGGGATCTCACCGTAAGTAGGTTATCTGGCTACTTTTCACCTTCTGTTTTTCGAATACTATGAATTCGGACATACTATCCACCATGCATACTGCTCTTCGCCCACTATATAGTAGGTAAGTAGGCAGTTTTGTTCGCTTCTGATGTGCAATCGCACCATAAGGACGCTCAGATCGAACAAAATACAGTGTGAGTGCAAGCTTGTGGGGGAGTGGGGACAATTGCCATAGACAGTAAAAGAAATGGACACAGCGACCCTGTTGCATTTTTTTTAAATAAATTATTTTGTTAAAGATATTTATTCTGATAGTGCTGTAAATGTCACAAGATGTTTGGGATGCAGGATTAAGGGCTTTGTATGTATCATCACTCAAGTTAGCCGTCTGTAGAGAAAGACTTTCATCACTAAACAATAACGTACGAGAGGCTTGTAAATGTACGGTTAGACAGTCACTGTACATAATAGAGGACCTTCAGGGATGACATATTTTTGTAAATAAGCTAGCAAAGTTAGTGGGACGCTGGTTCCCTTATTCATTTTTTCCCACAGACGCAAGAATTAAGCTCAACAAAAGCTAAAGACACTTACACGTTTTGTCCAAGAAATTAATCTTCACAGATGAATAGAAATTATATGTTGAATTGTAAATGCGTTTATTAGACAGATAAAAAGTTCAAATTGACTTCATAAAAGTGTTTATCTGACCAACGTATTGGAAATTATGTGTATCATAAACTTTTGTTAAACACAGAGCTTAATTTAGTGTTTCGCTAACTTTCGGGTTAGCCTACCAAACGATGTTAGCATAGCCTACTATATAGACCTGCATAGACTTGAAAAGAGGGTTCTTTGTGTTTTAGGTTGCACACCTATAACACACCTATTGTGGTGAAGAAGTCCCTTTGCTGAATGGGTTTAATGGTGAAATTTAACCACCCAGTTTTTACACTCCTAATAATGTAAATGAAATGAAACGTTTTATGGTGTACTATATTGTTACATGTGTTCATTCATCAAACCTGTTTTTCCATCTAAGTATCCAGTCAGAAGTACAGTATGGTGAGGTAAAAGGTGTGTTTGTTGATGACGGACAGAAATTATTCTTAAAACACAGCAAATTTGTATTCCATGTGCAATTCTTTTCAAATAAAGTTTATTAAATGCAGTAATACAGTATCTTAATACTTCACAACATTGTGTCATAAAGAAAACACACGAACACTTAAACAAGCTTGACCTGATATATACCATAATCTACTAATTTTTGAAAATCTTTCATTATTATATAAAAACACTTTTCCACTTTAAACTGAGAAATCTTGTTGATATAAAGCATTCAGTTAAGATTTCATGAATTTTGTTGGTTTTAAGTTTAAACATTTTTTTTCTATTTTTGTAGCTCTGAAACGCAACATTATAAGTAATGCTTTCTCATGATTATTTAACTCTGTAAGTAAAGCCAACATTCAGGTTTGCAAAACTGTAATCCAACAGTGTTATTTGTGACAATTAAGTGTAGGCGTATCTATAACAGTGGCAAGCAAGTACAACGTCCAATGTTGTGAAAGTGGAGAAATAAACTTTGTGTGAAACCAGGCATAACCAGGTACCTCCCTGGCACATCACCATAAAGTTTTACAATGAGTTGGGATATCCACCCTAAGGGCATAGAGTAAAGACGGTGAGAAATATATTTCAGTTCATTTCACAATAAATGAAAAGTGCAGAATGGACAGCTAACAATAGGAATGACCTAAGTATTTTCATGAAAGGGACACTCCACTTTTTGTAAATATGCAAACTTTCCAGCTCCCCTAGAGTTAAAGATCTGATTTTTACCGTTTTGGGATCCATTCAGCTGATCTCCGGGTCTGGCGCTACCACTTTTAGCATAGCTTAGCACAATTCATTGAATCTGATTAGACCATTAGCATCATGCTAAAAAATAACCAAAGAGTTTTGATATTTGTCCTATTTAAAACTTGACTTCTGTAGTTAAATCATGCACTAAGACCTACAAAAAATAGTTGCGATTTTCTAGGCAGATATGGCTAGGAACTATACTCTCATTCTGGCGTAATAATCGAGGACTTTGCTGCCGTAACATGGCTGGAGGTGCAATGATATTATGCAGTGCCTGAAAGTAGTCCACTTGGTAACTTTCAATAGCAGTGGACTATTTTTGGGCACAATGTAATATCACCATGTTACGGCAGCAGGGTCCTTGATTATTACGCCAATATGAGAGTCATATAGCAATATCTGCCTAAATTGATTTTCTAAACTGAAATTTTTTAACTGATTTCCCATCGGTCTTAGCACACAATGTAAAAACTCTTTGGTTATTTTTTAGCGCAATGCTAATGGTCCATTCAATTCAATGGATTATGCTAAGCTATGCTAAAAGTGGCTTAATGGATTTCAAAACGGTAAAAATCAAATGTTTAACTCTAGGGGAGCTGGAAAATTAGTTTCTGCTTGCATCCTCATTTAAACCGATATACAACAAAGCGTTTAAATTACACATTGCAATTGAAAGATCTTTTTTGTCAATGTAAACATGCACTTCCCATTACAGTATAAGGACTTTTTTAACCTTATTGTATCATCATCATCATGACTTACAGTAAAAGGTGATACTCTTAAATGTCATACTGTATTTTTCATGCAGTTTATATAGACCATTAATAATTGCTTTTCTTCATTGTGACTCAAATCAGAAAAAAAGTTAATTCTATCTATTTAGGTCAGTAATGTTATGAGTTTTTATTCCCTTTTCTAAAAAAGCTTTGATTGATGATGGTAACGAAAGGAATGACATTGCCTGCTTGAAGACTCTGATAAATAAAATATAAATACCCACAGACAGTCATGCAAACACTTGTATACTTTAAGTCAAACACACAAAAGCACACACTTACTTTAGCTACCAATAGTATGTAGGGATGCACCGATACCACTTTTTTGGAATACGAGTACGAGTACTTGCATTTCAGTACTTGCCGATACCGAGTACTTAATAAAAAACATGATTTAAATTTACAGGTAACAGCTTTAGTCTTATAATTTAACAAAAAAACTAGGGACTAGTTTTCCAGTTTGTTGTAAACTCTGCCTCTTTGGACAACACAAGAGGCATTAACCCCTTACACGCCGCTCAAACATAGACATTTCTCAGACCGTGGTATCGATCACTGGTATCGGGGGACTTTTAACGAGTACGAGTACTTTAGAAAATGTGGTATCGAGGCCGATACCCGATACCAGTATCGGTATCGATGCATCCCTAATAGTATGGTAAAACATAATCAGGCTACTCAATTTTCTTCATGTCAATTCATAATTTTTTGACCTTCACAGTTTTTACATCAAACCTGATTTCATAAAAACCTAATCTTCCACATTTGTGTACGTTTGCAAATTATTATTATTTAATGATCTTTAATATTTAAATTTGAAACAAGTTGTTAACATGATATCTTAGTACAACAATCTCTTACACTCTGCTTAATGTAGTTTAATGTCATAATTAAAAGTGATTATTAAAGTAAAATTGTTTTATCTTTATTTACAGATATGAGTACGTTCACTTAATATTTACTATAAAATTCTGTAAACATTATATTGAAGATGCACAGAACATTTGGTTCATTATAAAACCTTTTTGTCCATTTTATACGTGACAAACTCAGATGTCCCAAGCATTGTCTCGTGTACCCACCCTATTGTCTGATCACGTCCTCCTCCCACATCTTTATCCTTAAAGTCCAGAGGTGTCACGTAACCTTTCAACATCACCTGATCCTCCATGAGACAAAGGCGCTGCTTTAGATGTGTTTCACAGTCTGGTTTGTATGATGCTCGAAACCTCTGAGTAACATTGTATCTACTAATAGAACATAAACAATGCTCTGTGACCCAAAAACCATAAAATCACCCACACACATACAAAACTGTATTGTCTTTTATTTTTCCCAAACCACTTAAATACTCGTGATGTAACCGATGACCCCTCTCTGGGGAACAGGTGAGCCTATATCTACACAGACACCAGTGCATCCTTTACCTGAAAAACTTTCACACAAACAGCAGAGATGATGAGAATCGGTGCAGAAATGAAGATGCTGGCGGTTGTTGGGGTTTTAATCTTCATGGTTGGTGTGAGCGACAGCGTGATTCTGACTAAATGTGGACTGAAGCAAGAGCTGGAGGCATCTGGCCTTACTTTACCTCAGGATGTGCTGAACCAAACCAAGGCAGACATGCTGGCAAAAAGTGAGTCTTTATCTGTATCTACATTGATTCACAACTGTTATTTAACCTGTATATGCTGGGTTGTTTTAACCCATTGTTGGGTCAAATATAAATATTCTTTAGGCTATTTTAACCCAAACTGTCCCTTGAAAATAACCCAGCATTTTTTAACGGTTCCTACCCAGTCTCACGTGGATGCATATAAATGGCACAAAGTGTGAAAACCGTGAAATACATATGCCAAATTCCACTTTGGCTTGCATGATTCGCCAGTCCTTCCCATTCACTAAACGGTGCATCTTTTTTGTCGTTTTATTTATAGGTTTCTCAATTTTTTTCTGTTTTTTTAAACCATTTTCCCTTGGGTTTAGGGTTAGATTTTAGATTTGCTTAAGGAGGTTATTTGGTTTCTTCATGTTTTTGTCTATATTTAAGCCATGGTCGCTTGAAGTTGTGGTTAGATTTAGGGTTTAGGTTAGGATGTCATTTTTATATAACAAAAAGTTGTGCTAACCCTAAACCCAAGCGAAAATGGTAAAAAAAGGCAAATAAATTAAGAAACCTATAAATAAAAAGATGCGCCGTTTAAGTGAATGGGAAGGACTGGCGTATCATATGCACGCCAAAGTGGAATTTGGCGTATGTATTGCACGATTTTCACACTTCGTGCTATTTATGCTCTGTGAGACTGGGTTCAGTCTTATACACATCAAAATGATTTTTGCTTAAACCAAACCTCTCTTTACAGTTGTGTGTCATGTCAATCTGACCTCTGGTTTCAACACCAGCGCGATTAAACAGATCGCAAATCCAAACAACTGCACCAATTCACAGTCCAGAAATCAGGGGAGTCGTAAGGGCAGGTCTGCTCGCATTGGAAAAGCATCATCTGAAGAAGGTTCAGCCAGCGTTGAGAAGCATGGTGATGGTTGTACGAAACTGTGGATGCTGTACGGCCTGTTTCAGCTTAGTGACACTGTAGCGTGCAGCTCAACTCGCGCTCCCTCCCTGAACCTTTGCGGACTGAGTTGCAGCAGTGAGTCCTGTACACAAGCACACTTTTTACATACATAAGCTGTTTAAGAGGTGCATTCAAGTGTTTTAATGGATGTGATTTTATCTATTTTTAAGAGCTGATTGACAATGACATCAAAGATGACCTGGCCTGTTTTCAGGTCATGATAAATAAAATGTAAGTAAAAATGTATTAATCAAATGAATTTACTGAAAAAATACTTTAATGATATAAAACCATTAATGAATGCTGTTGTATTGTTGTAAATTTTACCATATAAATGTGTATATGCATATCCAAATATTTTAAATGCATTTTTTCTTTTGCCATTCTCAATAGTGATTCTCATACTTTTTTAGTAACTCTTTCAATCGATGTTTTCTAGCTTCCTAATATTTTTTCTGATTTTCACAGAACGGCAGTCGTCCCCGATCAGAAAGTGGCTGCCGTCATTAACGAAATGTACGTTAACAAACCTTAAAGGCTTTCTCAGTATTGATAGTTTTCAGTCACATGACCCACCCACATTGGAGGGCAAGAAATTGGCAGTTAAAGGGGTCATAGTGTGAAAACATGACTTTTTTCATGTTTAAGTGGGATAATTGGGTCCCCACTGCTTCTATCAACCTAGAATCTTTGTTTTGGTAAACCATTCTCTGCAAGCATGTGAAAAGGTTGTTTAGATTTCGCCTGTTTTGTGAGGTAGGTAGCGAGTCTAATTATAATAATACCTCCCCTTAATCTGCACTATCCAATCACGGCACAGACATTTAGTGCAGAGAGAAAGAGAGAGAAAAATTATTGACAGCACAATTGAGTTTCAATTTAAAAAACACCATCATTGCAATCAGTTTTGCTAGCACCTAAAATGTGGCAATTTTAACATGTTATTATAAATCATATGTATAGGGTATTTTTAACTAAAACTTCACATTCACACTTTGGGGACACCAGAGACTTATTTTACATCTTAAAAAATCTCATAATATGACTCCTTTAACATATAATGGCAGCACAAGCCGGTAAATTTTCTGTCTGTTTTAAGCCCCGAATATTTAAATCACCTCTAAACAGACAATAAATTAGGTATTACAAAAACAAACTACAAGTTTTGGCCACTTACGATCAGCACTCGATTCCATATAGTCACTAAAACCACCAGATTCCTGCAAGAACTCCACTTTGGCAATGTTTATGATCTATTTTGTGGAAAAGTCTTATATTAATATTATATCGTATTACCGGCTGTTAAATGCTTTATTCTGATTGGTTGAGAAATGTTCCATCGGTGTTGAATATTTTTCTGTAAAATGCACACCTAACCTGTCAAATGTCTTTATATAACCACCGGAGCAATCGTGGTAACCTAGTAAGTGGAATAATGTTAATTGACTCCGGTCCTTTAAATTATTTGAAAATAATGCACACCTGCGGTGTAGTTAATTCCACTTCGCGTCATGCCGCATTACCACTGTGGGTGTGAATTACGGCCCGTTGTCAATTATTCCTTACATTAATCATATTAATGAAATCTGAGCACAAATTTAATACTCTTAGTACAACAAATGATCTAATAAAGGTGCAAAATGATTTGCAAACACTGCATTTTTACATGAAACCCTTCAGCTAAGCCGGTAAAACACTGGATGCGTGGCGTAAGCGTCTGAGCTGTGTGGCGTGTCCGTTTTTAATTCGGCTCCCATGTAAACAGATTAGTGCTTGCAGACTGCCGGAAAAAGCGTGCATGCTAGAGACAGACACCTATTTTCACGTGACATGCAAGCATTTTGGAAGCATTTCCAGGCAAAATAGAATAGGAAAATATGTTTATATATCATTTTGTACACAAATACATATTAATTTTAATGTTTGAAAGTCTATAGGTTGACATAAATTTAGATATAAATGTAATTTAATAAATAAATAAATATTGATTTCAAATATGGCTGTTGATGGTGTCCTTTATATTAATGCCTGTTCTGTCGGCGGCCTCCCTACAGCAGCACGTCAACACCGCGTCATGCACGATTCTGGTGTGTAAAGACACAGAAAAAGCTACGCAGCCGCCACGCAACTGACACGCAACAGAAACGCCACGCAGCCAGTGTGTCACTGGCCTAACTTTAGTACTTTGTGTAACTAATCACTGTAGGTTGCCTCAGTAACGTTAGGCAGCAACAATTCAGGTAGGAAAATTACACAAAGATATTGATTTATGGCTAAAAATACAATAATGATTATATTTAGTGTTGAGGTTACCTTAAAGGAACACGCCCACTTTTTGGGAATTAAGCTTATTCACAGTATCCCCCAGAGTAAGATAAGTCCATACATACCTTTCTCGTGCTGTAACGTATACATACAGGGAACAACTATATTTTCAGAAGGAGAAGCTGTGTCTCATATGACCTTGTTTTTTGTACACAGTGTGACTATACAATCACAACACATATATAGGAAAATGTTCGTGTTATTTTGTCAGTTATTGGGAGCAGTTTGCTAGCTGGAGCCATTCACTTCCAGTCTTTGTGCTAAGCTAAGCTAGCGGCAGACAGAATTACAGCACGCATGGAGATGAGAAAGGGATGTATAGACTTATCTTACTCTGGGGGTTACGGTGAATAAGCTAAATTCCCAAAATGTGGGCATGTTCCTTTAAATTAATTGTTTATATGAGTAAATACAAGTTGTTTTCCCTCACTGGGGACAGAGGCACATACGTAACATACAATAGGCTACGTTTATGGCACAAAATTCACAAATTCCTCCTTTCTGGGGTTTCTTCATTGTCTGTATTTTGTTGAAGCATAGCCCAGGCTTGTCTCCTCATCGGGTTGTGTGTTTAATTGCATAACAACTCTTCAGTATTTAGGTTAAACAAAATAAATCACTCACTTCCTAATCTGCGGTCAACGGCAGATTGCACTCTATTGCCCTCCAGCGGGGTGTTCCCCTACGTCACATGAAAACTGTCACTAGAACTTATTAAACCCTCATTCATATCAAACTTGACTGTACATGTACTCCACAGAGATTGACATTTGAAAATTGCTGCTTTTGTTGTTGTGGTTTTTAAAGAATCTAGTTGAATGAGCTACTGCTTAACTGAAAAACTTACAGTACAGGTTACTAATGTGTCACTTTAATTGACAGGATTGCCCTGATCTACCAGAAAGAGTGTGTCGACGTGGTGGCTTCTTCATATTTTGCAGACTGCTAAAAACTTTTACCAACTTCAACCATCCCATCCAGGACATCTGATACCCATACTTAATGTGTTTTATAGATCATTAAAAACATTTAAATGCAGTGCTATGCCTAATGAATCTTTTTGAAGTGTGCATGTGTGTCAATATGTTTGGACGTTTCTCACTGCATGCTAGGTTTAGAAGATAGTATGAAGTATGCAGCAGGCGGTGCAATTTCAACATACTATAGTTTATGTGCTAGAGGGCGCTAATACTTCAAAAACTACTGATGTAGGGTACAGATTGTGGCTTAATATTGCGTGACTAAAATGCTATTACAGAATGGTTTAATGGTTATAATGGGAATTGTTTTGGGTTTAATAGTAATTTTCCATATCCGGCTGTAGCCTGCGGAGGTGGCATTTCCAGGCTGCATCATCAAGACTGTATTATTTCAGAATATTAATAATTATAAAGTTGACTATTACTGTTGGTTAATCATAAATTGTTGTAATAATATGATTATGACTTGAATGTATTAACTTTAATAAACCAGGCTTGATCATGTATGCAGCCTGCATGCAACCTCCGGAGGCTGCAACCTTCGGATTGAGAAACGGCCTATGAGAGTATTGGCTTTTGTTGGTGGCATGTTCTGGTGTATGACATTTTATAACTTATAGATCAATTTATACGTATAATTAAAAAGAAAGTATTAGATAAAACACAAGGAAATTATTTTATCAGCTGCATAAATGCTGCAAGTGGTGTTTGACGTGGAAAGCAATAGGATTTGTTGTTGGTTTGTTAAATTGAATATTTAAATTATGTATCAGCCAGCTTGTTTTTTCTTAAATGTATGTGTTTTTTGCTATGAAGTTTAACTTACCAAAGTTTCACATGTTTTTTTATTAGAAATGTTTTTAACATTAAGTTTAATGCACGAATATGCTTGCACTGCAAAAAATTATTTTCAAGAAAAAAACATTCTTAGTACTTTTGTCTTGTTTCAGTAAAAATATCTAAAAATTCTTAAATTAAGATGCTTTTTCTTGATGAACAAAACGACCCAAGAAAATGAGTCTAGTTTTTAGACCAAAAATATCAAATTTAAGTGATTTTGTGCATAAAAGAAGCAAAAACATCTGCTGAATTTTTCTTGAATTTAGTGTTTAAGAAAAAGGTTCAAGATTTTTTGCTTACCCCATTGGCAGATTTTTTTTTTGCTTGTTTTATTCACAAAATCACTTAAATTTGATATTTTTGGTCTAAAAACTAGACTTATTTTCTTGGGTCGTTTTGCTCATCAAGAAAAGGCATCTTAATTTAAGAATTTTAAGATTTTTTTACTGAAAATAAGAATTGTTTTTCTCTTGAAAATAATTTATTTGCAGTGTGGTGATAACACATTATTATTCCTACTAGGTTATCTTGATACTGTACAAGCACAAGGGTTTTACTCATAATAATACAATATATACAATACTAAACTAGAAATACTGAATTAGACCATATAAAAAAGCCAGTAGGCCTATATGATGATGTTATTTAAAGAGAATTTACGTTACAAGTCTCTGAAAGTCCTGGGGCATGTTGTCACTTTACTATTTCTCAAGTTAGGTTATATATTTAAATATCCACTTTTGTATAGGCACATATACTTTAAAGTGGGGTTAGTTAAATTATTAAGTCTACTGTTTAACACATAGTATAAAGTTTCTATAGGTTAGTATGTAAATTATCCTAATTTAGGACAGTTTTAAAAAACAACAGATAACACAAAAACAAACATTCACATAGAGTTGAGAAAGCCCTTGTGACGTCTAGTCTTGTGTGACAACTTGCCCCCCTCCACCACCACGATGGCATCAGCGTCCACATGGATAAAAGTAATGGGTAATGCTTGGATTATTGTCCTCTGATGGTATCAATCTGATATTTAAAAAAACTCTTAAAAATCCATCTTCAGACGTACTGACCACTCGACTTGAGCTCAGGACAAAGTTTTGCCTCGAGATCTTCAGACCTGATGGACTCCACGTCTTTGCCGCTGGTGAGGCTTGCAGCTCGGGTGAATTTCGTTAGGGTTTCTTCGTATGGAGGTGGGAGGTAAACCATGAGGAAGACTCCGTCCGACACATCCGAGCTGGTGCTGTTCAGCCGTTCCGCGTTCCCTGTGAGAGACGAGAGGATCTCGGCGTTGCCCTCCGGGTCCTGCAGGTCCAAAGTGATGATGTTGGTCAGGAGTTTACTCTGTCTGAATCTCCGATACAGAAAGACAAACATGACTCCGAAAACGACGAAAGTGGCGAGTGACACAACGACGTACAATATGAGCTCCGATTTCACATCGTTTTCTGACGACAGCTCGTTAAAGTGGTAACCCTGTGGACGTAAATGAAATATAGGGTCACTTCAGCATTTTAACATGACAAAAAAATGCATTTCTTTCGAAAAGCTGTAAAAACAACTGTTATAAAACAATGCACTTTCGAAGAATATCAAACAAAAACGTTATTTTTTCTCTAGATAAGGATTTCAAACACTGAGCGTGCGAGCTGGGGGTTTGTGAGGAAAAATTAATTAAATCATAAAATGTAAAATAATTATAAAAATAAAACATTGAACAAAAATATATGAAGAGTTTGGTTCCAAAACGAGATAACTCCGTTTTTAAAATCTCAGTGCATTCCAATTAATATCAATCAAACTACAGTTGGTTTGTTTTGATTAAAGCCTTCATAACTAAAAAATACAGCTAACTAGCAAAATAAAACACAATTAAACATGATAACATAATAATAAACATGTTTTAATTTTTAGTTATCTATTTTATATTTTTTTTGTAAGAAAAATACCAAAATACCAAAACATTATAACTGATGGAAAATTTGTGTTTTTAAGTTAAACGTGGAAATGGTGCTAATGAATTATTAAAAATATTTATACTTAAAATCTTAGCAGGTTTAGGTAATAAGCTAATAAGGTAATAAATTAGGTCAAGAACTGACTGCCCAAAAAGTTTGAAAACCCGCTTTAAAGAACCGAAGTGAACCTCAATAATCAAGCCAGATGTCCAACTTTGGAAACTTTATTTTTAGATAGGCTCAAAAAAATATGATAAAAACTGGTTACATTGTATTTTTATTTTCTGTGAGTTCTTAGTTTTTCTACCCATTTTTTTATATAAGTAGAATAACTCATATGCCAAAGCATTCTCGTAGATTGCTTTCTTGCTAAATTATTTTGCCAAGAATAATTTAATTAAATGTTTCCTGTTTTTCACCAAACACCTCATATTTTGATGAGGCAGCATTTGTCACCAATCCTGTTCCTGGAGATCTATCCTCCTGTTTGCTTTAGATCCGCTTCAGCAGACCTGCCTCTAATTTTAGGTAGCTAAACCTAGCAGGTTCAGGTGTGTTTGATTGGGTTTGGAGGTGAACTGTTCATGTAGATATACAGGAACAGGGTTGGTGCCCACTGAGATATAATATGACCTCATGATGTCACTGTTGACCACTACTGTTTATATTAATCACAAGAGTGCAGATGGGCACAATTTTTAGCTATCCTTAAGAAGATTTTGGATAATCTCAAAACACAAAGAGTGCAAAAAGGGTAAAGGGCGAATATAGCAGTTTTTCAATCCAGCATGCGTAATTCTGTTCTGGAGACCGAGTGCGTTACTGGCACAACCGTATTCCCACCCGTTTATAAACCCTAATCACATAATGCTGCTTTTCAGCTAGATTGGATGTTTTCGTCCTTTAAACCCCCTTGTTTATGCCAAGCCTGTGTCACCTCAAATAAACCCTTATCAGGGATCGAAACTGGAGCATCAAAACACCATGGACCCAAAAGCAATTTACTGCTATTTCTCTTTACCTGATTTACTCAGAATCAAAGTCTTCATTACAGCTTCAACTTTAAGAGATGCTTTCCCGAAATTGCTTAATCACTTAAGGAAAAGAGTTGAAGCGAAACCACCAAAAGTCTTCAGACTACAATGAAATAAGCATTGATAATCAAATTATTACTGAAAATAAATATAATTTTTATAAAAATAAAAAATACTCTGAATATGGACATTTTATGGGTTATTTAAATTAGATTTGTCCATAGTTTACCCAACCATGGGTTAAAATAACCCAACATTTCTTAGAGAGCACATTATTCATGACAAATCATAAGGAGTGAGGACCAATCCTTTAAAGCGGCTCTCCATCACTAACCTGTAGTGGTTGTTCCAAAGTAGACGGCAATGGGGACCCCGACACCCAATCATCTCTCCCAGCTGGTCCGAACCTTATCCAATTGCTGTCCAGCAATCTTCGCATGTTGCCTTTAACAGAACCAAACCCAAAACAGCTTTTGGTTGAACCGAATAGAGAGGTCAGTGAATGCAACACACAGTTTAGGTGCTGTTTACAGCTGCATGCTTCTCAGTGCGTGTGATAGACTGAGTTTGCACATGAAGTACAGTCTCTCACATGCACACACATGCAGATCTGTGGAAATCAGGCCAGCTGGCAGCCAATTGCCCGAAAGGCAATCATTCAGGGATTTGCAGCTGGCCTACATAAACAGGTTGGAGTCGCTTTGAGCTGTCAATCAAACGAGTTTAAGCGCCACTGCTGGTTATGATAGTGGCAGAAATGGGCAGGTCATCTTTATCCTGCCTCCACTGCAGGCACGTGAAACGCTCAGGATGAAATAACTGCAGATGTCAAGAGAATATGTTGGTATTTTATTTTTACAGGTTTAGCTGAGTGAGTCAAATGTCTTAACATAGTGAAATGTCATGGCAACCAACTCGTGAGGACATAAAAGTGGTCTTCAATAGAAAACAGAAGCACAAATTGGCAAAATCATGTATTTGTAAGGTTTAGGGATGGGGGATAGAAAATATAATTGATAAAATCAATGGAAGTCTAAGAAAAGACACAAAAATAGTAAAGTGAATGTGTGTATTATTATCCAAGTTATCCCAACAGACTATCAACTTCCAGTTGATCCATTTAGGTTAGCAGTGGTTCTCGAACATTTTTGTGTGTATTTTATAAAATGTCATAAAATTGGGAGCCCCTGCACAATCTCAGCCCCCAGTTAAGAACCACTGGGTTAAGGATCAGGTAGACAACTGTTTTTAAGAGACCACACAGTTGGAAAAATACAAATTAAGAAAGGTTTAAAGATTGGTAGAGACCATAACTTATTGTCCAGTTAGGTCAAGAACATATTGCACATGGCAATACTATTGCACAGAAAGGAAGGTACCATAAAACAAAAAAAAAATTGTTAAAGGAACATGCCCATATTTTGGGATTTTAGTTCGTTCACCATATCTCCCAGAGTTAGATAAGTCCACACATACCTTTTTCATCTCCATGAGTCCTGTAACTCTGTCTGACACACCCACTGCTAGCTTAGCTTAGCACAAAGACTGGAAGTAAATGGCTCCAGCTAGCATACTGCTCCCAATAAGTGACAAAATAATGCAAACATTTTCCTATAAATATGTTGTGATTTGTATAGTCACAGCTTGTACAAATAACAAGGTCATATGACACACAGACATCGTTTAACCATATACATACATGGAACTATTTTCTCAGAAGGCAAAGCACTGCTACTTGGGTGGAGTGATTTGCTCACAGCACCAGAGAAGCCCCCTGGTGAGGAGCAGATAGTTCGGTCAGAGTAGTGCAAATCACTCCGCCCAAGTAGCAGTGCTTCGCCTTCTGAGAATATAGTTCCCAGTATGTATACTGTTAAAAGATCGCTGTGTCTCATATCAACTTGTTATTTGTACACGGTGTGACTATACAAATCACAACATATTTATAGGAAATTTTTTGCGTTATTTTGTCACTAATTAGGAGCAGTATGCTAGCTGGAGCCATTTAATTCCAGTCTTTGTGCTAAGCTAAGCTAGCGGTGAGTGCGTCAGACAGAGTTACAGGACGCACGGAGATTAAAAAGGTATGTGTGGACTTATCTAACTATGTGGAATACGGTGAATAAGCTAAATTCCCAAAATATGGGCATGTTCCTTTAAAAGGTTATATTAGTGGCTATAGAAATAGTAATGCTTGTCTTGTGATGCCACCACTTGGGAAATGGGTAAGATGTGTTATTATGTATTTTATAGTCATAGTCACACTTGTGCATTAAATTCAATGCGGGATTCACAGTGCATTTTGGTCGATTGGATCACAAGTGGACGACGCTAAATACAGGTGTAAAAAGGGTGTAACAGTTTTAAGCTCGTCCATAAGCACAGTTGGACAGCCACAAAAGACCACCTACTTTCCGCCTACTGATCTAACGTGTGATGTACCGAGCACAATATTTTTCCATTGGATCTTGCTTCAAGCGCAAACCTACAGTGTACAGGGCGAACTTTAGGCTTTCATTGATAAAACTAAAGCGATGTCTGACTCATTTTTGCAAGCATTTGAAAATTGCACGAGCTTATTTCGTTGCATCACATAGAAAGCCGATACATTTACTTGCAGCATGTGTAGGCCTACAAACAACATTAATATTAGTCCGTGTCAATGTAAACACGTCATCTCCCGTTCAATAGACCATCCCCTCAAAGTAATCAGCACAGAAAGAGGTTGAAAGTGGAGAAAAGAGACAGGTGTGAACCGACATGTGTCCCTTTCGTGATCTGATCGACCAAAATGAATCTTAATAGTAGGTATAAACAGAGCCCTTGGCTGTAGGCATGTGCCTTGTTGTGTCTGGTCAAGTGATTAAAACGTCTCTCTTTAATAAATCTCTTTCTCCTGATGGCTTTATTCACAGCTGGATGCCAGACATCCGTCAAATTACAATCGCCATCGGTCACTGACCTTCTCTTTTACTTGAGTGCCAGAGATTGAATTTGCAGAGAAATATCACATCTCTTTATCTGTGATTAAAACATTGCTTAACCTTACAAACTCAGGATTCCCCTTAAAACACAACTCTTATCAAATAAATATTTAACAGGATACAAAAGGAGGTACAGCAGTTTCATATTTATGAAAATTTAGCAATAAAGGTATCAAGTGATGGGCACTGGGGCTGTTCAAGTTTTTGTTTCACATAAAACACTTAATCACACGCATGGCATGGGAAGACTGAATGGGGTCACAGCTTTCCTCGGCCCATCAAGGACAAGAACTCTTAGATCCATGTCAGTTTCTGCATTTGACTACATCTGTGTGTGTATATGTGTGTCAGCAGAGACTGGTCATCTTTTAACCTACATTTCGAGAGAGGAAATGAACATTCAAAATCTAGCACAAAACAATCTGGCAGTATAATCTTTCAAAGACTCAATTTAGATGTCATTAATTTAAGCTGTCCATAAAGTTAAAAAGTCTATTGTTTTCTTTCTTTCTTTCATCTCCAAATATGAAAGGTACATAAAAGCTATACATATCAAAAACCAAACAAACCAGTTTGGGGATGCTATGTTTTTTGTTGTTAAGCCATAATGTAAAGTCTTTATTTGTTATTTCTCTCAAACTGTGTCCTGTTACGCAACCACTTTCACTGAAGATTTACACTGTCCTTAATATCTTTATCTTTGTGTCTTTCATGCAAATGCCCTTCTGTTTGTGTTTTAAGGTCATCAATTTGAATCAATGTGAATTCATCAAAATGAATGAATTTTAAAGTGTTATTAGAAACAAGGCCCTTCACTACTGCAACAAACAAGATTCATTCCAATTGAAATGCATATAATATTTATATTTTTCACAAATACATTTTTTCTTGCTAAAATGCAAATAACCTAAATTACGGAAATTAAAAGTGACGTTTTGGCCCGTCTGCATGTGCCTTTAAAACTCTTCCATAACTGTTGAATAATCTTTGAATGATTAGATCTCTATATTGTTTAATGATTGTGTTATTCTCCTCTAAAGAATGCTTTGGATCCATTTGCATGATGGGACGAGAGGGAAGTGTATGAGAGATAAAGATCACAAGCTGAATTTGTTTAGGAAGTCAGCTTAGGGCAAGCCGCACCTTATTCCCATTTAAATGATTCACTACTTGAACATGAAATCAGAGAGAGTTTAAATGCATGTTAAAAATTAAAGATTAATTAAAGAAGATTCTTACGGTGCATCGAGTCATTTTATGCATTTCAAATTGTAATTCATTGCCGTTTTGTGAATGAATCATTCAAATAGATAGTTTTAACAGAAAACAATGCGTTAAAAAATAATTTGTTCCTGCATACATGACTAACACATTCCCTTCTTTAATGTAAGCCCAAAATTTAGCCTTGTTTTAGCCTATACACATCTGGGCTGTGTTTGGACGGCTTGTAAATGCAAAATTGCTTGCTGGGTCTAGATGACTAATACATTTTGACATTAACCACGTTAACGCCTTTTGTACAAAATACTTTCTTGTTTCCAGCACACAAAAAGAAGTTGGGAAAATTCCGAAATGATGCTGGGATAAAATGGATGATAAAGCTTAAGTCAGTCAGCCAGTGCAGATCCGGCCCGGAGTAGTCGGCTGTCTGGTATGTTATAACAGCAAATAAATATACAACTAACAAACACAAATGCACAAATGTATATTAGCAGCCTTTTATAAAAACGCAATCACACAATATCACACATTGTCTGCTAACAGTGAACACAGAAGCACACAAATAAAATTTAATTTGAATCAGTTTCAATCTGTTTCAGGCAGATTTATTTCTGACGTGTTATATAAGTGAGGCAGAAATCTAGAGTAATCTCTCTCCCTGTCTCCTCTAAAGCAGAACATATTGGTAAAGAGTCTGACACCATTACGAAATGTTTTTTTTTTTTTTTTAGTAAAGCCATGATAATTTTTTTGTAAGGGGACGCACTACTGTTCACATCTCCACTCTTAAAACTGAAGTGTCCTAGCACACAAAAGGCTAAACGGACTATAAAAAGGAAAGAAAGAAATGCTTTTATTTTACAGTCTATTGACAGTTCTGGCTCACATAATTTTTTCCTTTTCTCAAATGCCTTTTACATGATTAAAAAATCTAATAATTGTGTTAAATAATATTCATACATTTTTGAGTGTGGCTTTAGTCTTTAAATCTTTTCGTATCCTGTATTCAGATATTCTGAGATTAGAAATGATGCTGAAGGGGAATCAAAGGTTTGACATCAAACCAACAACTGTAGAAATTCAGAATATGATAATATATGAGAAAGTCTCATATAGTCTAGTGACCAATAGAGAGCGCCATCTTAAAGCGAGATGTGCAATATGATCCTCCATTAGGAGCTGAACCCAGCAAAGACTATGAATTTTAGCCCCTCTTTTATTTTACTATGTATAGAAAATAGTATTACAGTATATAAACAATCACTAAGCCTATAGCATACTGTAGTATTCTGTATAATTTATTATAATATAAAGTTCAAAACACATAGCCTAAAGTATGTATAGTATTTATACTACTGCAGTTTATTAATTATTAAAGTATACTACAGTGTGTAGAAAGAAAAAGAAAGAAACCTCGCCAAGTCAATCAGCGATGGATAAAGACTATTGGGGATGGGGCTCTACCTCTGTGAGTGTTGTAAGCATTTGCGCATGCGAAGTTCATAGAGCTACCTTAATAATAAAGTGGGTTTTTTTGCGAAATCTGAGTTTAACAAGCAAAAATTGTGGTAAAGTTGATGTCAAGTTTAATTGTTTGTCAGCAATATGCTTTTTTTGTTGTGCCCTTGCAAGAGATTTTAAAGATATCGGTCTTCTCCTATTCAAGTAGATAGGACTAGGTCTCGTATGACTGAAACAGCTGCCCGGAGGCGCTGCAAATATGGCTGCCGAGTGTGGTGACTTTCCTTAAAAAGGACTTTAAATGGATGCGCTGAGAAACAGGAACTATTTACTTTTCGTTTAAAATTGAAAGGCGAGAGAAAAAAACGGTTCCGAAGTGGTTTTGATTTGTGTCTTTTCAACGAATTTAATCCAAATCTAGGTAACCTTAGAGCTCGTGATGCTGTGTACTGTAGTTACCTGTACACACCTGTGGGAGTGAACCCACGCGTCATTTCTCCAAAGAGCGCGCGCCGCTTCCTTAAACCTACACGCGAGGCTTTCACGTCGAGTCATATCGACACAAATCTCCTGGAACATTGTCGTTTTTTTTCTGTATTTGAGACAATAATATGGAAATGATTACTTTTCTTTTGACTGGGTGATATACTGTGTGAAAAGTGGTTATAATTCAATGGCAATAATGCGGATACACGTCTATGTCATTGCCTTGATCATAATCTCGGGAACAAAGGTTGTAGGTAAGGATTATTTTTCTTTTTATTTATTTAATAGTATAAATATATATCAGTAATTATATTGCTGTTGTTGTTGATTTTAAGTTATTTAAATGTTCATGGTCGTTTAATTTGGTCAAATTGTTTATGAAGATAGATATCTTGATAAAAAGATAAATTAGATATAGTGGTGTATTCATCCTAAATTTAGTACTGATATTTTCTTAAAAGTGGAAAATAACTTTAGCCTATAGAGGAAAATTGGGGCATGTTGTCGCAATTTTTCAGTCCGGTGAATCTTAGAGCTTTTATACAGAAGTCAATATTGTACGTATTTAAAAGTTTTGGATATTTAAAAGTCAACTAGTTCATCTTTATTGCTCATATATAAAGGCATATTTCAATGAACAATAGCAGATGATACTGTCACAATAGAGCTTTGTCTAATGTAATGCCAATGTATACCATGTTTACATATAGTCCTTCTGATCTCTCCTATTGTCTGTACAATAATAAATCCAAATTTAGGATACAATATCCTAAAGTTGGGTTTGTCCATGTTTGATCCAACCATGGGTTGTGTAACAACCCAACATTACTGTAGACTTTACATTTGGCTGGAAATTGGAAAGCACCATTCATTTTCATCACTATAGTGTGGGTGTAGGTTTAAACGGCTGATAAATCGGGGGCAGTTTTTATTACTCTTCCAGTTAAAATTCATCCTGAATACACACACGGCATGTAAAAACACGTCCCGAAAGACAGATGTAGAAACGACTTTATGTAAAACATCTAACATTTCACACATCCTCACTTAGCGTTGTGGTTCTCCATACAGTGTGCTGTGGAAATAATCTGGATCATCCTGGGAGTTGATTATTCGTATAATTATTAAATTCACTACAGATGTGACAGTCACAGTCCTATGGCCTACAGCTATCAGATAAGGAAGTTGAATCTCTGCTTGTAAAACAGATCTGGTTGATGCAAGGCCATAAAGTTGGCTGTGAGGTATATGATCATCTTAGGCGAGTCTTTGGAAGGTGACAGAATTTAAAAGGAAGTTAAAGTTCCTCAGTTTTCACAATTTCAAGCATTAGGAAACCCTTAAATTACAATAGCTTTCTCAGAAAATGTCTGTATGTAAGAGGAAAAGCTGTGTGCGTGTTTTATGTCCACATGTCTTTTGTCTTTGACGTGACAGTGCAGCGTGATGGTTATTGGTCAACAGCTAGAACTAGGAAAACAAGTTTGTGAGCTCCATTACACAAAGAATTTTCGGTGTCAAATTTTTATCAGGTGTAAGATGCAGGTTAAAGAGAAATGGCAAGGCCTCTTAGGCATCCAAAGAGTGCATAAGAAGTAAATGAATCATGTCTGTGACATAGACACTGGTATGAGGAATAACTGAATTATGGGCTTTGTAAATAAATGACAACTGATAACAAACAGCAAATGTGAACATGGGAGCGTTCAGATAGAGATAGCAGTTAATAAACA
Organism: Paramisgurnus dabryanus; assembly: GCF_030506205.2. Lineage (NCBI taxonomy): Eukaryota > Metazoa > Chordata > Actinopteri > Cypriniformes > Cobitidae > Paramisgurnus > Paramisgurnus dabryanus. The sequence continues at coordinate 22,633,008 of NC_133340.1, read as the reverse complement.
CTGGGAAGACTATTTATATATGAGTTGAGTGATGCTGTGGGTGTTTTGAGAACACTGCTTATCCATTGAGACCCTGGAGGGAGAGAGAGAGAGAGAGAGAGACTGACTGAAGTCTTTTGAGGACATGCAACCTCTAAAACATCAAGATGTACTGTACTGTAAGCATTATCATCCAATGGTGTGGATGTTGGTGTATCTTTATACAGTAGTTATTTTTGTTAATGTAAACAGGCCTTTAGATCCTCGGGAAGACATGTTCATATTCAACCTTAAAAAATAAATTATGTTCTGTACAAAAGTTGGTTCAACTTAAAAAAGTAAGTTATCTGGTTGTCTTAAAATTTGAGTTAATTCAACTTAAAAATATTTGTTGACGCAACATTTTTACACTTTTTGAGTTAACTTATACTTTTAGATTTGAGTTAACTCAAAATTTAAGGCAGTGAACAAATCTTTTTTACGGCCCTGGTCTAAGAAATAATATTGTTAAGTTGGATAAACTTAAAATATTACTTGAATTGGTAACCCTTAAAAAAAGTGTTTCACTTAAAAATTTCCACGTAAAGTTAAAGAGATTTTTTTAAGTGTTACCAATTAAAGTAATATTTTAAGTTGATTCAACTTTTTACAGTGTAGACGATCATTTTTTTTTTAGAAGAAAATAAAGTGTTTGATTCCAAAATGAGAACTCGTTTTTTAATTGTGCATTCCAATTAATTTCAATCAAACACAGTTGGTTTGTTTTGATTTAAGCCTTCATAACTAAAAAAAATACAGCTAAGTAGCACAATAAAACACAATAAAAACATGATAACATAATAATAAACATATTTCATCTCGTGTTGGAACTAAACTCTTCAAATATTTATAATATAATTATTTTGAACCGATCACATTTTTTGAATTGTGACATTATTTTAATTTCATTATAGCACATTTTCCACCACCATTATTATTATTGTAATATAGCATCGGGTATTGGATCATTTTGCATTAGAGTTATGAGAATACAATTAGTTCACAATATAATACAGCTGGCATTCTGCAACTCCCAACAGACAAAGACACTGAAATAGACTTGTGCCTTCTTTACAAAACATGCAAACACATGGAGACCATAAACCAAAGATGAAATAGGAGAGCATCTCAGAATCAGACATAAGAATAAAACAAATACACCTGAACAATGAAGTGGGTACTGGGAGGTTAGTTATAATAGCATTTGTTCTTGTAGCTCAATTCATAGCTTTGTGTTGGCAGCACAACAGTCATTAAATGACAGTGTAGATTAAATGCACTGTAGAGCGCTTTGGATATAAGCATCTGACAAGCACGTAAGTATATCAAATATTAATATACACTCACAAAAAATTAAACGTTGGGTTTAACTTTAAAAAAAAAGGTGTGTCAACAGGTTCAAGTAATCTCAACAAACAATAGTAATTTTATAAAAGTAAACTTAACAAGCCTTAGAAGTGTCAACTAACAACACTTGAGTTAATTGTACATATTGATACAATGATTAAAAAAATGCAATTATATAAACTCCACAACCTTTTATTACACTGAATTAATCAATCATAATGTAGCTGCTCAATACAACTGACCATAAAAACCTTTTAAAACAGCTTATCAAATACATAACTAACATATTTATACATTTCAAACCGTTTGCTTGTTTGTTTGTTTGTGTTCTAAAAAATATATGGAAGTTCATTGACTCATACTTGGCCACTTATTACTCATGTACCTATCTAATGGTGCTACACATCTGCAAGAGGGTGCCAGAACAATACACTATAATACAGTACAACATCATCAGCCAATAAGATGCCAGTCTGTATTGGTTTTATTAATCTGTTAATTTTACACAACAGTGTTATGTTGACTGAACAAATAATTTTTAAGTACCGTATTTTCCGGACTATAAGTCGCATCAATCAAAAATGCATCATGAAGATGAAAAAACATATATGAGTCACAGTGGACTATACATCACATTTATTTAGAAAATTATTTCACAAAATCCAAGCCGAAGAACAGAAATTTAATCTAGAAAGGCAAGTTATTCAACTAAACAATAGCACACAGAACAGTAGGCTGAGTAAGTGTCTGTACGTTAACGTACAGTAACATTATCAGTTATTTACACGATACACAATAACCATCTGAATATACCTGGAAGGCTGAATAGGCTAAATAAACAGAACAAGCCAACGTGCATGAAGTTCTCATACTCGTCATTCCACATCACTGAATTCATTAAATGACATAAATACAGGACCAGCATATAGCAGACTCTCACGGCTGTAGACAGTAATGTTGTCTCTTGGTTCACATATGTCAAAATTAATTCATACTGACTTACAAGTTGCAACTGACTAGAAGTCGCAGGACAAGCCAAACTATGAAAAAAAGTGTGACTTATAGTCTGGAAATTACGGTAAACTAATAATATACACTTTTTGTTGAATTAACTCAATTAAATTAAGTTTACATTGTTAAATAGATTTTTTTAAGTAATCTCAACAGCATTGAGGCAAAAGTGAAAAGTTAATTTTTTTGAGTGTATATAACAAAATACCATTATCACAAATCCCATTTACAACAAAAACTCATGGCATCTTGCTTGGCATACAGGCAGCCTGTTATTGTCCAAAATGATTGACAGACAAAAGTGCTTTGAAGCATTCTGATTGGCTGAACAAAGAATCTGACCAGAGCCACATTTTTGTTTGAAGTTTGCAGAGTGTAGCACTGTCACACAAGAGTTAGTTTTCTTGTCTATGACATCTTGCAGGTTAACAGCCGTAAATGCGTGATAAATGCTGACATAACTGAGTTTATAAATTAACTACATAAGGGCACTATAAACAATACAAATATAATATTGTACTATGTGTGACCCTGGACTTAAGTCGCACAGGTATATTTGTAGCAATAACCAACAGTACATTTTATGGGTAAATTTTTTTATTGATTTTTATGCCAAAATCATTAGGATATTAAGTGGAGATCATGTTCCATGAAGATATTCCACGTAAATATATCAAAAAATGTATTTATCATAAGTAATATGTGTTGCTAAGGACTTGTACAACTTAAAAGGCGATTTTCTCAATATTTAGATTTTTCAGATTCCAGATTTTTGTATGTTTGTAACTTGGCCAAATATTGACCTATCCTGACAAACCAGTGAACAGTGGCCTATTAAAATTCAAATAAATGAGCAAGTTAAAAATATCTGTAGTAGTTTGTTAAAAAGTCCTATTGGTGCATCTCTAAATGTCACAATAAAAAATCTTAATGGTTTCTTCATGGTGAAGATGTCTTTATCTTTTGATTTTGTCTAGGACATATTTTTCCCAGACATAAAATGCATGAAACGCATCATTTATTAAGCTTAAATATGATGAACTCTTATTCTTTTTCTCTTTCAGCTCAGAGCATCCCGCCTCCCAGCAATGTGTCCATAACGTGTGACAGCTATAAAGTTGAAGTACACTGGGAATATCCAAATCTCAAGGATGTTTTCTTCCTGGTGGAATTGCAGGACTACACAGGGTATATATCATCTGCTTTAAAAACACAAGAGCTCTGTTCCAAGATCTAGTGATCTGCCTTAGATGCCCTACATTTACATTACTGCATTTTAGTTTAAAAATGCTTTATTTTTGCTGCGGTTAGGCTTGGCATACACATTACTCCCTCACAAACAGACTTGTGTAAACTCACAGACCCTGTTTTAGTGCCCACATTTGCTCCCTAATTGGGTGTCTAGGATCCTTCCCTGATTTGTCAACCCACTATCATATAACCATTAAGCATCTAAAACGCTCTTTTTAAGCACATTGTGTGTTTATTCATAACAAAAATATGAAAAGCATTCCGTATGCAAAAAGCGCAGGGGGCCCAACACACGACCTTGGATTCATTTCCAGTTTGGCATTGGCATGTTGCTTTACTTACAGTGTGATGCTATGTCAATTTTGAAATGTGTTTGACCTCATGACACTTTTTTCATTAACTTGATTTTTTAGGCAAACAAATACAGTGGCAAAGCAACATTTTGATCAGAGTCTTGCTAGATTGACGTGTTTACAGCTGATTACCTGAATAATAATATATTTATTTTAATGGGACAGATATTTGAAAACAACTTTTGACCGCTGAGTACCACAACAGTAATAAACATATGCTATTAAGCTCACAAGACCTCAAGGGTTTGCATCTGCTTTTTTATACTCGTGTGAAATATGTAAGACTATCTGGTTGGCAGCTCACTTGGTTTTGAAAAAGAGTCAACAACAGATTTCATCTTTTTTAACAACTTCAGAGCTTCTCATAGTTATTTATTGTTCATTTTAGTACTTTAAGTGTATGTCAGCATTCATTTGTGCTGAAAATGATACCATGATTTTTGTTTGAATTTTATTATATTTATCTGTGTTTCAGAAAAGAATCACAAAATACATCGGATCATTGGATAAACATATCCAAAATGCTGAAGAATCCAGCGTACAATCGCTATGTTGTGTATGTGACAGCTGTACAGGGGAAGATGTCAAATAAATCAGAATCAGATATATTCAGCTTTAATGAGAATGCCCCGAGCACTATTAAGTGTAAGTGAACATTTTGTGACAAAAGTCAACATCAAATCCACTAAAAGCAAACCTTACATAGCATTTTATTGAACAGTGTTGCTTCAAGTAAAACTCCATTATTCTTCCCTTTATGATATGAACTTAATGTTATGCAGACAGTAAACGGTAAAATGACATTAAAGTGGGCAAATAATGAAGAGACGACTTACAAACTTGTTTTTTTGGCACAATGTGTAAAGCCGTCCTAAGATTGAGACAAAAATGTATTCTTTGATCTTTTTACTCATCAAAATATGATGAACATTGGTTAATGAATAAATAGAATAGATATGCATTGGGAAGAGGTGGGAACAAGTCATTGTTTTCTATTGCTATTGAATTTACATTTTTTTTACAAAATAACTTTTGAGATGTATGATATGCCAGTGTGTAAGCAAAGTCAACAGTTATAACAGTTATAATAAGGTGTTTGGATTTATTAATTTATTTTGTTTAATTAAATGATTAGATATCTATTGAATTTACACTGCCAGCCCAAATTTTGCCGTGTTTTCGATTATAGACATCTGGGCTGTATTTGGACGGCTATTAGACGTGTTATAAACGCAAAATTGGTTTATTTCGGGAGAAGATTGGATTCTGTTATGCTATTAAAAGTGTCGCATTTATGGAGTATTACATTAATGGAGTTTCTCTGTATTTGTGGGATCAGGTCGGTTGGATTTTCCTGAGGTTTCGCTGTCTGCCAAAGGAGGAAAACTTCATCTAGAGTTCCCCAACCCTCTGCACCTGTACAAAAACACACCGGCTCTCCGCAATAACACAGACAAACTCGTTTATTCTGCTGAAACAGAAGAGTTTAATATCACTGTAAGGACATTCAACACTTCATCCAGTCTGTGAAAACCCAGCTAAAGTTATTTTTTTATGATTTACTGTTTTCATCATAAAATCATCCTAGATCATGTGAAGAACATTCTGTAAAAATATAATCTTGATATCTTTAAAATTGACTGAGTAAGATCATGTCAAAAATTGAAATCAATGAGTAAACTTAAACTTGCATGCTCTTAATCTCATTATTCGATTATGAGAGTTTAACAGACAGGGTCACATTTAAGACTATTTAATTCTATTAATATTTGCCACAAACTAAATTAAAGACACAACTGTGTAAGACAAAAATAACTGTGAATAGACCTAGCTTTAGTCAATAGATGAGGGATGTAAAGGGATACTTCATTCAAAATGTCAAATTCTGCCATCCTTTACTTCCCCTCAAGTTGTTTCAAACCTGTATAAATGTCTTAGTTCTGGGGACACGTTTTATATCTTTAAACCCTAGTTGCTTTAAATTCCACTATATTATTGCATGTTAGGAGGCTATTAAAAGTATGTAAATCTTCATCTCCCTTTTAAATCACTCCCCGGACTCCCCCCACATTTTCAACCCTGTTTATATTTATCACGCCCTTACTATTAATTAAAACTCTAAAATACAACAATTGTTAATAAACTCATGTCATTATGTCAATCCTTTTTGAAGTCACGTAACTTGTTTTCTGTGAAGGATGTGTGAGTTACGTTACAAACTAATGTATTTATTATTTCGACAGAATAAAGTGAAGGACAGTTGCGGATTTGAGTTTGAAACATGCAAGACTTCAATCGCCATTGCCGAGGAGAGAGAAGAATACTGCGTCAACCTAACAGGAACAATTGGACAAAGATCACTTACGGACAAGAAACAACAGTGTTTCAAGGGAGACCTGAAAAGCTGTAAATAAACTTTGTGTTTAGGGATGCACCGATATATCGGCCTATAATCGGTTTCGGCAGATAAAAGCATTTTTCCTCACTCGTTGTTTTCCTCACTATCGGACATCTGCTGTTTTTTTTAACCAGCCAATGGTCAAGGCAGATTAGAACCTGGCAGTATAATTTTTGAATTTAGTGACAATGAAAACAGAATTGCAGTTCATACGCTCTGCACTTCTGGGATTTCACGACATCATAATTTGAAACAAGGCGTTAAAAGCAAAACTATCAGCGCCTATCGGTATCAGATGATGTCATCCCAAGTAATCGAATCTGTATTGACACAAATATTTTGTATCGGTGCATCCCTTTTTGTGTTTTTTCTATGTGTGCACTACTACTAACAAAACTGCATATGTGTACAGCTGAGGGTGCAGAGGAAAGAGAAGAAAACTGCGTCAACCTAACAGGAACAATTGGAAAAAGATCACTTAAGGACGAGAAACCACTGTGTTTCAAGGGAGACCTAAACAGCTGTAAATAAACTTTGGGTTTAGGGATGTGCCGATATATCGGCCTATAATCAGTATCGGCAGATAAAAGCATTTTTCCTCACTGGTTGATTTTCTCACTATCGGACATCAGCTGCCAATGATCAAGGCAGATTATAACCTGGCAGTATAATTTTTGAATTTAGTGGCAATGAAAACGTACGCTCTGCACTTCTGGGATTTCACGTCATCATAATTTGAAACAAGGAGTTAAAAGCAAAACTATCAGCGTCTATCGGTATCAGTAGATGTCATCCCAAGTAATCAAATCTGTATACGCACAAAAAATTTGTATCGGTGCATCCCTTTTTGGGTTTCTATTTGTGTTAATGTACCTTGTCGTGCACTACTACTAACAAAACTGCATATGTGTACAGCTGAGGGTGATGTGACACTTTGATTTTTTTCTCCCGAAGATCCACCTTTCACCACGTACCTGTATCCAGTGCTCGGAGTTGTTTTGACGCTGCTGTTCATAACAACTATTATAACGCTGCTAGGAAAGAGATGCAACCAGAAAATAAAGAAGAAAGCAGCGATGGCTTTTCCCAATTTCCTGGTAAGACTCACTCCCATTTTATTTTCTTTTAGATGAAATGCACTTCACACTAAATGCCAAAGTATGGTCTATTTTTACGTTTACGCAGAGTGCGCGTGACAAATTTTTTATCATCAGTAAAGCACACTAGGGATCGACCGATACCGATTTTTGTTTCATCAGCCTTAGCCGATGACCGATACAGGCTGCCGATTTTGTTGTGCCGATATTTGTAGCCGATACTGCTTTTGCTCACTCAATTTACATCGTAAAAATCCCATGACGATGCCAAATGTTACAAGTCTCAATTTAAAAAGTAGCATTTATTGAACTTAAAAAAACTATATTTAACAAATGGTAAAAACAGGTGAGGGTTCTATGGAACCATGAACTGCGCTCTCCACAATGACGAGGAACTATCAGCACAGGATATTGATTTCTAGCACTTTACTACTACAAATATATAGAGAGAGGAGAAATAAAAACCTGCTTTGTTCAGCTATGAGCAGCTGTTAGGCCGAGCTTCTCATGGAAAGGTTGGTTGTTTTTAGTCACATGACCTGCGATTGATTGCGGCTTCCAGCACTCTGTCTATAAACACAGCAGCCACGTATCGGCCGGTGCCGATACACATACAACTCGCAAAAATCGGCCCGATATATCGGCAGGATGATATATCGGTCTATCATTAGAGCACACCGCCGCCGTACACGCACCGCCGTATTTTTGCGTTGTGTAATGCATCTCCTGTTGGCGCATGCGTAGAAAGTCTGTGTACACGTTCGAATAAAATAAACTATACTTTTCATAGCTGTGCATTCGGCCAGGCGCGTACAGTCGCTTACACGTAAAAAACAGTCTTAAGCCCGTAGTCTGCATAGTATATTTGACCTGTACACAGACGTTCAATGCATGCACATTACGTCAAAATTCCAGCGACACGCATACCGTAAAAATATCCGCAGGGTTTTGATTCGCAAAGAGCATTTTTGCCATTTCAGAAATTGCTTTTGTCAAACAGCCTGCACTTTAGCATCCATTCTGGTACATTTGATTTCAGTCAAAACTGCTGTTGTGTGCTTGTTTTTTAAACATTCGCACACAGATTTCCCACGCCAGTCTTACTGGTTAAATATTGATAATGGTTAAAAACTATAGACTCCACCTTCTCAACACTGTAGGCTACAGACAATAACCTGAAATTCAAATTTAGGCAAGTAATAGACACACAGGCAAATCTACTAGACAAAATGTCAACATGTCAAGCAGTTGTGTTGTTCACAAGCAGCATTCCAGAAATGGGATTGGTTATGTAAACACTTTTTCTGGTTTGATAGGTTTTCAAGCCAACACAAACACACCTGTGCAAACCTCTAAATGTGGAGGCAGAAAACGTGGCGAGGGATCTTCAGATCCTACCGGTCACATGTGATAAGGATCCTACGCAACACACCAAATTAATAGAGTTCTCTGATGACGAGGACAAGCCATCAGAAGGTCAGAGTTCAGAACACTACGACATGAACGCAGAAGACGGTGATCTGAAGGATATAGACACTTCTTCCATTGACATGGATGCCGGAGACTCTACCGGTGGTCTATCATCAGGCTACGACTGCCCACATGCCCTCAGACTGGAGATGAGTCCTGGAGATCTAGTAGAAGGTTATAGAGCTTAAACACATCATGATGGTTTAAAGAACTCTACAGGTGAAGGCAAGTTCCAGAAAAGACAAAAGTAGAAACCTTGTTTCCAGGAACAAGGCCCGGACCAGAACAGGCAGTAAATGCGAAACTTAAAATTGTAAGCCTTCACAAAACGAACTGGAATTTCCCTGGAAATTCTGGTTCATGGCATTACAAAACAAATGCTTGAAGCGTTTGTCATCATGATGAGCATTGATACTGTCAGAATGAAACACCTGTTGCGCAACTACAGGATTATTTTCAAAACGTTTTTATGAATGCTTGCATATATGAATACATATTGTACTCTTATCATCTTTTTGTCAAAATGATTGTGTGTTCTTGAAAGGTTTTAACATTGCTGCTCAGGTTGTGCGACTCATCACATCTAGATCATTTTGACTAGTTCATCCCAATAACTTTCGCACAAAATACTAAGTAATGCAATAAAGTGCATCAGCTAACGCTAACTAGAATAAGCTGGGTATCAAATCAAAGTTTGCGCACAGGTAACTGTGAAGCTTGCGCAATTTTGGTGTCCCAAGTAAATGTGCCAAGTAAATAATTTCCACATCATACTCATAATTTTTAAAGGTGCAATGTGTAAATTTGAGAAGGATCCCAGAAATGCAATACAAATTATTTTTTAAGATAAAGCCCTTTACTGTTTTTATTACCATAGAATGAGACATTTTTATCTCCATATACCGCGGGTCTCCTTACGTGAAAGTCACCACCATGTTTCTACAGTAGCCCTAAACGGACAAAATCAAATGAGGTGTTTGTCCTGTGGTGGCTACCGTAGCTTCTCTATGCATTTTAAAGGGGGGAGGGGGAGCTGTGGACTGAGCCTTTGGTTGCAATTCACCACCTCACCACTTGATGCCGCTAAAATCTACACACTGCACCTTTAAAACGCAATCAATTAATTGAAAAATGTGTTAGATCAAAACTTTATTCCTTAAATCTTGTAAACTATCAAGAATTACATTAAAGTCACCATGAAATTGAAATGTAAAACATATTTTTGAAATATTGTGGTATTTTTATAAATGATTTATCTGTGAGTTTTGTTATTTTTTTTTTTCAAAATCCATGTGCCCTCATAATCTTTTACGCTAATCTCCGCCCCTCCTCGAAATGATCTCTCTTTTATTTATAAGGATATACGTCATGACGGGGACAGACAATTGCTACTTCCATTTCATTGTGACTTCAAGCCATACAGTTTACAGAAAGCTAATAGATCAGCTGCTAATAGATTTGACTTTTACTGTACGTATATTTTGAAATATTTCTGTTTTTCTGTGTATTTTTTATGTAAAGTGGATTTGGGATTGTAGTTTTTAATGCATAAAGATTACTTTCACACATACTACGGTAAAGACTGGAAGTTTTATATACATTTCAAAGCATACAGGAGACCTTTGTAGCTATCAGTTGGTAGCTGGTGAGAAATATGCACATTGTATTTATATCAATATGATCATATGCTGATGGACAACATTAAGAAAAAAGTTGCTTTAGATTCATTTCATTCGTTTCAAAAAGAGGCACGCACATTTAAAACTTGTTCATATCAAACATCATTAAGAAAATGATGTCATTACACACCAATGATGTCAGACACACCCAAAGCAATAATGAAGCTTCTTTTGAAGTCATGTCTTCAGTAAGGTCCTGTAGTCGCTGCTACCACGCTGACGTTTACAATCTCATGATGGCATCCAATGTCCTACGAGAGTTTCAAGCCCTGAACGTTTGCTCTCAAATTAACCATCTGCTTTTCCTGCATTTGTTTTTCCTGTTTGAATGCCATTTTGTTTGCCTTTTTTTCCGTCCTCCTCTCCTGCACAAACCACAGGATATCACAGGTCAGGAAGAATTACAAATCACATAACCGATTCACAATGAAAATTCTCTTTTAGATTTTGTAACCTAAGAAAGTTGAACTTTTCAAGAAAGGGCGAGTGGTGTGTGCCTATGCAAAAGTGCAGGGTTACCAGGGAGTCATGTTGTTGGTGTTTGTAGTAACAACAAGACTCCATTAACAAGCGTTAATGCTGGTTATGTGCCAAAGCTTATCACTCAGAATTTGGATCTGTATCAGTTACACTTATTAATGTTAAATGTCCTGAAACATAAGCGATAAGCTCCTGTATAAAGGTTATGCGTGCAACTGGGTGTGTTGGGAACATTAACCTATGTTATCTGATGATGGGATAAGAACACCTGATTCTAACTTCCTGATTGGCTGAAAATGTCTGACAGCAGATAATTTTATTGTTTTATCAGCATTATCTTTTTTGATTGGATGGGAAGTAGATATGCATGCACTTTAAATATGAGATTAATGCATACATTAAAAATAATAATATTCTCAGTGTAATCAAAAGATGAATGAAACACTGCCATCTGGAGGTCACATACGCACCTTCCTCTCCATTTTGATGGCCTGTTTTCTGGCTTTCCTCTCGTCTGCGTTTTCCTCTCGGGAGCGGGGCTGTGTCGAAACTCTGGGCAAATCCGAATCATTGATCCTCTCCATTCTCTCAATCTGTTTGGCTGTTGGACCCCTTTTTTCCAGGACTTCCAGAGGAATGCCCGTCTTTTTGGACACTCGGATCTGCTTGGGCTGCAAACATACAGCTTTTTATTCGACACATACACGATTATATAGAGCATATATTACCAGCATTGAAACGGGAGTCAGGTCACTACATCAACAGTGCAATTATTAAAGAATACAACACAATGAAAATACAAAACATAAATATAGGCATTAAATAAGACAAAAAAATAATATAAAGGAGTAAAATATAAAAAGCTGTATACTATAGAATTAAATATCGAGTAAAACATAATGTGCATGAAAGTATAGAGTAATCTTAAATATTAAGATACACATCTTGTTTTGTGGTATCAAATATTTGTAATGTAAACAGATTGTGAAAAAGATAGTGGGTGTAACATTGCACGTCTTTGTATTTGGTTGGGCAGGTCAAACCTGACAGGTCACTCCAGCTACTGGACCATAATAGCATCATTCATTCATTTCTTTAGGAATGCATTAAAACAAATTCATGTCAATGTGAAACAATGTCATATTAACCTCAAATAACAATGTTCACTATTTTTCACTGAAACAGACTTATTCATGCAAATTGTAAATTGATTTTTTACTATGAGCTGCCCGCTTTGTGTCTGTAGATGATAGCATCAATATGTTGAAACAAATGTTAAATCTAAATGTAGTTGCATGCAAAGTAGATCTTGATTTGAATTGAAAATATAACTCAGTGAATGTCCAACCCTCAACTACACCTTAACAAAATAAAATAAAAACACTTAATATGTCATTAAACATCATTAGCCGATTTAAAGGATGTCTTTACCTTAGGAGTGTCTTGGATGAGTTTGGGTCGGTTGTACAGGTTAGAATATGTGCCTGTGTGGAAAAAAGTATATTTTTATCAATATCAAGCTATGTATATTCACCACAACTGCTCTGGGGCCTGTTGCACCAGCTGGATCTAAAAACAAAAGTTTTGAGTAAGCCCTACATCAAGCTTAGCTACGTTTGTATTTGTGAAAAATATTTACGCCTTTTGCACAAACTAAAACTATCGTCTACAGCTACATAGACAATGTGCATCCCCATGTGCACGTTTAATCGCAGGGATAGTTGACACCATAGATATGTATACACATAGGCTGCGTCCAAAAACTTAGGCAGCTGACTTGATGCCTCTCTGCCTCACGAGACAATGACTTTGGAGGCATGCTAAGAGAAACGCTTTTGGACATACTTCAAAGGCTTTCTTGGCCGCCATTATTATTTTTTCGAACTCGACCAATCACATTCCCCATGTGCGATCTCAGGAGTCAGGAAGTAAACCTAACATTGGATTCGGACATGCCTTGATGCCTTCCTGCCTTGTAAAGCTGGAAATTGTAAGTTTTCGGACGCAGCCATAGATTCATCATTTGACAAACAGTCCAGTTGCAGACATCAATCACAGTTTTCCAGGATACCAAAACATTGCGCAGCCTCTGCTTCATAAACCCTGCAGAAATGTATCTACATGAATAGGTTTATATTCTCGAAAAAAATGGGTTTACCTTTACAGAATGTGTTGTTTTTGTATAACTAATATTGAAATGTATAATTTGATATAAACCTAATATCACAGGTTTTTAAACTATATTAACATTTAATGTCATGTTAGCAAATACCCTCTTCTTGGTGTAGTGTGTTAATTTAACAATTATAATGTTTGGGTCTACAACAATTATCAAACATGTATAACTAGCGCTCCGTGTTCACGAAACATTGTGGCAGGGTTGCCAGATTGGCGGAACAAAACCAACCCAATGGCCAATTAAATCTAGCCCAATGCCCTAGCCTAGCTCAACAAAATCCTTTAAGATCTAACCCACAGGAAAAGTAATCTGCATCTCCAGATGGCAGCGCTTGTTAACATACTGCCTTTGATCTTTTTAATATGGCAGATGACTTGCGTATAGCGGCCTATAGAAACAGCCGCTTATGTCGTGTGTGTGTGTGTATATATGGTTGAGAGGGCATTTGTGTTACTATGGTAACAAACTTAAATTTACTGCCTCCAGATAATAGATGACAAATAAGAGCTGTCCCTCCTCTTACATAGACGTATAACCCAACATTTAAAGTGAATTGTACATCCAGATCTTACAACCGGATGTACCTCCAGCTGATGCAAACCCCTGTGTTTACACTTGACTTTGTGTTCTTCACGTGAGGTGTAACTTACTGATGATGGTCTCACAGTCCCATCGCTCTACTGGAGGCTCCATGACCATCGCCTCCATCTCCACCACCTCCTGATCTTCATCCTCATCTTCCTCTCTCACAGAGGGCAACTCTGCAGGACCCAGCTGATCTGGTTTCTGACATCTACACACAAACACGCATACGGATGAAGTGATCAATCTGCTGGAGTGACACAAATACACACAAGCAAGCATGCAGATGTGTCACTCACTCTTTCTCTTTCTGTATGAAGTAGTCTTTGATGACCTCCTCAAGCCGATTGCTGTCCGGTTCGATGTAACCCTCCAGCTCAGCGTTATCCAGGGCTCCGATCTCATCGTCGTCAAACTGTTCGAAAAACTATTGAAAAGCACACAGCACAAGAAACAGTGCTTGAAGGAATCTGTCACCCAAACGTGTTTTTATATGCTAAATCTTCCGAAGCAAAAAGATGTTTGTGAGAAATATCCATTATTATTTTTATCAGTTTATTTAGCAATTGATACATCCATCACGTGTCTGCGGCAACATACTAAGTTCAAATATGATGGTCGATAATGTTAAATCTTATTGGTTCGTGTATTTTGCGACTAGTTGTCATATGCATGTTTTATCAAGAACCAATGAAATCGAAAGTCATTAACAGATCTGTAAATTACCATGGATCACTATATGCTCAAAATATTTTAGCACAAACGTATGGTTTCGCTTCAGAAGATAATGGACACGTGTGTCTGTCTGTCCCATTGTTTTCCTGACTTACCTTTTCAAAGCGATCGTCCAGGAGCGTGAGCTGCTCGTTTCTTCTCATGACGGATGAGGTCATCGAGTACTCCGTAAAACGACTCTTCGTTTCGCAATCCATAAACATGAACTCTCGCAGACGGTCTTCCTCATTCTCTGACAGACCACCTTTCGAGTCGTAGTCTTTTTCCTCCTCTTCATCATCTTCATCGTCCGTGTCCTCCCATTCATCATCATCATCATCACCTTCACTGAGGTCGAAAACAGAAATGGCTGATGTGAAACTGCTTTGAGCAGAATTATGAATACAAAGCTTGTGCTGTATCACGTCAACACAGCTGCTGCTTGAAGTACAGCGTTTCATGATTTTATTTTATTTGTCAGCGTTACCCCATGATGTCATTGGCCTTGATGACAAAGTCATCATCAAGCATGTTCTCTGGGTCCTCAAAATTAAAGTCATCATCCAAAGCAGCGACGATGTCTGGGTCCATATCCAATCGCGGCCCTGGATAGATATATATCTTATAATATTAGTATTTTATTTAGTCCAAAGAGTTAAAACAGCCAATGAGGACTTTGACATGCTGTGATAAAGGATTACAGACAGTCAGACATCAGCCCAGTTTGATGATGTTAATCTGATTCTGGATCAGACACGGTCTGCTCACCTGAAACAGGAGCGGCTTTGTTTAGCAAACCCACTTCCTCTTCAAACTCCGTCGCAAACACAGACGACGGCAATGTGATGGAGGCCTGCAACCATGAGAGATCAAAATAAACTTTATCAAAAAACATTTATCATGTGACATACAGGAGATACAAGTGGATCGTGACACTATCAACATTAATACACTCCCTTACTGTTGCTGTGCAAATATGTTCAGTAAAATATATATACAGTTATATATATATACAGTTATATAATGTCAGATTAGACAGAAAGATAATGTTGTGTGGCCTCACAGGAACACGGATGTCATCTCCCTCCAGCTCTTCTTCATCATCATCATCATCATCATCATCCAACTCTGGCATCTTTAATCGAGCATCTCTGCGGACATTAGGAGCGGAGATGAGCTCTGTGGTCTGGGCCACGTCTTTCAGATGCTGCAGGTAGTCGTAGTCATCATCGAAAAACACACCAAACTTGCGTTGCTCATCTTTTCTCTTGTCCACATCTGGCTGTGAGAACACATCCAGAACTTAAGTGACACTGACAAGATGGTGAGGTTTTAACCCAGTCCTCTGGACCACTAAAAACTCTTCACTAACATTCACTGAGAAGATTAAAATAGTCAAATGCAGGTGAATGACAGCTTGTGTCGTATTTCACATTAAAGCAAAAGAAAATAAGGCATTGCATCTTAATAAAGGTAATTTTTAGGTCTATATCATTCAGTCTATTTAATCATCTTGCATATATAATGAGGTCTAAGTAATCTTGGATAAATATATATTGTTGTCTATATAATGTGGCTATATATAATGCAGTCTATAAAGCTATGTACATAATGATGTCTACACACAATGTGCACTATATAATGTAGTCAATAAGGTCTATGTAATGCCATGTGTTTTTTTTAATAATAAGGATATGATATTCATTCATGTTTCTGTGGTCTATATAATGCCATCTACATGCTGTGGAACGAATATAATCCGGTCTAAATAATGCTGTATACATATCCCTATCTATACAATGAGGTCTATATAACCCAGCCTATACAATGAGATCTTTATAATCCTTTCAATAAAATTGTGTCTTTATAATGCTGCGTACATGTTAGCATTATAAAGACACAATTTTATATATATAATGATGTCGAAGTAATTTTGTGTAGACCTATATTGTTGCCTTTATTACGAGGTCAATTTTATGCAGTCTATATTATACTCTCTACATACTGACGTCTACACATAATGTGCACTATATAATGTGGTCAGTATATAATTAGTCAGTATAATAAGGTCTATGTAATGCCATGTGTATAATTTTTAATAATAAGGAGGACTGTAAATTATTTAGTTTTACCTTAGCAGAAGGTAAAAGCACGTGCTGAGGAGCCGTCTCATCCGCGGCCAGCGGGTCTTTCTGACTCCTGTGCACCAGATGAAATGATACTGCATTCTTCTTGTTGATAAAAGCTTTCTTCTTTCTGTGAGGCTGCAAGAAGACAAGAAAATCACAGCTCACCGATATACAGTACAACACACGGCTGTCTCTCTCTCATATATATGTTGACGTTACAAACAGCGTTTTAACGGCAGTAAACATATAGTTTAGTTAGTGAGTGTTTCTAACAATGTGTGTTTCG
Source organism: Paramisgurnus dabryanus (assembly GCF_030506205.2). Taxonomy (NCBI): domain Eukaryota; kingdom Metazoa; phylum Chordata; class Actinopteri; order Cypriniformes; family Cobitidae; genus Paramisgurnus; species Paramisgurnus dabryanus. Next base: position 22,616,014 of record NC_133340.1, on the reverse strand, counting down.
GTCAAAATAAGTTCATCAACACTATAAACTTCTTTTGTTGATAACATAATCAGTTTACTTTTCATTATCACGTTCAAAAATAAACCCGTGTGACGTCTACATTCACCGTGTTCACTTTAAAAAGCAAAACCACACAAACGTTACTCACCATTTTTTATGACAACGGTTGTATTTTTTTGATGTTTCGAAAGAGTCACGTTAAAACCATCAATGTTACGTGTAATTATAATCTATCGAGTCAAAACATGAAGACCCTTCTGTCAGTAAACACATGGACCAGAGCGGACATTTTGAGACTATACCATTTCTGTAGAGTGAAGCGACTGTGCCATAAACCGGCCGATAGTTTTCTATATAAACATTATTGTTTGTAAACAATTGATAGTTTTCTCTGTTTATAATAATATTTTGAGATAAGTAAATAAAAAACTATTAAAGAGCGACCTTTTCAAGTTTGTAGACACCTTTAATTCACTTTTGGTTTAGTCTAAAGACGTGACGCATTGATGACGTAGCTCTGCAATCGCTGTGAAAAAAATAATAAAGAAATGATTAAAAACACTAAAACAAGTTCATCAAGCAAAAAAAAATGTATTTGGTAAATGTTGATAAATATAGTGGATAATTTTAATTTGCGTATATTATAAATGCATTGGTAAAACAATTTAAAAAAAAATTAATATAAATGTTTAGTTTAATAAAATCGACAATAAAAAAATCAGTTTAACTGAATTTTAATAAAAAGGGGCATTTGATTATTTTAAGGGACATTTGACAAGATTTTTTAAGGTATCAAATAAATCTTTGTTTTCCCCAGAGTACGTATGTGAAGTTCTAGCTCAAAAATGCCATATATAGATCATTTGAAGAGTTTCGTTGCAAAACGAGATAAAATCCGTTTTTAAATTTTTTGTCAAAACGTGTTTATTATTATGTTGTTATTATTTTGTTTTATGGTGCTACTTAGCTGTATTTTTTTAGTTATGAAGGTTTAAATCAAAACAAACCAACTGCAGTTGAATTAATATTAATTGGAATGCACAATCAAAAAACAAGATTTCTGAAAAAAAAAAATGGAGTTATCTCGTTTTGCAATGAAACTATAGCGTGTTAAAATTGCCACTTTGTAGGTGTGAGCAAAAATAGCTGTTTGTGGGCATGTCCACTAAATTGCAGTGCCATGGTTGGATAGTGCAGATATTTCCCCCACTGACATCACAAGGGGAGCCAAATGTCAATGACCTATTTTTCACATATTGGCAGAGAATGGTTTACCAAATGGTTTTCACATTTTGATAAAAGCACTGGGGACCCAATTATAGCACTTAAACATGGATAAAATCTGATGTCCCTTTTAAGGAGAAAATGTTTTTCAAACTTGAATATATCTGCTGCTCTGCCATAGTTATCAATAACCATAGACACATGTATTTATAGCACCAACATTTTATTTAATTAATGCACTTTATAAGCATTTTATTTTCTTGTTTTTGATAATTTATGAATGCACCTTTAGAGCTTAGAGAAGTTTAGCAGCCATCAAAACAATATAAGATCTGGCAATAATACAAACACGAAAGGTAATTGTGTATCAAATCAGAGAGAGAGAAATAAACAGAACAGGACAATGGAGATTTGTTTGCAAAATTGTTTTTGTGCGGTAAGTATTAAGAGGAAAGAGCCTGAGAATAAAAAAATGTATTCAATATAAATCAACATCCACAGTGGTTTCATCCATACAGATCTTCCTTCGTTTCTTTTCTTCTTTCATGAAATCCTCAGACATTCATGGACAAAAACAGGAACTGTGGAGAAATAAAAGGCTTTTACCTTAATGTATGTTATAAATGCAATAGCCTTACAAACACATGCCACCAGCTACAGTAGGCCACATGCCTTTGTTTAATTTAGTATTAAAATCACAGTGTGTCATATATTATCACTAATAGCTACATACTAAAACAGGAGATTTTTGTACCTGCTGCATATTTAGACTGATCACGCCCTTATTTTGCTTGTCAAATGCCTGGAAAACTCCTGCAATGAAGAGCAAATCATTATTATCAACATTTCAGAGCATTCACAAATGTAACTAAAACAGAAATAAGTAGAAACCGAATTGTAACCCTATCTGTGAAACCCAGCTAAAGTCACTTTCTACATAAAATCGTAATGTAAAGAACATTCTGTAATATAACCTTAAAATCTTTAATAAAAACTGAGTAAGGTCATGTGATATTAATGATTGAAACCAAACTTTGATGCTCCTAATCTCATTTAGGGTTGCAAAGGGGCAAAAAGTTTCCAAAAAGCTTCCATGGGAACGTAACCTGGGGATTGGAAAATTAATGGGAATATATGGGAACTATTTGGAAATGTAGGGAAATTTATATCAACTATTTAATATACATGAATAAACATTTGGTTTGGTCATAACAGACATGCATTCAAGGTAATACACATTTTGAAGAATCTTTTTACTTACAATCAAGCCGTAGATTTATTTGATTACAAAATCCTTCAGAAATCCTTCTAATATTAATGATTTCTGAAGCATTTTTGATCAAATAACTGCAGGCTTCATGAGCATAAGAGACTTCTTTCAAAAACATTAAAAATAGTAAAGTGTCCAAACTTTCGGGTGGTACAGTAATTCTGTATGATAATTATCAATGATATAGGCAACTCTGCAATTTTTTTTCCCATTCATTTCCGTTCATTCTCATGAAAAGTTTCCAGCATTGAAAATTCCCAGAATTTTGCAAACCTAATTTCATTATGAGAAATGACTTTAGTCTGGATTTCACAAAAAGGTTTTGCATCAATTGCAGTGTATTTCTGTTATGCAAGACACAGGCACTTACTGAACATGTTCTCCAGACGAACAATACAGGTCAGGTAATCGTCAAAGTCAATGTCATAGTTGGCATCCATGAACCTGAGACCCAGCAACTGCAGAATTTTGCTATTCAGCTGCATCCCTGGATTACAGAAAACACAAAGAAAATATGAAAAAGGTTTAATTTGCATTATGATTATTTAATATTTTAAAGATCTATGACAGTCTCTTAAAATGACAAAAATGCTGTATATGCTTACCTGCTGCATTGAGAGCGCTGCGGAGCTCGTAGGCAGACATGCGGCCTGAACGATCCGTATCGAAAGAAAGGAACAGCATCTACCACAGTGAACACAATGTGATTATAACATCTACATAAATACACAGACTTATTTAGAATACGGCAGGCAGACTGATACTATGAAAGATGAATCTGACATCTAAAATCACTAAAAATTGCCATTACTGAAAGTGTTTGACTTACAATCCACTTCTTCAGTTTATCCCAAAAGACTTTGAACTCATTAAATTCCAGCAATCCTGTGTTATCCACCTGTACTCAAGTTCAGGAAAACTCCAAAAATATAGTAAAGAATAAACCATGACATCCTAAAATATTATTTACACACCTGTATTTACCTCACACGTCCAAAGCGCATTATTTTATCAGTATGTGTGTTCCCTGGGAATCAAACTCATGACCTTTGCAATGCTCCTGCGATACTCTACCAATAAAGCTACAGGAACCAAATTTAAACTATTGTATTTTCAGAAAATTGATGCCAAGCCTGTGCGGTATTTTAAAAATAAAAGTCCTAATATGTACCATTTAGGTAGAGATAGGCATACATTTGGTACCAAAAGGCACCTTTGAAGTACTAATATGAACTCTTCAAGAGCAAAGATGTACTTTTTAAAAGGGTACCGCCCCAGTGACAGTTATAGGAAGTATTTTTTGACCATTTTTTCTTACAATAAATTTTTTTCTATTGTGAAAAACAGCATAGTGACCATAGAAAGGATACATCCATAAGATTTATGATGCTGTGGCAGGTGATGAGGCTCACGCCATCAAACTTGACTTCTTTTCCTAAAAGTGATCGTAAACTTGTTAGTATGCATATAGACACTTAGACATTATAACCAGTCTTTGATTAAATTGGTTGATTGACTCACTTCTGCTCAGAACTCCATTCAGCACCTGCTGTAGTTCTCTGGCACTGATGGCCATATCCTAAAGAGAAAACATCTTTAAAATAAGACCACAAGAGGGCCCTCAAAGCCTACTCTTATTTCCTGCCTACATTATAGCACTACATTGAGTCGAAAATGTCTTAAATGCGGTAGAAACTTAGAGTAGTCCTGAGGTCTTTCTTACGTTAATATTTCTTTGAGTTTTAGTTTTTATGCACTGCAAAAAATGATTCTCGAGAAAAAAATTCTTAGTATTTTTGTCTTGTTTTCAGTAAAAATATCAAAAAATTCTTAAATTAAGATGCTTTTTCTTGATAAGCAAAACGACCCAAGAAAATAAGTCTAGTTTAAAGACAAAAAATATCAAATTTAAGTGATTTTGTGCATAAAACAAGCAAAAAATCTGCCAATGGAGTAAGCAAATTTGAAGATGTGACATCATTGTAATACACTAAATTTGGGTCATGGTACTATCCCTGCTAAGATCCAAGTTCTAATTGTTTCTATTATAAATATCATTATGACACATATTTGTGTAGAGCATTTCTTTGTAAAGTGTATTTTGGACCTTATTCCAGTAGGATTTATTTGTTTTATATTTGTTTCCATCTGTCAGATAAAATCCCGCCAACAGAATTCAACACATTACCAGTAGAGACTGACAGAATCCATTAACGTTCTCATAAAAACCCAATACAATAATTTTTGGGCATGTATTACAGTAATACTATAGTTTTCTTTGTGCTACGATGTAAAAACCCTGAATATTACCATCTGATACATCACTGTGTCATTTAAAAACCACATAAGGATATCCAGTGTGTCTCACCGAGCCAGCGATTTGCTCAAACAGTCGCCTCAGTCCTTTCTCCTCATCGGTTTCTTCCTCAGGAGGGTTTGGTATCGGTGGCTTTAAAGATCAGAGAAAATGCATTGTTACATATTATCAGTGCACACAGACAGTCAAACACATTTAAATCCATAACCAACTTATCGGCTATTATGGTAATCAGTGCCAGAAAATACATACTGTACATGTCAAATTAATCCCTTTTTTTACACCTTAGCATCATTTATTCATAGGTGGAGTTTGGTGTTTGTGCTTGGGGGCAGTGGGATACTTTGAGATTAGTGAGTTTAAAGGGAACATTTCACAAGCCTTTTTTACACTGTAAACAATTTTGGTGTCCCCAGAGTACATATGTATTTTTAAGTGTCCTTTTAAATGCAAATGATCTGAGATAATGCAAACACGGATCACCATAATGGTGGTTTGTTGAATGCAAACACTGATCGCCATAATGGTGGTTTGTTGAAATTGCTTTTATCGAAACATCATAGAGACAACAGTTATGGTAAGTACTTTAAAACATAATTTTTCAGAACTCTATATTGCAGTGGTACCTAATGTTAAAAATGGTTTACTGTATTTAGTACCAATAACTGTAGTAACTACATTATAGTATTTTGGTGGAAAGCTTGGTAAATGATTGTAAGGGAATGCAGTACATGATCAGTTTGACAGGACTTACATCTGGAAGATCTGCCGTAATGGTGTTTCCCATCTCACTGCAAAAACCAACAACCAAAACTGAGTCAACCACAAACATTTATAACTTAACTGTCCAACTAATTTTCACGGCCACTGTATGTAAATATCAAAACTATATTTTTAATCAGGCTAATAAAACTGAGCAAAATGGTTGGCCACATACATGGCTGCAGCTTTGCTCTCTGAGAAGATCCGGATAAGGAAGTCGGCTTCTTTGTGTGCTTGGAAGGTGGTTGGCACCAGCAGATAATTTCCAGGTGGCAGTCTGAAGCGTTCAGACACCTCCCTCATGTTGACGTAGGTACGGCTGCGTGCTTTAGAGGGGTTGTACCGGAAGAAGTCCTTGCCCTGGTGATCTTCTTCACCTGGAGCCTTGAGTCCATCAAGAATCGAGAGTCAAACTTTTGTGTTGCAAGAAGCATCTAGCAGTTCTCCAAACAATATTTATTCTTTTAATTTCTGTACAGTCATTTGTAAAGTCATTTTTCCATACTACTGCATTACTATGGTACGCAAGACCCCTTACCTCATAAACGGCAAAGCCGATGGTCTCCAAGTCAAGACCCTCCTTTCTGAGACGCCTCCGGTTCTTCTGCATGAGAGCCACGATTACACTACACAGACGGTCATTTTCATCTGGATCAGTCAGACGAAGCTTGAACTGAGGGTTTGTCCAGAATGTGTCTGGGAATCGAAAAAACAGAAACCATCACCTAAATGTGGTCGCAGGCACGATGTGACACTCTTACGAGTTTTGTGCTCTGACTGCTAGGTAATGGGTTCGATTCCCAGCTTTATCTGAAAGTACTTAAATGTAGACGAAGCTAAGCTCCGGTCTCTTACCGATGAAGTTCCTGCATCCACCAGCAGTGGAGCCTCTGATCCAGCTGCCCTCAAATATATTTACAGACCATTTCTTCTTAGTGTCATCCGTCAGAGCGTCCGGAGATAGGTTACAGATCTCTACCTTATCGTAATTGGCTTTGAAGTCTTCAAACTCCATCCTTTAACATGACATATAGGTTAGTACCGCAGAGTTTTGAGTTTGATGAATTACAGGTCTGGGATCTTTATACAACAGGTCACACTTACCAGAACTCTCCGTCTTCCAGTGCATTGTGAAGCAGTCGATTTTTGTCAGCAGGGTCAATTCCACTCCATTCCCTGGAGCTATTTAAGATTGACAACACTTGTCATTGAAAACACATCTCATCAAATAGAGAAATGATTAGGCTCAAGGGTGTAGATTTGTTAAAACATTTGAATGATGTCATACTTGTCGCTCCATCTGCCATTCCACTCCACCTGACCCCAAGGGTTTCTGACCCGGACTAGTTGGACTTTAGATCCTCTGTAGTTGACCTGAGGAGACAGGATTAAGGGTTAAAAGGCAGTAACACCATTAAATCTGACATTATATATCTGTTTCTATGGTTACCTCTTCTGCTCCAGTGATGGAGTAGGCGTGGCCTTTAACCAGACCAGTAGTGGTTTGGGCTTCAGACTCAGCAGAACTTGTAATCTAATGATCAGAAAAGGCCACATGCAAGAGTTCTAATGAAGTCATCCGAGTATATCACCATATCTGGCTCATTTGTGCTATATTTCACTTTTAAATGTGATTTGTACGGTATTTATGCAGAACTTTGCTTACATCGATTGAGCAGCCGAGCATAGATCCTCTGTCCACAGCTTTCTTAATGATGGTGAAGAGGTTAGTGGGAGCGGTCTTCGTTTCATACATCTCCCCCACGCCACCTGAGAAGTCCTCCATGGCCTCCATAGTGCTCCCACCTTTCAGAGCTTCATAACTGCCGTTCATTCTGAAAAACACACATGAGTTGATGATGGATTTATGGGTACGGTCTGGCATATGACTGAATTGTTATGTTTTGTAAGGCACATACTTGGCGTAGGCCTTCTCCAGAAGTGCACTCCAGAACTCTGTGTTGTCTGCGGAGTGGACATACACCAGGTTGTTCCTCACACATGGAAGTCTGTCATCCACCACAACATCCATCCACTTATTATGCTGCCAGAACTGAAGAAGAAAATGGGCTGGGATTATAACTCTTAAGGTAAAATCTCCAGGAAAGTATTTAAAAAAATATCTATGTCCTAGTATGCAGTGAACTGTATCCAGTAGGACTGAATGCTAAACTTATACTCTCCAGAAAATCTTATTCATCCCATTGTGAACAACTAAAATATGATATCATGGTTGGGATACAAGTTTCTGAACTGATCGTGTTAATTTGAATATTTAACATTTATGCATCTGGCAGACGCTTTTATTCAGAGGAACTTGAAATGCATTCAAGCTCTTCATTTTAATACTATGTGTGTTCCCTAGGATTGAACTTATGACCATTTGTGCTGCTTTCCCAATGCAGGAACTTTAACTTATATTAGTTTAGTAGTTAGTTTACCATTTGTTGTTTCATTATTCATTCATTTAAAGCAGAGAGTTACTGTAAGACCAAAAGTGTCACACCTGGAAATGGAAAATACCAGCGTAGCCACGGTCAAAGTCCTGGTCATGTGGTACAACTCTCTTTAGCGTCTCATCGTACATGGTCAGAGAGGCAATCGCAGCCAAAAGCCAACAATCTCCTGCATTGGAATACAAGAAAGAAACCATAATGTGCTGCACTTTGATCAGATACTTTGTTTTTAAAACTCACTCATGATTTCAAATTTCAACAAACAATAAAATATTGCAAGTGACAGATTTGATGGTAAAACATACCCAGCTGTCCCTGGCAAATGTCGGTCCTGGTAGCTCCTCCAGAGATAAATTTGGGGTCTTTGCATATTTCCTGAGTTTGAACAAATGAGAAATAATATTGATCTGATCAGACCAGGCGTGTAACTGGGATGAAAGGTCATTCAGGGCTTGCCCCAGAAACCTCAAATTATGGATCTACTAAAAAAAATTCCCTTTAGTTCATAAACATAATGCACTTTGAAACATATAAATTATTATAGATGAGATAATCCAACTATAATTTGGATTTTGAAGCAGAATCTAGTATTGTTCATATTCAGTATTTAAACATATTATTCACACAATGTCATCAACAAAAAGCAATGTTCTAATTATTTTTTCTTAGATCAAACAAATATCTTTAAAACTGTACCTACAATACCTCCAAATCGATCACTTCTTTCAAAAAAATGTTAGAGTTTGGTGGCCAATAGTATTATTAAGTACTGACTATAAGATTTAAACTTGATTCTATTAGTTCAATGTTGTTAAACTTAAACCTACTAAAGTTATACAACAAACCCAATGATCTGTGGTTACAGAGTGAGAGAGGGACGTGTGTAAACACACATGATGCCTCTGTGAGGTGTGTCACATTCTCAAACCTCAATCTGATCATATGAATCTACAACGATTTCTCACTTGAGTGCATATTTAAGCATGTTCTGCTGGAACGCCCTGGAATGCAATGCAGTTGTAGTTTCATTCAGAGATCCATCAGGTCACACCAAAAGCAAGAAGAGTGGGCAGAGAAAGGTGTGGACCTGAAGTGGATGATTGTCATTTTTTTGAGTTTATAGGGGGTCATCATTTAGGAAGATATTGTATGACAACCTTGTAGTCTTGACAAACTGTTCCAAACACCAAATTTAACCCAATAATCTATTTCCACCAAAACTCAGATACTAGATTCGCTCAAATAATGCATCAGCAACTAAAATAATCTGCATTCCTCGCATACCAACATAACATCGGCATTGGGGTTGACTTCATTGACTGCATAATTTGTCGTGTATGAGCCCTGCAGTCATATACCACTAAAACACAACAAAAAAGCGAAATGCATAGGAATGAAGATAACCTGTTTGATTTGAGATCTTAAAATGCACTGCAAACCTGTGCGACAGGTTATAAAGGTGCAGACAAAATAAAATATAAAAATTACACAAAAATAAACAAGTTGTGTGACAGAGGTCCAAATGCTTGCCATCATTGCTTGCCATCTGCAACCCCACTTTTGTTCATCCATTAAGTTTAAAGAGAAACATCACATCACACAAAAATGCTTCTACCATCCAAAAATGAATTTTTACGCTGATAAATATTAAGTAAATATAAAATCAGTTACGACTGAATATAATCCAAGTTAAAACACATCCAAAAATATTCTAATCATTTAAGTCTATAGAGTTATGACTGACATAACACAGATTTCAGTGGACACCCCTAAAATAATTTCCAGGCTGCCAGGGATCGATATCCCAAATTTGACATTTTCTACTACATCCTATCAGGTGAATTAGGTCATCTTTATAATGGGAAACTATGCTAACATAACCATATTACATACATAACCAAATCATATGCATCATATCGAATGCATTTATCAGAATCAAATCTTGGAGTGACATCTAAATAAACTGCAGAAGCCAAGTCACCTTTATTGTGTTACATATTTTAAATAAATACAATACAAGCACATCAACAGGTTTCAATATCTCACCTTCGGCCTCTTCCATTCAAAGTTTATTGGGACCTTTTGGCTATAGAAGAGCGAGTCGTCCACCGCAGGAAAGTCTGGATCCTCAAACAACTTTCCACTCCGCAAACACTCCTGTCGCAGCTGCTCATAAGTCTTCCCATCATTCTGTGTGCTCTCCACCTGGACCTTCTGCCCACGGCTGTTTTGGGTGGTATTGTAGGGCATCTTAACACATCTATAAGCTCCAGAACCACAGCGAGTACTGAGGATCTAAAGTGCCGAGTGTATGTCGGTGTGTGGATAAATGCAGCCGCATGGGCCGATTTACAGGCTTGTCAAGTTAATGTCACACCCGTCAATAGCAGAAACAGGTTTGGGTGAAAGCAACCACGCCTGTGTGTCTACATCAGAACTTTTGAGAAGGAAGTATACTTGATTGAGAACTTGACTGTGGTGTTAGTGTACTGAAAAGATAATTGGACAGAACTGTGGTGCATGAGAGATATAGCAATGAGTTTTAAGACAGAATTGAAGAAAGAGACGATGACAGGTGGAAACGTTACAAAAATATATTTACAACTTGAAGTTTGTTTTTATTTTTCAGTTACAAAAAGGAGCAAAGTGGCTCTCATATACGTCGACCTCCATGGATATGACAACATTGAAGATTCACAGAGGATCAAAACGAAATTAAGTGCATGGTTATAAAAACTGAAATTGATTTAAATTAGTTTGACTCTTTAACAGCATTTCTCACTGTATTTGACGCTTTACTGGAGAACAACAGCATTACTTGTTTGCTTGATGAATTGTTGTAATAAAACTAAACTCAGTTTATCTTGAAGCAAACCTGTTGATCTATTAAGAATGACTTTCTGAACTAAGATTAAAGTCTAGAATAAAGAAAAATGGATGAACAGAGAGATCTGACAAAAATATATTTCTAACATTTACACCTGTATGAGAACAGCAGGCTGTAGACCTCTCTGACATGAGGAGGCATCACTAAATAAACCAAAACATCTCAAACACACATTTACAAAACATACACACGTGGGCGAGGCTCAAAAAACCTGTCGGGAAACATGTCAAAGTCACATTTCACCCAAAATCAAAGGACAGAGTTTATTTTAAGATCAGTAAATTGTTTTGCGTTTACATTTTTATGCATAAAGCCCTTTTTTATAAATGAATTACGGCTGTCAAAAGATTAATCACGATTAATTGCATACAAAATAAAAGTTTATGTTAGCATAATATATATTTGTGCGAGTATTATGTGTAATATTATGCTTATATAAATTCACACATGCACGTATACATTTAAGAAAAATGTGTATTTTTTATTTTCATATAATATAAAATATATCAATTTAAATAAATATATATACAAATGTAAATGTTTCTTAAATACATACATGCACGTGTGTGTATTTATATATACAAAATAATTACACACAGTGCGCACACGCATATTATGCAAACACAAAATTTATTTTGTATGCCATTAAATCGCAATTAATCTTTTGACAGCCCTAAAATATATGCATGTTTGACCATTAATAAAAACTAAATCTATTTCAGTGAAAATGTGCAATGAGACTAATAACAAGCCTAAAAAAAATAAATTAATTAATTTTCCCGAAACAATACAATTCCTCAATGTTTCCTTTTGATTTTGGGGTGAAAGCTGGACATGTTCGTATGACGTTCATCCACACACACTTCCTACTGTTCTTGTTTCTCTAGCGCAGTGCCCGTCACCAGCAACAAGTTACAGGCCATAAACTGGACGTTCAGTATATTACTAGTATTGCCCGTGTATTGTCCAATCAGCTCGCTGCTAGAGCCGTCAGACAGGGCAGTGCCATGCGAGTTCCGTATGTCCCACACCCGCACAGAATTATCCATAGACGCGGAGGCCACCAGACTACTGTCCGGGCTAAAGGAAAGGCTTGTGATGCTATCTGTGTGACCCCTAAGGTCTTTGAACAACGTGCCGGATGCGAGGTCCCACAGTTTCAGTTTCTGATCCTCTCCGGCCGACGCCAGGTATTTCCCGTTGGGCGAGAAGGCGAGCGATTGCACGGGCCCGCGGTGCCCGGTGAACAACCTGACGGACGCCCCCTGTTGCGTGCTCCACAGGCGCACCGTTTTGTCAGTGGAGCCGGTCGCCACGTAATTAGAGTTGGGGTGAAATTTGACGCAGTCGACATCGGAGAGGTGGCCGGCGTAGAGACGGAGCGGGTACGTGCGGGCGAAGCTCCAGAGGCGAGCGGTGCGGTCTTGAGATGCCGTGGAGAAGTACATGCTGCAGGGACTGACGTCCACGTCCCAAACGGGGTAGGCATGGCCATGGTACAGGACTGTGTTGGTAAAGCTGTTCAGATCCCAGAAGCGCACGGTGGAGTCCTCTGAACAGGACAGCAGACCGGAGCCGTCGGTGAGGAAGGCTGTGCGGTAGACGGGACCGCTGTGAGCACGCAGGGTCTTAATTTCACTGCCTGAGGTGTACTCATCGTCTGCCTGATGAGAAATGGTCAATTACACATGAGCTTTGTTAAACACACTGAGTCAGGTATAGAATATAATTACTTAATAATAGACGGATATTTAAATGGACATTATAATCTCCTCCATAATACAGTTTTCAGAGATTTGTATCTAGGTAAAGAACAAGCTATTTCCTTTCAAATTATAGGCTTTTATTTTATAGCATTTATGACTAGGCCTAGGCATTTCTAGGCCTCTAGCGATGTAAAGTTCTTACTACCAACCATTATTTTGATAAATAGATGGCCCTGCTCTAAACTGAGCCACTTTTGCTTAAACCTTCCAACTAGCCAATCAAAGCAATGCTTTCATAGCACTACAGTAATCCAAAGATTAAGCCGTCACTCACCTCTTCCTCAAGCAGGTCACATGCGAGTCGTATTTTAGACACATCAGTCCTGTGAGGCCCCGCCTTCAGTTTCCGTGCCCGTAAACTCCACAGTTTCACGGCCGAGTTATCAAAGCCAGCGGCAAGCAGGCGGCTGTCCGCCGAAACCTCCGCCGTATTGAGCAGTTGGTCCGTGTGCTGGAACGCGTAGAAGCAGACGGTGGTGAGTGAAGGCGGACCCTCTCGCACGCGCTTTATACAGTCCTGCAAGGCATCCAACGCGGCCTCATTTTGAGGTAACCCAGTGGTGACGTCCACAGGCTCCGCCCCCTCCGTCCCATCCACCGCAGTGTAGGTGGCAGACGAAGAGGTTGTGTTTCCCGCTCCGAGCCCAGCCCCATACAGCTGGTAGTCTGTTCGGCGCACCGCTGTAACTTCAACCTGGAAACATTTTTGACATTTGAAATCATGGTAGGGAAGTTTATCAATATTAAAATGCTTTTGACTACGGTACGATGTCTGGTCACCTTGCAGGTCTTTATGGAGATTAAGAGCCTTTTAAAGATAAGTAATCAAACTACAGATCATTTTTACATGATTTTGAAAAGTGGGTTTATAAAAAATGGATACCACAATAACAATAAGTTGGTCACAATAAAAAACAAATACCAGGATGTGATTTTCTCTTCATCCAACAGTGCTTTCTAGTCTTTCTGGTGAACAGTGAGCATGGCACCGAATGATTGGGTGTGCCATCTGGACTACGACTAAATAATGGGCTATTAGACTACTGTAAACTTGGTTATAGTGCTACAATTCAGGTCAAAGGCTCTTTGTTCAAGGTTATTTTGAAATGATGTACCAGTCAGTCAGCTGGGTAACATTACTCATACCTGTATATGTGTGCTGAGCACCCAGCAGATGGCGCTGTTATCTTCACTCTGCATGTAGCGCAGCAGGTAGCTGTAAGCTTGATCTGTCAGGTGAACCACATACTTATGATCCAGGAGGGAACACAGCTTTGGGTTTGAGGTCACATCCTGTTACAAGAAACAGGACATTTAGCATGCAAGTCACAAACAGAGATCTACGGTAAATTTACATTTTTAAGAGTATCAATTGCGACGCAGTGACTGACCTGCAAAGAGAAGACTCCTCGCAGCAAATCCACGATGGCTTTCTGCTCAGGGTCTTGCTGGAAGAGCGAATGGAAACGACCGTAAAACGAGTCTACCGCCCCCTTCAGGCCACAGCGTGCCATGTTCAAGTGCAGGTAGAGAAAGAGTGGAAATAATACCCCACTCACCTCCTTTGTACATGATGCGTCTGCATCTACGACAGAATAAAGTTGTTAAAACTGAGATCAATGCAGCCAAACGTGCAGAAGAACGAGACACGGATGCAGCTCTTACCTTGCAGAAAGGAGCGCAGTTTGGAGAACTGGGACTCGTACTGCTGTGGGTCTGATTGACAGGGGGCTGCGGACACCACATTTGTACAGCTGGACTCTGTCTGAACTGCACATGAGAGAGATAGATATGCATTATTATTACTATTGCTTCAGGGGTAATGATCCAAACAAATCTCTGACCAGTAGTGATACTGGTGTGCAACGTCATCATGAATATTATCTCAAATCACAAGTTAGGCTTGTACTAATTTAAAATATGAACACTGCGATATAAAAGTGATGTTTACCTGTCAGACTAGCAGCCATCTCCTCAGCGGACTGGGAGAGTTTGGCTCCCTTCAGAGACCCATCTGTGTCTGTGTACTGCCTCCTTTTCAGGTACTGGGACACAGCATGCTGGATCTGTTCGGTCCGGACGCGCTTCATCTCCTGCAGAGAACATATATTTTAACGCTTATGTAATCACATGTATGAATTTAACCCCAATCCCTCACCACCTCATAACCCTGAAAGCAGTCTATATAGCATTTAGGGCAACTTTATAGCTGAACTTGTTTGAATAGTTTGAACATTCGAATTGATTCAATTTCTGAGTAACATACGTGTCTAAACATTTGATTCAATTTTTGAGTAATGTAAGTGTTTGAACATTTTATATAATTTCTGGGCATTATAACACTGTTCAAACATTGAATAAGTTTATTTTTTGCGCATTACAGACGAAACAAATAAAGCAAGCTGACGAATCATGAAATAGGTGGACTCATCTTTTATCTTTTGGTCTGAGCTGTAAAATACACTAAACAGAATAAATATAAGGCTGGCTGGGATCTACAGATGCAGATTTAAGCGCGGCCTCAAGCACTGATCGCTCATCATCTTTACACTCCGATCACAATTCACTGATGCCTAGAGCTGTTTATCAGGTTAATAAAGCTAGTTAACACTTACTGCATAATCTGTACGTGACAGGCCGAGAGAAAGGCGCTCTTTGAGCCATAAAATATGTTTAGGAGAAACCCGCTTCTTCACTCCATCTGTCTCCCTCCACTCACATCTTCTTCTTCTGCGCTTATTGAGATCATGAGGCGCTGACATCACACGCGCGGCACAGCGACATCTAGCGCACCGAGTGACTCACTGCAGGCTGTCAAAACAACTGCAAAACAGTACATTTTATTTTTGAAAAATGTAATTTTTAGTGAGCTTAATAGATTTTGTCTTTGCACAACCTGCTATTTAATTGTACTGTAAATACACTGCAAAAAGAAATGATATATAACAGTCAATATTTAAGTATGTATTTATGTAAGTTATATAGTACATCACATAATTATCTGTGCTGATCTAAGAGTTATGTTAAATATTTTAGCTTTAAAACTACTTTTACAGCCACGGATATTTAAAAAATACTACATTTCCCAGCGTACTCATGTGAACGCGTCCACCAATCATACGACGCGGTTACGTTTGAATGACGCGCATAGTGTGCGTCAGGTTGCAGTGAGAGCGCGGAAAAGGGGATTTCAAGTATTTTCGGGTTTCATCGGTTCTGAATGACTATTTGTCCGGTGTAAACAGACTGTCGGTCCAGTATGTTTTCTCCCCGCGGCACCCCGAGCTCAGGCCGCCGACAGACGCCCCGAAGCGCCGTTCGGAAGAGTTTGAGCGCGGCACAGCCGGGACTGTTCTCACCACGCCGTTCGGCAGCCAGGTAAAACCATACTGAGTAAAATTGACACATTAATATTTGTATATACTAAGATATGGCATGCACTGTAAAGTACCACGGTAACACCAGTCTTTTCTCATATCAAGTTTTTGTTTGTGATATTATAGTAGTGTTATTTTTTCCTCAGGTTTATAGGTTATAAAAGATGCACCAATTACATTTTTTGATATGATTATTCAGACTGATATCTGCCGATACCAATACTAGTTTGGTGGTTATATTAACTTATATTAACATTTTTGAATAATGACCAATAATATTGAACTAATATTTGTTTACATTTTCTATATACGGAGCTCAAATTCATTGCATTTTCCTGTTCTCTTTTGATTGACAGGATATATCGGCCATGACTATCGGCTGTTTAAACTAGCGTCTATATAAAATTTGCTTTTGTCAAACAATAACACTTATTGACCGATGTGTCAGTGCATATCTACTAGTCATAGGGTCTTGAAATTAAACTATCTATCTAATTTAAGACTTTATTACATGTCATTGCTTTAACTTAAGTAATTCAATAAATAATAATGAGGATCATAATACTTTTACAATAGTAATTTTTTGACAAATCCCTTTGCTGTTTTTTCTTACCGAAATAATGTATTATTATTTATTTAATTTTATATTAGTGATATTAATATTAGTTTATTATAAATGATTAATTGTAATTACTTTATTGACATAAATACGTTTTGAAGTGTTGATTTTATTGTTTTTTATTTAGACGGTTTCAGCTGTAACAACATAAACAAGCGGCTGCCGTGGTCCGCACGTAACTTCCGGTAAACTTCGCTAAAAAATAAATAACAACAAAGTTCTTTAAATGCAGTTTATTTATATAACAAGCAAAAAAACAACACAGCTTACATAGGAAAACAAAACATGTATTATTTTCGACAAGACATTTGTTCAAGAGATCAGTTTGGCAACTAGTCAGACCATTAAAAAAAAGAAACCAGAAGTAAAGTTCGGATCCAGACGTGTATCGCGTCAGCGTACGTGCGTCCGATGAAGCCATCTATACTTTTTGTATATTTTAGAAAGTGTCCATAATTACCTAAACTAAGACAATAATAATTTATATATAATATATTTAGTTTTATGACTCTACATTTAACCACATGTAAAATAATTATATTTATATTTTAAATAAAAACAGCTTCTATAATTAATTACATCAGACAGGTTTTTCTTTTGAGCAAAATTTATTTTATTTTAATTTTCGCATATTTATAAGGAAGAAACAACGTTATGGATGTGACTTTTTTCTGTTATGTATATGACAAGCATGAAAGGTGAATACTTGACTATGGAACCCCGCAGGGATGATGTATTTTGTTGGCTAACCCGGAAGTTAGCGTTACACTGGTTCTCTCGCCATAAAACCCATTAATTGTTCCCATAGACTTATGGATTTTTGCAAAAAAAACCTCTACTGTTTAACAAAAGTTTATGACACTTACACGTTTTGTCCAACAAGTTAATTCTCACAGATAAACACAACTAAAGTCTAAATGCGTTTACTAGAAATAAAAACAAACTTAGACTTCAAAATTCATAAAAGTTGTGTTCATCTGTGAAGATTTTCTTGTTGGACAAAACGTGTGTGTGTCATAAACTTTTGTTAAACACAGAGCTTATTTTTTGTGACAGTCCAAAATAAATGGTCTTTTTAGCAAGGGAGCTACTGACTTCCAAGGTTGGCCCTGTCATCCCTGCGGCACTTTCTTGGTCTTTAGTTTTCTGTAGCTGATGTCTGACATCCATTGGTCTGCTTTCAGAGCGTCCTCTCGAGTGCAGAGTCATGCCGCTGTGGATTCGAGAAATTTTGATGTTCAGACGTTCGGATCATCTCTGCCTGTCAAAGTCATGGAAGCGCTCACCATGGCCGATGGTACAGATAAGTATTTTACACCATATATAAAGGCTGTCTTTCAAAACCCAAACATGCAGTCTAAGGGGGCAGTTAATTTGGTTTCGAGACACAGGGTTGGTTAAGGGTTTAATTATATGACATTGTGTTGCAGTGGATGATCAGATCTCAGTAAAGGTTGAAGAGTCAGGTTGGGCGTGGATGGTTTGTGGAGAGAGGTTGATCATATGGAAAGTATCTCAGACCGCTGTGGCGAAGGTGAGGAAGAGACACAATCGCTTGTTTTGATGTATTAGCTGCTGAGATTGTGTAACTGTGTTTGTCCCCTCGTTGTCGTCGTAGCTGTCGGTGTGCAAGGAACTCCAGTTGCCTTCCAGTGAGTTTGCATACAGCGCCGATCTCATTTCCATAAATTCTTCCAGTTCTTTGAAGACGGCACCCATACAGGTGAGCTCTTTCTTTCGGTAGAGAGAAGAAATACGATTGGCCGCATTTCTAATCTGTTGTATATCCTTTTGCAGTCCATCTGTGCGTTGGTTGTGTCTCCAGATGGTTCAGCTCGTTTCTGGCCCAGTCTGGCTCATGAAGGGACGTACACTGAGACGTCTATGGACCTGGGTGGAAACCTGTGCAACTACGTAGCATCCATTAAGGTGGGACAGTCGCACTTAATGAGCTTTTCTTTATACAGTTATGTTTAGAGATATTTATTTGTCTTCTTCCTTCAACCAGGGTGGTAATTTCCTCGTGTCGTCGTTCCGCGGCCAGGTGCTCCGGGTCATTCCGGATTCATCCGGTAAACTGTACCAGAGGCCCGCGCAGCAGGGTCAGAGAATACTATCAGGAATTGGCCGCAGAGTTTCCAGCCTGTTCGGCATCCGCGGAGCCCCGTCAGACCTCACGGTTAGAACCGTCCTCCGTTCTCACTGTGATATGAGGTTTGATGTGTTCCGATGCTGACGGATGTCTCTCCTCTCAGGTGTTCAGCGTGTTGTGGATGAAAGAGTCCGGCTGGCTGTATACTCTCAGCTCTTGTGGGATCAATAAGTGGGAGGTGTATGAGAACTATGAACAGCAGGTTTTGAACTTGAGCATCAATCAGAACATCGCAGACAGCATCGCCGATGCCATCTGGGTCAGAATTACATGCAAGCTTAACACATTTTTATAACCAACAAATCCGTTATATGTTGTCTGATCAACTGGCTGGTTTTGGATATTGAAGTTTAAGCATTATTAAAATACATTTTGGTGAACGACTAGTCCTGACCCATCTTCATCTAACACTGTGTTTGATCTCCTTCATCTTTTGTAGGACTCAGAAAGCAACTACTCTGAGATCAAGAAAGGAGTCAAAGTGGCTTATCTGGACATGCAGCTCAGCGAGTAAGTGTTTGATGATGTTGAATATTATATTCATATTTGTGTAAATACAAATGTTTTAAGTGTTCCTGTGGCTCAAACGTCATTAGTGCGTTGTGTCTGCCAAGGCCATGTATTCGATCCCAGGACTACATACTTATTAAATAAATAGTTAAATTAAATATGAAATTAAATAAATGCATGCATGTAAATATAATACACAGCTTGTGTATCACACATAGATTGTAAAAAAAAGATGGACGACGCGTCGTCGCCTCCCACCATTGTAATGAATTGAAGCCAAAAATGTCCAACCACGGTCGCCGCCATGTTACGTAAAAACGTTGGTTTGGAGCCAAGGCATGCGCAGAAGGAATCGTCGCGGTATCAAACTTCCGCCCAAACCCTCGCTCGACCAATTCAACCACGCCAATCATAACGACACGCCCCGTTTCTATAGCATCAAATTACAAGCTAAAATGAAACTTACCACAATAATGAAACCTTGAACATATATCAGCGTGATAACAACTACTTGAAAGGACCAAAACCATCTTTCGGAAACTTTTATTGGAAGTGTAAATATTTTCTTTATTTAGAGCAGAGTCCCATTGGTTTGCATGGAGAGGGTGGGGTTTATGACTTGTACTGCAGCCAGCCACCAGGGGGCGATCAAAGAGCCAGAGGCTTCACTTTTCAAGGCTTATGAGGCACACCCGGTATCACAGTTGTGTGATTGGTCAGCTGTAGCTTGTGTCTGATTGGCTATCACTGTATGTCTCTGCAGAGCAGGATTGGTGGTGCTGGCAGCAGCGTGGCATCCTGCCGACACGCCATGCCTGGCATATTTCTGCCTGGTCACTCTTGCAGAAACCACAGCCCCCAGCCCAGACCAGCTCTCTGTGGAGGTTACAAAGTACAACCCGCCCTTCCAGGTACATCAGATGCCTTATTCGAGAAGGACTAATATTTTTAATGCATCGGTAAACAATAACATGTATTTTTATTTGTGTGGTAGAATGAGGAGGAGCTACAGAAGACTCGTTTGATTTTGCCTGTGGTGTCCAGTCCTGCTGCATATCTCTATAATGAGGAGATGGTGTACGCCTGCAGCACCGGTGCTGGACGTGGAGGTCCTCCAGAAGAGAAGATTTCTTTTAGCCTTCCAGGTATGTAATGTGATGTCAGTAAACCCAAACTTACTTAAGCCCTTTTCACACAGATTTTCCGTAAGATACACGGGACAGGCATCCTGGAATTTTACGGGACCGCTTGATATTTTATTCATTCACACTGCCAAGTTTACACGGCATCTGATGGTCCCGGAAAGACACGTGACATGTTGAAAGTCCCGCCCTCTCTTCTACGCAGCGTCTGAAGTTTGCATATTATTTATTATTTCTCTCTCCAGAAACAACTCGCGTGCATTTTTGTTTATGATAAGACTACAAAGGAGCGCGTGAATGCACAGTTCTATTCTGGTGAATGATCTCAGCTTCAGAGTGGATATTTGACAAGCTCCCTGATTTCTGCTTTGATACAGTTTTCAGACATTTCTCATCGTGATTGTTTATATGCATTTAAAACCCGCATTTTGAGGAGCTGAACAATATATCTCGTTGGGATGACATGCGGGTATTTTCGTTTATTATAGCTCAAATGAGCACGTGACGCGATATTCTTTTATGCTGCTGAATGATCTCCGTTTCAACGCAGTAAGTAACGAGCTAACTTACCTGATATCCGCTTCAGTCTAGTATGCTGACATTTCTCGTAGTGAATGTTGTAAATCCCTGATTTGAAAGAGTTGAACCAACTTCATGTTGCCATGACACGCGCGTCCTCACTACGGCACGTGCGTCATTGTTTATGCGTCTCATATATCATTTCCTGATAACTGCTTCAATCTAGTTTGCAACATTTCTCGTGGTGAATGTTTATATACATGTTAGTTTGCAACATTTCTCGTTGTGAATGTTTATATACATGTTATCTCTCGTTGTAAGGAGCTGAACCATAACTTGTGTTGTGATGATGACGCGCGCGTCCTCACTTCGACACGCCCTTTATGGCATTCTTGTTCACACAGAGGGTTACCCGCGTATCTTACTAGGTCCTCTTTCCGGCAACGATCCCAGAAGATTAACGGAACGAGTTTTTGTTCACACAGACGCTTGTCTGGCAATTTTACGGGTATTTTCTGGGACCAGAGGTCTGTGTGAATGAGGTTTTAGTGGTTTGGAATCCTGGTAGCTTTCATAACAACCAGCATTATTGCTGTGTAGTGCATCATCCAAATCCGTCATTCTTTACAAAAGTTTTATTAAATTTTTTTTAAATGCACGACTTGGAAATAATAACGAAGAAAAAGCAACGAAAAAGAATCCAGAATATATGAGAACTCCTTTAAGGCTATATTTACACAACAACGATGTAGTTAGAAATAGAAACGTTTGCCCTTTGCATTGTTGACAAATTTCACAGGCACAGGACAATGCTGTCAAAAAGATTTATGTTCATACGGATCTGTGAAAATGACTAAATCCGCTGTATCACATGTGTCAGGCCAGTAGATGGCGATGTTACCTTGTAAAGAAACACATTTTTCTACACAGCGATAAAAAACAATCAAGACAAGTTACTACAAGTGACCCTGGACTATAAAATGCCAAAATTTTGCAACGTTAATTGGATAAGCATTAATAAACTCAGTATCTTGAGCAGCACAAACACAATATTGTAAGTCACCATTGTTGTTTTGGTTAAACTCGCACATGCCTATAGGCTAAATAACATATGCGCATGCCGTCACTCCCGTTTACGTGTTTGCGCAGCAATGACAAGCTGAAACCTGTCTTCAAAGGTTTGCGTTTTCAGTACCCCAAAACCCCATTGTTGTATAAACGAACAGCCAAACAGTTTATTGTTAAAATGTATTTTTCCGTTTATGGTTAAAAACTTTGTCTTGTAAACAGCTCCTTAAAGGAATAGTCTACTCATTTTCAATATTAAAATATGTTATTACCTTAACTAAGAAGAGTTGATACATCCCTCTATCATCTGTGTGCGTGCACGTAAGCGCTGGGGCGCGCTGCGATGCTTCGATAGCATTTAGCTTAGCCCCATTCATTCAATGGTACCATTTAGATATAAAGTTAGAAGTGACCAAACACATCAACGTTTTTCCTATTTAAGACGAGTAGTTATACGAGCAAGTTTGGTGGTACAAAATAAAACGTAGCGCTTTTTTAAGCGGATTTAAAAGAGGAACTATATTTTATGGCGTAATAGCACTTTTGGGAGTACTTCGACTCGGCGCAGTAACACCCTCCCTCTCCCATTATGAGAGTGAGAAGGGGAGCGGACTTTTCAGGCGAGTTGAAGTACTCCCAAAAGTGCTGTTCCGCCATACAATATAGTTCCTCTATTAAATCCGCTTAGAAAAGCGCTACGTTTTATTTTGTACCACCAAACTTGCTCGTATAACTACTCGTCTTAAATAGGAAAAACGTTGTTGTGTTTGGTCACTTCTAACTTTATATCTAAATGGTACAATTGAATGAATGGGGCTAAGCTAAATGCTATCGAAGCATCGCAGCGCGCTCCAGCGCTTACGTGCACGCACACAGATGATAGAGGGATGTATCAACTCTTCTTAGTTAAGGTAATAACATATTTTAATATTGAAAATGTGTAGACTATTCCTTTAACTCTTTCCCCGCCATTGCTGAGTTATTTTATTAATTATGAGAAAACGATTCCCTGCCAATGATGAGTTTTTATTTCTATCCATATCCTCGTTATTATCCACTAGGTGGCGCTCTTACACAAGGTATAGAACACTAAAGTATCCATGGATTCAAAAACAGTTAAAAAATTGAAATTTTTTTTTGGAAGGCATTAAACTTTCGTGAAAATCATAAAAAAATGCTGGCGCAGGCAACTAAAAAATACTGGCAGGAAAAGAGTTTAAAAAAACTGGTTGATAAAATAATAAAATTGAAAATGGTTGATAAAATATTTTTAAAAATAATTTTTACAAATTCTAGGCAAAGGGTGAAGATTTATTTTGCATTTGTAACTCAAAAGTTTTGATAAATTACTATTACTTTAAAATGTAGAAAAAAACATTACAATTAACTGACCCTAGTTTTTTGAACAGTAGTTTATATAAATTTACATTTAGGGGTGTACGCTAAGGCATTTTTTCCTGCGACCAGCATATGTTTTCAGTTGTTTCCAATAGAAGCATCGCGCTTTTAGAAAATTGCAGTAGCTGGCAGTTTTTGTCCACGCTCAGCATTTTTCCGCATTCAGTTGAAAAATTTTCAACTTTAGGTAAAACACTCAACTCGATGTCACTTTTCACTCAGCCGTCCAATCAGAGTGGATGAGGGGTGGGGCAAATAACACAACAACCAACCGGCATATCGTACAACGACAGATAAACAAAACAGAAGTATCATAGCAACCAAAGCGCTCAGCTGAAACGCCAGCAAGGGCCCACAGTTGGAGTCTGTCTGGTGTTTCAGACACGTACACGCCCCCTTTGAGATCCCTTTTGAATGATCTAATTCTGTGTATAAAATCCCACCATTCAGTTTTCCTCTTTGAATATCCAGAACAATATCCAGACCATGCTTGTGAATTTCATTCATTTTGACGTTTAAGTTTATCATTGGTCTGTCTGTACCTTGTGTGTGGTCTATGTTAAAGTCGTTTGTTTTTGTTGTGCAGGTGATCGTATCTGTGGTGCTGGAGTGTGCGAGGGTCTACCTGTGTTTTTCTCTCAAAACAATGGACTTGTTGTGGTGACAGCACGTGAGAGCGCTTCCCTCCTGCCCGAAAACATGGAGGAATCACTCTGCACATCAGTGGCTGGACCCGAGGTCTGTCATGAGTTTACCTAGAGGGTGTTACTTAAAATGTTACTTACTAAGCTTTAAGAAACAAATTTCTTATGTTATGAGCATCACAACAAAGGTTATTAAATGCAGACTTAAACTAGACATGTTTTTTTCCTGTGGTTTTTTTTTTTTTTTTTGCAGGGCACTACATTAGAGACCCCCCCTAAAATAGATACGGTGGCCAATGAGGACAAAACTAAACTGCTCAAACAAGCTTTCCTGCAGTTTTGCCGGTCAGTGATCCACCAAATCTTAACGATTTCTTTTCTGTTTATGGTGTTGTGCTTTACATACATGTTGTGACTGCATCTTATGAAGAGTATGTCCTGTGTTTTTCTCTGTAGTCATGATCTGATCGGTGCTCAGAGCATGGTGGATAACCTCTTTCCGATCGATGGGGAAGGAAGTGCGGAACTGGATGAGGTTGTGACCCAGATTGATCTGGATCTTGTGGATGACTATCCCGCGTGTGACCCCCGCTGGGCAGAGTCTGTACCCGACGGTGAGATTAGGAGAGAAAACTAAATTTTGTATAATTTGTTAGGCTGGAATTTGTAATGGTTATAGGCTAACTAGCAATTAATTTTTCCACCTATACTGATAGCTGATAATTCAGTGCTTATATTAACTTGCATTAACTAAATTCTGAAGATTAAACCAGTAATATTGAACATTAAAATGATTAATGTTTCTTTATATTTTCTATACACAGAGCTCCAATTCACTGCATTTCCCTGTTATGGCTATATCAGCCATTACTATCGGTTGTTTTTAAACTATCGGCCGATGGCGCTAAAAATTGCTTTTATCGACCGATACCGATTTTTGGCCGATATATCGGTGTATTTCTATTGGACATGTGTATGCAACACCATAATTTCAGCGTGGCATAGATGACATCATGACATTTAGCTTATACCATTACTTTAAAGGCCAATGTAGATCCAGTAGACATGCTAGATATAAACTATACTGAAAAATCATCTTTACTTACAGTCAGCAATAAACCAAATGAAATTTTTTTTACAATATGAAAAAAACCTTCATAATTTGAAGTGTGTTTTGTCCTCTAGAGGGCGCTGGGTTTACGCTGACGTCTCTGATCCTGCTGCATCAGTTGGAGGATAAGATGAAAGCTCACCGCTGCCTCATGGACTTCCTGCTGCAGGTTCCTCAATGTTACAAAGCAATTTTTTGCATTTCAATGAGAAGATCTCCCATACTTGATGTGTAGTATTTGTCCGTTTGCTCCTCAGACGGGTCTTCTAGATCGCCTCACCTCCGCCACGGTGCGCTCGACTCCAATGGCGACCCGACTCTTGCTGTGCGAACACGCAGAGAAGCTTTCAGCCGCCATTGTGCTGAAGAACCATCACGCCAAACATCCAGAGCTGGTGAACGCGGCCATCCTGTCCACCTTGAAGAAGAACAACACAGAAATCCCTGCCAACTTAACTCCTGCTGATGTTTTCTTCAGAGAGGTGTGAAATTTCAGGTTTCTTCAAGTGGTAGAGCATCGCGTTGCAGTCGAGTCCGAGTCAAGACTAGAGATCGGCCTCGATTCAACACTCGATCACTGGTCATGGTCTCGAGTTGGACTCGATTACAACATTGATCAAAAGTTATTGGTTCGCTTCTTAGGGAACACACATACTGATTAAATGTAAACAATGAATGCACTCCAAGTCGCTTTGGATAAAAGCGTCTGCCAGATGTGTAAATGTAACTGAATTTCTGGCTGATGTTTCTCGTATCTTTCTTCAGGTGTCTCAGATATCCTCGATCTTTGAGTGTCTGTTGGATGAAGAGGAAAACGGTTTAAAAGAGAATCCTGATGAATCTGTGCAGTGGGCTGAAGTTGTGCTCAGTGTCAATGACATCATCAGGGTGTGTAGTCCCATATGTACTTCGGGCACATCTGTGTTAGTTAATAACTTTTTTATTATTAATCGCCATTGGTAGCACTCCAGTGTGTTCATTTGAAGCAAAGGCATAACTTAAATGTCTTCGAGTCTCATTCTTGTCTTTGTAAATCACGTTTCTCTCTTCCGAGTTTATAAAATCAATCATTAACATGTGTTGTAGGATATGCTTCAAGCTGCAACACAGTACAGAGAGACCAAAGCATCTCTATACAGAGCCCCAGAGAGCTCCGGTCCTGAACCCGAATACATCCCATGGACAGGTAGATGTTCTCCAGACCAACACAACACCGTCAAATGAATGAAGTAAATCAGTTTGCTCATTACATCTCTCCAACTCCTCAGCCTCAGGTGGAGTGGGTGGAGTTCGGACGGCGATCACACGCCAGCACGAGTTGATCATCCGGGCGGCGTATCCTTACGCAGATGCCAGACTACGCAATGTGCTGAGCGAGCAGCTGGTGGCGCTGCTGGACTCTCTGTTGAGCGGTTACGTGGCTCAAATGACGTCCCTCCGACGCGCCGCACAGCAGGAACGATATGACGCTCTGGAGCACGAGTACTCCCAGAAACGCACAGAGCTTCTTGCACCTCTGCGTGAGTTGACGACACTGAAATGGAGTCGTTTTTGGTTTATATGATTATTTGTTTGTTGAGTGAAAGATGAGCAAATACGTTACCCCGTCTGTGAAATCTAGGCTAAAGTCTCATAATCTAATTATGAGATTGAGTGCGTGATTGGTTTTACATTGATTTCAGTCAATGACATGGCTTACTCATGCGATATTTAAAGGTATCATGGTTAGCGTATTTTCCGGACTATGAGGCGCACTTTTTTTATAGTTTGGCGGGTCCTGCGACTTCTAGTCAGGTGCGACTTATACGTCAAAATTAATTCATATGAACCGAGAAAAACCAGTACTGTGTATTTCTGTAATTCAATGGATTCAGAGATGTGGATTTTTGAACTTGATATGGCTTGTCGTGTTAATTTAGCCTATTCAGGCTCCAGGTATGTTCTGTATGCTATTGTGTATCTTGTAATAACTGTTAATGTTACTTTAACATTTACAGACACCTATTCGGCCTGCTTTTCTGTGCTGTTGTTTAGTTTATTAACTTGCCTTTCCAGATTAAATATCTCTTCTTCGGCTTGGATTTTGTGAAATAATTTTCTAAATAAACGCGACATCCAGTGCGACATATATATTTTTTTCATCTTCAAAACGCATTTTTGACGTACGTCACCGCATGTGTATGAGTCAAATTAACTTTTTTTTTTTTATTCTCACAGTGGAGTTAGGTCAACATCAGTGGGTTGCAGCACTGGCGGAGAAATACTGCGACTTTGACATATTAGTGCAGCTGTGTGAGCGGACAGATAACCAGAGTCGACTGCAACACTACATGGTCAAATTTGCAGATCAGGTAACAAACCGATCCAGCACGCAAGCCATGGCTTTAATGTGCTTGAACAAAGTGTGTGACAATTAAAATGAATTAAATATGAAATGGAAACATTTACCCATAATCCTCTGTGTTTGCTGTAGAACTTTGCCGACTTCTTGTTCCGCTGGTATATGGAGAAAGGCAAGAGAGGGAAGCTGCTGTCTCAGCCAGTAGCAACTCACCATCAGCTGGCCAGCTTCCTGCAGGCTCACAATCATCTCAGCTGGCTACATGACATACATGTGCAAGACTACCAGAGAGTAAGAGCACTTGTTTTAACATAAAATCATCTTGCATTATGTACACAACATTCTGTGATAATCTTAATATCTTTATTATTAACTGAGTAAGATTATGTCATAGATTGAAATCAAACTTTTTTATCATTAGATTATGAGACTGTAATACTCTCTTGTCTTCATAACAGGCCCATCGCACTCTGTACGATCAAGCCCTTACGGAGACGAGATACTTCACTAAAAAGAAGACCCTGATGGCCCTCAGTAAACTCACAGCTCTCGCGTCAGACATGCCTGAAGCCGTACACCACAGACAGATCAACGGTTTGTCCTCTCTTTGTTTCTGTACTGAGATTTGAATAATTTATCTGAGGCGTGTCATTCGGTTAATCACAGAGTCTAGTTAGTTTTTTTAGGTTGACGCGAATTTACGTTCACAGTTAAATGCACGGCCTTACAAAGTGTAGTTGATTTGACTCGTACGTGTACGCAGACGTTTGACGCATGTGTATTGCGACAAAATGCAATGCGTCTCCCGTACGTGGACCCTTGTGTATGCGTAAAAAAGGGGGCCATACTTATTTGTACATGCTGTTACTATACAAATCACAACTTATGAATAGGAAAATGTTGGTGTTATTTTGTCACTTATTGGGAGCAGTATACTAGCTGGAGCCATTTACTTCCAGTCTTTGTGCTAAGCTAGGCTAACGGTGGGTGCGTCAGACAGAGTTACGGCATGCACTGAGATGATAAAAGTATGTATGGACTTATCTAACTCTGAAGTCGGCGTGTTCCTTTAAGACCAGAGTATAGAAAGGTTTTTTATGTGTACGCGAACGCACAGCCTTTCAAAGTGTAGTTTATTTGACTCGTAAGTGTACAAAGATGTTTGACGCAAGCTTATTGCGACAAAATGCAATTATTTATATAAATCTAATTTGTTCTTTGTAGATATAGTGGAGCAGGAAAGATTTCTGCTTCATCAAGAGACTCTGCCTAAACAACTGCTGGATGAGAAACAGCTGAATCCAGATACGATGCCTTTGCTGACTCCTCATAACCTCATTAATGTAAGCAAGCACATGCACACTAGGACTGAGACGTATGAGTATACAATCATATTGCCGTTGCTAGTGGCATTCTTTAGGAGAATACATTTACTTGAGTCTTAGGCAAAAATCTCAAAACCGTTAAATATTACAAATCTGATTTGATGAATTGTGTTTAAAGGAACTGCTTGGCTAATATGCACATTTTTTTTCCCTTCATTTATCTTCATCTTTAGCTGTATATCTGCGATGAGAACCGCGGAGCCAACGAGTACGACTTTAAGAAGGCTCTTGATCTGATTGAATACATTGAAGAGGTATATGAATTTGAAACGTCTATGGTGTTATTGTATAAATCATTTACTCAGCTGTGTATAATATATTTATTCATCATCCTTGTGTCTGTAGGAGGACGTTGATATTGAGGCCCTGAAGCGAGAGATCTTCAGTAAGGCCTTGACGAAGGATTGGAAAGAGAGGTGAGCATCGAAAAACATCCCTGTTTAATGCTTTGATGTTTTGCTTTACTTTTCGTGAATGATGATTGCACTCCGGTCTGTTATTGTGGAGACATTTGCACGGTCATAAACATGAAACAAAACGTGATTGGTTGCTTTACTTGTCAATCATACGGCCTCTTGGGTGGTCCTTGTCCATTAAGCTCCCAGACTAAAGTGAGTCTGCTAATGCTAATGTAACCTTATTAATGTAATGTGAATGTACTTACTACTTCTACACAATAAAGATGCACATAATTCATTTAAAGTTTAAAACGTACTATTAAATGGTCTTGTCAGTGCAATATAGAGATAAGTGTGGATTGTTTTATTAGTTACTTGGTTATAATGGAAATGGGTTGATTGGTTGGTTGGTGTGTCCTGCAGTTGGTCGTCTTCAGATGATAATGATGACCCACTGGAAGCAGCCAGAGACAGCACTTTTGTAAAGATCCTGCAGAAACTCATTCAGGAAGGTACAACATCTCTTTCTGTTATATAACACACACACACACACACGACTATTCTTAGTTTTTTTGAGAATCTCAAGACTTCAGACATGATCTTTTGTAAGATATGTCGATATGTCTAAACACGGTATTTTATTTAAAGCACTAATATAGTTATTTAAAACCAACCATTGATTGACATGTCTTGTGTGCAAACACAGGTGTTTCTCTACAGTCGTACCTGCCTGATGTGAAGGATCTCCTACAGCAAGAAGAGCTAGAAAATCTTAAATCAAAGCCGTATTTTGAGTTCCTCCTGCGAGCCAATTATGAGCACTACCTTAAAGCTCAGATATGAAATCACTTCCTGTATTTCAGTTTCTTTGTTAATATCAATAAATGTTTTTGTACTGCATGATAAAATACTTGAGGTGACATTTAAATTTCTGAATACATTTTTGTATTTCTCTAATCGTAAAGACTATTCGTTATTTTTAAGCAGGTTTGAGTTTAAAAAAGAGAAAATTTGATATGGTCGCCTACACTTAAAAATCTACAAATGTCACTAGCTGGGTTTCCATTCAAATGTGAAACAAATATTTTTTTAAATTCGCAAAAAAAGAAAATTATGTGTGTTTCCATCAAGTTGTTAGACTTAATGGCAGTGGTATTGGTAATCTAGTAACCAACAGTAAATAAAAAGGCACGCTTAGAAAATAGAAACAGGACTACTTTAGTTACGATTGGGCAAGTTATTAATTTATTAGCATTGCAGCTTGTATTTGCCAAACTAAATGCTATGCAAAGAAGAAGCAATGCAGACTTTTGGATGCAGGCTCTAGCAGCAAGGGCATTACGGCGACGTCGAGCTGATACAGCTAGACGATCAGTTACGTGGGTGTAATGTTTGCTACGTCAGAATTTTTTCGGCAAATGAGTTTCAATCTCCAATAATTTGCATTAACACAAGTCAAAAACTACCTCAAGCGAGCGTAAAAACTTTTTCTGAATTGAGGGGTTTTATTCTAAATTTGGCATTTCCATCACTCGTTTCTTACAGTATGCGGTAGTTCAGTGTGATGGAAAGCCAGCTACTGTGCTAATAAAATATCTAAGCACACTTTAAGGAAAAAATACAAGCGCACTTTATGAGCATAACATTAAAAAACTGCTTTAAAATCGAGACTTAACGGTTGTCATACTTTAGTACAACATTTACAGTAAGATAATTTGATAAATCACCTGGAAGCAAGTAATAAACAATTTAGAAAAGTGACGTTAGTTAAATCACTTGTTTGTTTGATATTTAATGCTATGACATTCAAACATTTTCAGTGTCGCGTAACAGACTAAATACTTCAGTGCTTGTAAATGGAGGCTTTAAGAAAACATCTTGTTTTTTCAGCTGTTTCTCCTCTTCTTCCTTCAGCAGCTGGTGTGATGAAAGCAGCTGAATTCATGGAGAAACAAATGTCTCTCCTGAGCTCCTACAAATAGGGAAGAAAGGATAAAATTAGTGACATCCACTGTAATAAAACGTCTCTTGACACCCTATATGGGGCGGGAGCCTCCGAATCTCTAGACACAAGTTAAACTGTCTGTCACACTCACTACAGCAGGAAATATGATATTCGCTTGTTAAACTGTGAAATGGCTTTCAGGAATTAAGCTTCCTGATACGTATGGTGCCGAGTTCTGGTACATGGGCCGGTGAAACATGATTGAATTCAATAACAAAGTTTTGTGCATTTGCCGTGTTGTTTATTTGAAGTTTGTGCCACATATTAAAGTCAAATTACAGTCCAAAACATTGATTTGTGACATCCAGGCTGAAGTCTCATAATCTAATAATGAAATAGAAACACCAAAGTTTGATTTCAATCTTTGACATTACCTTACTCAGTCAATATTAAAGATATCAAGGTTTTAATTTTACAAAATGTTGTTTGCATTATGTATAATGATGTTATGCAGAAAACAATCAATCACAACAAATGAATTAATTTTAGCTGTGTTTTCACAGGCAAGGCCACAACAAATATTTAAATAATTCTTGTTTCTGTTGTCATCCATAAAAGCAGTATCTGATCAAAGTTAAAATAAACACCTCACCAAATAGATAATACGATATTATTGAAAACTGAATCATAACACACTGCCCTGAGAAACAGAAGCGCTTACATGACTTCATATGTCCATTGGAGAGTTCCGATGTGTGGGGCTCGAGGCGGGTCAAAGCCCCTAGCAGACCGTACACGGCCCTGCACGTGTTCACGGGTCTGCAGCGCCATATATGGATCTTCACGGGGGGCTCGCGCTCGACCCACTGACGCCCAAATATGGACGAGGATCGGGAAGAATTTCAAACGAATGCGTTGAGATTCCTTGACAGATGTCCGAGGAGCTGTTAAAGACAGGACGGGTATATAAGACAGCGGGTCAGACTGGATTTTGTCATTCAGGAGCCGCAGCACTAAGTTGGAGTTTCTCAGCAGGAACAACTAGCCACAGGTAAGAACGTGAGTGACGCGGGAACGCGCGTCGCGAATGAGCCGCTGACGTATTTTGATTATTAGTGTTATTAATTTTTTTAAAGCACATTAACTACTTAAACGATTTGAGGCTGTTTTATTTTTAAATGTACTGTATTGTGTTACATTTGCTTTATTATTACTTGAAGGCAGGGTTATTTATGTAACACATTTTATTCGTAAAGTTTATTCAAAGTGCTTTATAAAGAATAAAATAATTTACAGAAAAATATTTAACACTCATAACAGTACATGTCAAAGAACTGTGTTAAGGAATAATCATAGTAAAGCAAAACATACATAGGAAGTTTGATTTAAAGTAAAAATGTAAGACATAAAATTACTTTTAGTGTTTATTAAAAGCACTTTTTAATTTTGCATGGTTTATACTGATGCTGTAGTAAATATGCATTTGTGTATTACATGAAGTGTCATCTAACTTAATAAATATAATGTATGGTTAATTATTAACTAAATGTTAATTTGTTTCTGTTTGTAGGCTACAGTTATACCATAGCTATTTGGATAAAGCACTCAATTTTCAACTGGTTAATAGTAACTGAATAATAATGATTTTTAAATTTTATTAAATTGTATGGTATTTTTAATATATAGTATTTAATTTGAAGTATTTTTGGATCGCCAAAGTCTGCCCAGCGACGACCAACCGCTTCCCTTAAATTGTACCCCTAAACTTATTTGTTAAGTAGCACAAAATTTTATAATATAGTTTCCAATATAAAGTATATATTCTATAAGATCAGCTATGTCTCTCTCTCAAGGTTTTTTCTCCAGTTGAATATTTTCAACTTGGGCGAGAATGCGTTTGAGGCGAATACCGCGTGTTTTCGCGGCAAACGCGCCGCCCATATCGCGTCATTCGCATCGCACCATGCGAGGACGCGTCTGATCGCGTCTTTGCATTGACTTTGTATGTAATCTACTCGCGCAAATCGTTGAACTCGCATCTGGTGTGAACCCACAGTAAGAGTTTTTTCAACCTTAGTGAATCAGATGCAATTGGGTTAACTTAGAATTACGTCATGTTACATTATTACTGCCCTCACTAGTACGGTTAAACTTAGCCACTGGTCTTTGCTACTTTTGTTATCCCCTGATTTTTCTGTGTTTTCTCTAGTTTTTATTCATGTTAAGCTGCTTTGGAACAACTAAACAATTGTGAAAAGCGCTATATAAATAAAATGTAATTGAATTGAGTAATGTTTATCTTGGCTTTTCGCAAAAGATTTTACATACTGTCAATCTTCACTTTCTCACAACCTTTTCTATTCTTAGAACCTATCAAGATGTGCGACGACGACGAGACTACAGCTTTGGTGTGCGACAATGGCTCCGGCCTGGTCAAAGCCGGTTTTGCCGGTGATGACGCCCCCAGGGCTGTCTTCCCCTCCATCGTCGGCCGTCCTCGTCACCAGGTACTCACAGATATCCTTACTTATCTTTACCCGATGCCGTTTTAGCATTGGGCTATTCTCATCGTGTTGTTTTTCCTGCTCCTCTCCAGGGTGTGATGGTCGGTATGGGTCAGAAAGACTCCTACGTTGGAGATGAAGCTCAGAGCAAGAGAGGTATCCTGACCCTGAAGTACCCAATCGAGCACGGTATCATCACCAACTGGGACGACATGGAGAAGATCTGGCACCACACCTTTTACAACGAGCTCCGCGTGGCCCCTGAGGAACACCCAACCCTCCTCACTGAGGCCCCTCTGAATCCCAAAGCTAACCGTGAGAAGATGACACAGATCATGTTTGAGACCTTCAACGTCCCTGCCATGTACGTGGCAATCCAGGCTGTTCTGTCCCTGTATGCTTCTGGCCGTACCACCGGTAAGACAATGCTTTGTGTGCTTCCAAAGACATTTGTGTATTGCTAAATGCATATATGTCTTGCTGTTTGCTGATTTCTTGTTCCTGGCTGGTTTTAGGTATTGTACTGGATTCTGGTGATGGTGTGACCCACAATGTGCCCATCTATGAGGGTTACGCTCTGCCCCACGCCATCATGCGTTTGGACCTGGCTGGTCGTGATCTGACAGACTACCTGATGAAGATTCTGACAGAGCGTGGATATTCTTTCGTCACAACAGGTATTTAGTTTGTTTGTATTGACACATAGTGAACCTTTGGAGTACTAGTGGGTGACCTTCCCTAAAATCGGGAGGGGACACTATAGAATGAAATTTCTTTTTTACAATTTACAAAATTTGATTTGTGTCCATCATAGCCGAGCGTGAGATTGTGCGTGACATCAAGGAGAAGCTGTGCTATGTTGCTCTGGACTTTGAGAACGAGATGGCCACCGCAGCCTCCTCTTCCTCCCTCGAGAAGAGCTACGAGCTTCCTGACGGCCAGGTCATCACCATTGGTAATGAACGTTTCCGTTGCCCAGAGACCCTGTTCCAGCCTTCCTTCATTGGTATGTCTAAAAAAACAAACATACAAACATTAGTAACATCATGCGCTTACATTTCAGTTTACATTACTGTTATTGTTTTTAAATGCTTAATCTCTTTAAAAACACTTACATAGGTATGGAGTCTGCTGGCATTCACGAGACCGCTTACAACAGCATCATGAAGTGTGATATTGACATCAGGAAAGACCTTTATGCCAACAACGTCCTGTCTGGTGGTACCACAATGTACCCCGGTATTGCTGACCGTATGCAGAAAGAGATCACAGCCCTGGCTCCCAGCACAATGAAGATTAAGGTAATATACAGTCAATAATATTGACGTTTAAATTGTTGCTTTAGTAATTTAGGGAAAAATTAATAATGATGTACTGCTTCTCCATAGATCATTGCTCCTCCTGAGCGCAAGTACTCCGTATGGATCGGCGGTTCCATCCTGGCTTCCCTGTCCACCTTCCAGCAGATGTGGATCACCAAGCAGGAATACGATGAGGCCGGACCCAGCATCGTCCACCGCAAGTGCTTCTAAGCGGCCAAATTACCGTCTTATGACTACCTCCTGCTCCGAAAACCAAGCGAGGTTGCATTGCTCCTGTGGACGAGTTTGGACAGTTTTCTGTTTATATAACAACACTTGATGCAAGAGCAAGCGACTCAAACTGTAAACAGGAATAAAGACACTTACGTCAAGGAAGAAATACCAAGCGGTCCGCTGTTGGACATAAATGTATTTATTACTGACTTTCATAGCTTGGTATTTTGGCAAAAGCTTTATTTGAAGTGGAAGGACCCTTCCGTACCATCACTGTGACGATCACACTGCCATACTTTCCACTGTACAACCCATCCAATCAATGACTGACACAAATCACACACCAACTGAGTAATAAAAATGTTGAAATCTGTTTTTAAGCATGGTAGTTGTCAATGAATGTATTATTTCGCTCGCTGCCGGTCACAAACAACAGCATTCTGAACTGATTCTTCATACTGAGACAGTTAAAATAACATTTATACAAGCCCTCAGATAGTTTACAAATTAATAACACTGAGTTGACTCTTGTTATGTCTGTAATCCGACAAATATAAACCATCTGTGCTCTTTAAGAGGACTGTAATGCTGGATGAGTTTGCGTGAGAAAATTAATGGAGCACTAAAGCGTAACATTCAACGGCACTGGCCAAGTTTACACTCCATTATGAAATATGACAATAATTATCTTTAGTAGTTATATCTAGTTAGTAGTACCTGATAAGCTTACTACCTTGTAGTGTAATCATATATTACAAATATGATTGATTGTATGGATCTGCACAAATACTTACAGTGAATTTAGTTTTAAAACAGTCTAAATAAGAGTAAACCTGATATTATTTTCGCTCTGCTAAGACAAAGTCTGATTTTGAAAGGTTTTATCTTGTTAAATTTGAAAAATTTGGAAAGATCTCTTTATATTGTACATTTTAATAATGTAAGGCTAATATATTACCAGATGCTTTACGCATTTATTGTTATGCCTTTTAACTATTTTCTGGCGTGCGGGCCCCCTTGTGTAGGGTGGATCCCTTTGCGGCTCCCCCCAAAGAAATTTAATGACCAAACAAATCACAAACTAACAATTTTACATAAAATTTTTTTTAAATGTTATAAAATTTCATACCACGGGTCTTTGGAATGCTGTATTCTGATTGGCTGAGAAATGTTCCGTGGGTATGCATTAATTTCTGATAACCGCACACCTAACTTGTCAAATGTCTTAAAAATAGGCACCAGAGCAATGTTTCTGGTAACCGTGGTATAAGAGGAATAATTGACTCCGGTCCTTTGAATTATTTGAAAATAATGCACACCCGCGGTGTAACGGAACGACGCGAATTGCACCTTTGGTGTGCATTATTTTCTTATAATTCAATGGCCTGTCGTCAATTATTCCTTACTTATAAAATTTCATAAAAATCAGGCCCTCCCCTACTGTAAAATACAGCTAAGACCAGCATAAGCTGGTGAGCTAGTTTTAGCTGGTCTCCCAGCTTGGTTTTAGCTGGTGTAGCAAGCTGGTCTAGCTGTGTTTTGGTCACTTTTTAAGCTGGTCTACCTGTTTTTTGGTCATTTTTAAGCTTGTGTAGCTGGACTTAGCTGGTCAGGCTGGAAGACCTTTTGCCAAGCTGGGAGGACTAGCTAACCAGCTGCTGCCACCTTAAACCACTTAAAACCAGCTACCAACTTTTGCTGGTCTTAGCTGGATTTTTTAGTTCGGTCCTGGCCCTAAGTTTGAGAACCACTGGTCTACATTAAGGTGTATTGAAAATGATTTGCTAAAATATTGTCTCCAGTTCGATACTTCATCATTAGCATACAGTAGTTTAAAATGTCCTTTTTAATTTAATAGTCACAATAAAAAATACATTTTTAGAAATAAACGGTGGAAAAAGTCATTTTCATACCTCCTAATTATTTTTAATGAAACTTTGGAATGAGGTAAACTTCCCGCTTCTTTCCTCAGAACGCAGAGGCTCGTGATCGTTATCTTGATGATAAGAAATCAGGGCGTTACCATATTGTTATAACTGATGTTACTAATAATATGCCATTTCCTTTACGAATGCTCTAAATTTTGTGATAATTTCAATAAATCTCTAAATTAGTTTCACAAATAACACTCATCATCACCCACCGGAGCAAAGCAGGTGAACTGGCTGCGCCTCCCAGTCATGTTATGATGATGTGCGCATGCGCACTGTAAATCACGGAGGCTGTGTATTATCAGTCGTAATATCGTATGGGGCGGGTTGTTTTTCTACTACGCAGCAGTCGGAAAATGGGCAGATGTCTATGAAACTGATAACGATATATAGATAAAATGTTCACCGTCATTCGTCTCCATCGTTAAAGAAACGAGTAGGTAAGCGTAAGCGCATACATTTTTGCGAGCCAATATTTACCTACGTACTCAGGTAAAGACAGACGTGTTACTGCGATGACACTTAATGCTTAATACATTTAGCTTGATATTCAGTCATTTCCTTAATATGAAACGTGGGTATCTTTATTTATTGTATATGATTATGATTACAGTGAAATATATAAAATATAAACGCGACGTAACGTTGCACAATAAACATGTTAAAAACTGGACATAAGCAAATGTTCGTTTGTAAAACAGGACATAGACTTATGTATTATGTAAAGAATATAAATAAATAATGTAAGCACTGGGCTGTAACCTACTCTGCTTGAAAACGAGAATTGCAAATCACATTCCTTCATGCAAGGTAAGGCAGCTGATCGGTTTGCAATGGGAAAATCGTCGTCATGTGTACACTACGAATAATACTACTAATTTATAGCACGAAGAGCATTGCAACATATGGTGACTGAAGTATGTGCATGGCATAACTGGCAAGTGGAGTACATGGCTTACTATTCTTGTTACATAACATTATTATCTTATGTTTATTCTCCAGGTTACTATTTTATCCAGGCCAAATGTCTGGGAATAACAGCATCTTAAACAAGAAGGTCCGGAATACAGAATACATGAAGAAGTTTCGAGATCCCAAGTGGGAGACGTTCTCGAAAAGTTATGAGGACTCCTTGAAATACAGACTGACCCGACGGGTGATGGAACAGACGCACAGACCGTTGTTTGAAAATGGCTGGGACAGTGGGTCTGATTCGAGTGGACTGTCCAGTCCAAAACTGAATGAGGTAAATGTGTCAGACGCCAGGCATTATGCATCCTCCATAGAGTCCAGGAACAACACCGCTGAGGTTCTGAACCCCCCTAAGCCGCAAGTGAATGGTGACATTCATACGGACACTAGTACTTTGGACAGCTGCTCAACTCCCTTGGGTAAGTTAAAGTGATCATGTCAACATAGTTTTTGAGTTTGTTGATTGATTGAAACTAACTGAAAAGCTTAAGGAATAATTCACCATAAAACCTGCTATTTTAATAGGTTATGTTATTACAAATTTGTGTCCAGTAGTGTTTCTTTGTGAAACACAAAATAAGAAATTTTGAAGAATTTTAATGCAGCTCTCTTCTAGACAGAAGCTAACCATGACCATGCCCATATGCACAACTTTATGTCTATACAAAATGTTCGAAATGGCATGAGAGGAGAAACTATTTGCATGACTATTATCTATCTATAAGCTCATTTTCTGAAGTCTATGATAAAAACAGTTTTGCCTTTCATCACAGAAAATGGTTTCAAAGGTGTAACTGCTAACGGACCATCTGAATCCATTCCAAAACGCCGTCCGAGATATCGGGTGCCTCGTTCAGAGCTATGCTACCCTAACAAGGACCTTGACAGCGATACATCAAATATATCTGTGATAAAAAAGCCGTCCAGAGCTAAAAGCCAACCACCAAGCAATGCCAAGGAGCGGACGGCAAACCGTGATAACAGACGGTCTTCAATCCGGTATGACTGGGGAGAAAGGCATATTGAGACCAGGAACAGACAGACACCAAACATAAGAACGTCTATGTCTGCTGGAGAGGTAAGACTTTGGAAGTAACCAGAGCTTTTGTGTCATATCTTGAAAATATGTCTAAAACTGGGCAAAAACATAGCAGTCTCAACCAGAACCCTATACAGTATAGTCTATGTATAGGATGGTCCATTTTTTATGCTTACGCGAGAGTCCAAGTACAGTACGCAGTTTTCGTCAAAATTTTTGAAACCAAGCACACATTGTATCCGTAGGTCATGCATAGAGATGCATTGCATTTTGTCAAATAAACTATACTTTGAAACGCTGTGCATTCGACCGTTCGTAAAAACAGGCCTTTTTTTTCATTTACATGACACCATTTTCATTCCTTGACGATGCCATTATAGTCTCCGTGTAAACGACAAAAACACAAATTCGCTAAAACAGTGACATCATGCTCATGCATCTTACATGTTCAGACATCGTGTGACATCGGCAACTACTGGCCTGGCATGCCCAATACAGCATTTTTAGGTGTTTTCGCAGATCTATGCGAATGGGGATAATTTTAGCATTGTCGTCTGTACATGAAATCTAAAAGAAAAACTTTTTTATTTTTAGTACATCGTTGTCATGTAAACATACCCTAAATCAAATCTACAAATGTAGAGCTCAAATACGAAACCTACTAAATGCCACCTCTGTCAAAAAAAAGATAATGTTTGTATCTGAACTTTCGATACATACTATACATTCATCAAATGCTTTTGAGTCAAATCCGCTCAATCATGCCCTTAGGCCATTCAGAAATAAAAAAAATTTAGGCAGAATCCATTAATGCTGCGTTCACACCAGCCGCGGTAGAGCCGTCAAGCGCAAGTGATTTCAATGATTTTAAGTCAATGTAAAGACGCATTGATGCGCGTCTGGAGGTCTCGCGGCGCGAATTAGACTTTAAGTGCGATTCCACCTGATTCGTGTGTCTAGTTTGCGCAAATTATGCAAATTGAGTGACTAGAATGCGGCTTTCACGCACTAATGAAGCATATACACTTAAAATGTTCAAGCGTCCAACTATGCGTGGTAGACATGAATTTGACGCCTTAAATGCGTTTGGTGTGAACCCACAGTAATATAAAAAGTCTGAAAAAAAACGGATAAAAAACTAATTAACAAGAAACAAGTAGCACTTAGCGGCTTTTGCATCTAAACTCTCTTAAAAAGAATAGCCGCTACTACTTTTTTATTATTTTGCGGGGCATTTTCACCTTTAATTGACAAATATTGCATGGAGAGGACAAGAAAGTGAAGGGTGGAGCGAGAGGAATGGGCCCGGCAAAGGGGACTCGAACTCTGGTCACCTGCACTGTGCCGGCACAACAGAATCTAAAAAAAGACAAAAGAATTCAATAAATTATACATACGAGGAAAATTTGAAAGTCAACCACAAGGGAAACCGGTTGTGACTAAACTAAGGTGTGCTACTCAAATGAAGCTCAATCTGATATGTGATACTGCAGGTTGAAGAGTTGAATTATTTAGCATAGTGCAGTAATATCCTGAAGCTAGAGCTAGATTACCTTATCTAGTCTACAGGTTTAATAGGTTATCCAAAAGTGTATTTCTTTAGGATAGGTTTAAATTCTAAACCGAATTGTTAGACAAATACACAACTGAAGTAGACATCCTAGTGCAGCGTTGTTGTATTTGAAAAGTCCAGGGAGGTTTGTTTGATCTTGTTTTGTTTGATTAGGGTTTGTTTGAAAGAGAAAGAGCTTTTGTGCAAAGCTTAGCACACTGACTCAACCTTTTATTTACCTCCATTTTAAGATTCATCGGACTGACGTGGGTGTCCAGACGAGAAGGGAGACTGAAAAGCGTGGATCAGATCACCGCAGGGCGAGGTCAGCTGACCTGGAAAAGTGTCGCCGCTCCGTACTGAGAGTCACGGATGAACGATGGATTACCGAGTACATGCGATGCTTCTCTGCTCGCCTAAGGTAGAAGGCTGATCCAGGGTCAGATTATGCTTTTATATATAAGGATAGGAGGATTTCCGTTTACAAATCTCAGACCAGCACTACAGGACAATTTTAAAGTAGTACTACAGATTTCTAATGGCAGAAACTGAAGATTCTTACATTTCTATAATAAGAGAAGGAAAAATCTAATGCATTATAAAATAACTAAATAAATACAATATTTTTGGGAGAGAATGGCTACAATCACTTTCTCATGAATGGATAGGACCAAACATTTATCTTTCACACCAAAACACATTTGGTATGATGTGTATTTTTGATGTATTTGATTTTTAATATTACTTTTATTATCTTACTTCCATTGATATTTTGTTGGCATTTTATTTTTTAGTTCTGTACTGCATACAATCAATATCTAAATCTCTTTTTTTATTTTGCTGTTAAAATCCTTATATATTTATATAAATATATGATATATAGGATATAAATATACGTAAGCGAAAATCACATAAGCATTCTTTTCAGTTAATTTCTTACCCTATTGACAAACCACTTTTAAGACAGATTTTTTTTCATTATCTTGAAAATTTTGTGTCACTTTAATAAAGGCCGCCGAGCTTAATTTTGGCCGATATTCCCCCTTACGACAATCCTAGGTTAGGTCACGATCGTCTTGGTGTTGTACCGATTACCTTACGAAAACATGGCAGGCCACTCCAATCGCAAATTGTAAATATTCACCTTGAATATCAGTAATCCTGTTGTGTGAGGGAAAAAATGTTCACCAATACCGTAGACAAATGTTACCCAATCAAAGTGATTAGATAAGAAAGCATAACAACCACAGTCATGGCACATCAGGCACAGTCCAAAATGAGATGGACATCAAAAATGTAAAAAGCAGTCCACATCATTTTTCATGCCCTTCATCTGGCCTGTTTGTTTACTATGAAGTTACGTTTGATGGCGAGGGACTTTTTCTGCATTGAGTGGACCAAACAATGAGTAGAGGGATGAAATATAAGAAATTAATTACCTCTCATCTTTCGAGAATGTGCTGCCCTTATCATTCAGTTCAATTGCTTTAAATGTTTTAACGTGATTGTTGTTTATTTCATTACACGATCAATGAATGTTTGAAAGCTGTTTGAAGTGCAGTGCTGTGCTGAGTCAAAGTTAAAGTGAAATGTTAATGTTTTTAATACAATAAATAAAGAGCATTTTTCACCAGTCATCACCAGTCAGAATATAAATCACCATTTCAGTTGCCTAAAAAAATGATGGCTAATGGTCGTGGAAGGCAGTCAGTAGATTCTTTTGAATGTGATCATTGCAGCTGTGTAAATGATCATGCCCTGAGTTTATTTATTATGTACTGTACATTCTTTTAAAGATTGTTTTAGCCGGACATCTGAATGACAAATACATATTGTGTAAGTTAAACATTTTACTTTTATAATCTGATTAGCACTGGATTTATGATAGACACTTTGAATGAGCCGTGACACTTTATATTTTTTGGGCGTAATTTTTAAAGGGCACCTATTATGCAAAATCCACTTTTACAAGGTGTTTGGACATATATGTGTATTGGCAGTGTGTGAACACAAAAATTAAAAAAAATCCCACATTTTTTAATCCCCATTAAACCAAAGCAGTCTCATTAGACATGCTCTTTGATTATCTTGTTAAAATGATGTCACGCTGTTAAAGCCACGCCCATGGGCCACTGACTGACAGTCTGCCATATCTCTATAGTGAGATACTATTGTCTCAGACTTTATTTACAGGAATATATTTGAACTGAAAGCAGGCACTGTCACTTTTGTTAAGGCAGTGAGAAGCCGTAGCTCATTTGCATTTAAAGGTACAGACACAAAAATGGCGCATTTTTGTTTCCACCTAATTTTTATATGCTAAAATAAATGACCTGTGGGATTTTTGTGAGCTTTAATTTCAAAGAACATTTTGGGCCACCCTAAGACTTTTATTACATCTTGTAAAAAAAGGCACAATAGGGGTCCTTTAAAGGCGCAGTTTACCTAAAAATGACTATTCTGGATATGTTTGCTTGTAGTTATTTTCTTTCCTGTTGTTTTATGATAATAAAAAAAAATTCAGTTTATTGTTACTCACGATGACACTCTTGAATGAAATTTGCTGTGTTGACCTGTTGACTTTTTAGCCATGTTTACATTTTGACCACTGTATTTGTACATGAAAACATGCACAGGTATATTTTCATCAGCAGAACACAAATACTCTGAATGATTTGCTGTGAATAAAATATGTTTGAGTAACATCCTGTTCTCTTAATATTTGGTTCATACATCATATTGCAATGTTCTGCATACCACAATTTAATTAACCCTTAATGCACAAATGATTCATTATTAATGTGACTCTGGACCACAAAAACAAGTATATTTATAGCAGTAGCCAACAATACACTGTACGGGTCAAAATTAAGTACAGATGATTTTCCATAAAGATAGTTTGTATACCTACCGTAAATATATCAAAAATGTATTTATCAGTAGTAATATGTGTTGCTAAGAACTTCAACTTTTAATTTTTTGCACCCTCATATTCCAGAGTTTCATATCTATAGTTGTA
Organism: Paramisgurnus dabryanus; assembly: GCF_030506205.2. Taxonomy (NCBI): domain Eukaryota; kingdom Metazoa; phylum Chordata; class Actinopteri; order Cypriniformes; family Cobitidae; genus Paramisgurnus; species Paramisgurnus dabryanus. The sequence goes on along the minus strand of NC_133340.1, from coordinate 22,572,171 downwards.
TATCGGCCAAATATCCTAACAAACCATACACCAATGGAAAGCTTATTTATTCTGTTTTTAAGATAATGTTTAAATCTCATTTTGACCCTTATGACTGTTTTTGTGGTCCAGGGTTACATTTCCAGAATGTATATCTGTAAATTGTATTAACAATTACAAAATTATAAGCATATATCATTACATTTGACATTTTATTTGATGTTATCCCACCATCCAGCTATTAACCCACATCCTCTAAATAAACCACCAGACGAGGTGTTTAAACCATTATAGCCATTCACAGTACTGTGCCAAAGTATCTTACGGTGTCTCACACCAGCTGTGGTTTGGTCTGGCTATGCTGACAGACAGCACACAGGTCCGGATGATGTCATGTACGTCTTTGTTTTGTATGGGCTGTTAAACAACACCACGATCAGAAGTGCTGACATGCCTTTGAGATCCGTTTAACCAACACTATAAATAGACACCTGCTAAACGTCTAATCTCACTGACAGCTGCACGTCTGTCTGTGTATGTGTCTATGATATACACCGCACTGGAGTGTGTTTGTGTTTAGTATGAGCAATGCCAAGACGTGTGTATCATCACAATTTATTGCATATCTAAACGGCACATTTGTTGTTTTCACTTCGATGGTAAATCATGGTAAAGGAGCTCAATAGTCGGAAACATAAGACACTTGTGTTAAACCTCCTTCATCTCCTTCTCTATTACTCAGCAGCTTGTGGGAGATGCTGGCGAGGACCAGAAACCAGTGGACCAGCTGCTTCTCCACCACACCTGTCTTTTCTGATCTTCAGCACCCTCAAATGTTGTAATCTGGTGGTTACCAATGCAAAAAGAAACTTTCAAGATTATAACCTTAAGTTATGATAGAGAAATGAATGGGTTTGTGTGAAACGGATTCAAAGACGAAGCCGTGCAGATCCTGAGATCAAAAATCACAGCAGCTGTTGTGTGGACCGTCAGGTTGACGTTATTCCACATGTGCTAAACATGTGTCAGCCGCTGTCTGTCCAGATCTCAAGTGCTTATAGAGCATCGCACGTCCCGCCTGAATGGAGCCGCCTGTCTTAGCGCTGCTGCACCTGTTGCACCGCAGCATGGCCAGCTGTGAGATCTTTCGCACCAGCGCACATTACACCTAAATCACAGCTGTCGCTATTAACATCTTATATGACATCATGACTGAGCTTCTCCATCACCCAGGCAAACAATAGCCATCATTTCACCATCTAGGTGGATCAACATAAAAATACTTCAATTGGTAACTCTTAAAATTGTTCTCACTTTAAGTGAAAATTTTAAGTTAAAAATGTTTAAATATTTTAGGTGCAACCAATTAAAAGTACTTTTTTAAAATGTCAACTTAAATTTTTCACTTAAAGTGAGAAAGTTTAAGTTTATAAAACTTAATTTTTTTAGGTGTTACTAATCAAAGTAAGTTTTTTTTTATTTTTTAAGTGTAAGCTAAATACTGTAGTAGTACTGAGCCCCTAAGGTGACATTGGAGTAAAAAAAATCTAAAGTTTAGTTTCATGTGCTCACGCAAAACCTTCATGTGCAGAATTTTTTTTTAAGTTTAGTTTCGCGTGAAAATATTGTGTGCTCCCGTGCGCGCAATAGTTTCAGGTGAGCACGCGATAGTTTCATGTGCTCGCGCGATAGCTTTACGTGAGCACGCGAAACTAAACTTTAAAAAAAAATCTGCACATGGTTTTGAGTGAGCACATGAAAGTTTCATGTGAGCACATGAAAGCTTTACGTGAGCACATGAAACTAAACTTTATTTAATTTTTGCTCCATGTCCCCTTAGGGGCTCCGTACTTTTGCTCCTATGGTGCCCACAAGTCATTTAAATTTATGCAGATTTTATCCAATGTGACTTACAAGGAATCATTTTTTATCAGTATGTGTAAACCCGGGGTTAAACCCATAATATTTTGTGTTGCTAACGCTATGCTCTATCACTGAGCTATACAGGATCAAACAGTTCACTGAAAAGCAGCGTATTAAGCAATTAGCAACAATGAAAGTTATTTTCATAACTATAGAAACTATAGTCTAGTGTGTCATTGGCTGTATTGAGTGCTGGATTACCAGTCATCACAAACACACACACAGGTGGCAGATCTTCAACAGCTCTCAGCCTGTTGTTCTGGTGTTTCTGTATGATTTCTGCAGCAGGTGGGCGCTGTGGTCAAGACATCCTGCGAGGTGAAACCAGTCACCATCTGCCTGTCTAATTCCCAAGGTGGTTTATGTCTCGTCTCATTATATGTGATCGGCTACAGCACATGAGTCGATCTGTTGCTCCTGCATGCTGATCCCGGATCAGATGCTTTGATGTCAGGTCTAACCATCGGATGCGTCCCTGTCCAGAAAGCAATAAATCTGTAAGCATTTGATTTTTCTGAAAAATATTAAAGAGCATATATCGTCCGATTCACAATTTTACATTTCCTTTGGTGTGTATGGTAACGATATGTAAAAGGTACAAAACCCAAAGTAAACGATGACCAACGTAAATGTCTTTTCTTGCACTACAACACACACATGGATTGTAGGCAACAGTTTACTGGAATTGCTGATATAGACAAGACCGACATTATCATAATTCCTCCAGACTCATAGCCTGTAAGTTAACTCCTGTCAGCATTGCATTGTGAGCGAATCTTTCAATCATGGTAAGGAGCGTCACATTTCCTGCTGACGTCAGAGGTATTCAGGCCAATCACAACTTACAGATTAGCTGGCCAATCAGGGACACAGGGCTTTTCAAATATCTGGAGCTACAAAAATGTACGATATGTGAAATTCTTTTAACCATAAACCACGCAAACACATTGTATTATACCAAATACACAAAATAGGCAACTAACGTTGTTTTTTGCAATGAAATAGGTTCACTTTAAATGAATGAAATCTAATTCCCGGCTTTAGGACCATGGAGACCTTTGATTGCTAAGTCTGAGTGGAACTTATTTTTCTTTTCCTCAAAAATGAAAAACTAACAAAATATTAAATGTTTTGAGTGTTTTTAAAAGTTTCATTTGGTAGCCAGTGTATGTATTGTTCATATTTCCTTAATTTGACTTTACCCTGTTAGTCATATGTGAATATACCTTTAAATAAAAGTAAATAAATTTTGATACGAACAGCAGCACCAACATCAGTGAGCATGAGCAATGGGTTCAATGAATTCTGACAGACGCTTATCCTGTTTGGTAAAATTACAGACATTTTTATTACATTATAAAAAATTTAAAAAATATCAAAATTACAAACGTATACCTTCAAGCAAACTCAACGGTTAAATATTTAGTTAATTTTATTCTGCATTGAAATGAAACCCTACAGAACAAACAGGTGTTATATGTAGGCTTTGGATTCTCTTGTTGTCACGTCTCGTCTTGATCTTCAATCTGTTCACGGGTTAATCTTGTGATGTGAAATGTGAAAGCAATGTGACATACAGTAGCAAACTGACACAAACAATCCTGCATCATCCAAACGCATGTCTACAGTACCAAGTACAACAAATAACAGGTAAGACTACATGACGTCCTGTCCTTTTGGCCCAGACTAACTGATGAATAAATAAATAAATAAATAATTACATTCTATATAATAGATATTATGTTATATCTAAGATGTTATTGGGGTCGTACCCTTCTAAAAAGTACCTAAAAGGTACATAATTGATACCTTACAGATACATATAGGTATTGCACCTAAATCGTACATATAAGCACTTTTTTAGGAGTACACTCAATGTGAAATCAAAATTGATACTTTTGAACACACGTTATTTGGGCACGTTTTCTTACATATTTGCTAGGTTATTCCAAAGAAAAAAAATATTTTTGTAATCTTTCATTTGACTTTCTCCAGTTTGAAAACAATTTTCCGTTTCGGTTGATGTCACCAAGCCCTCTTAATTTCCAGAAACTTCCTGCTCAGTACACCACTGTGACCTGTCTGATGTACTGAGATCACTTTTCATTTCCATTCAATTCCGACTGCATTGATTTATGGAAGTAAGAAAGAGACTCCTTATATTATGAATGTCTTGTAATCTTTTTACAAACCAGTTTTTTAAACTAAACAGCTCAACTTTCTCCACCACGTTTCTGACAGCTGCTTGATTTTATCTGGTGTTTTGTCTCTAAATGTCTGTCTCCTTAGCCACACCCCCTCCTGCTGCATGCTCACCACGATGGCCGCATCAAACACTTCCTTCAGGTTCTTCTGCGTCAGCGCCGAACATTCGGCAAAGGTCACAGCACCGATGCTACGGGCGCACAAACGGCCTTCGTCCTCGCTGACCGGTTTCTCCTGCTTGTCTGCCAGTTGGATCAGTACCTGCACGTCCTCACGTAAATCACACTGGGTGCCCACGAGGATCACTGGGATGCCCGGACACAGGCGATGGACTTCTGGAGCCCAGCGGTCCATGACGTTCTTAAAGGAGACTGGAAGAATGACGCTGTAGCACAGCAAGAAGACATCAGTGTTGTGGTAACAAAGCGGACGGAGGCGATCAAACTCATCCTGTTAAATAAGAGAAAAGTTTGTGAGAATGTTGCAGAAGATGAGAAGTGTGTTGAAATTTGTTATTCAATAACCTGTGCTTTCCTAAACATAACACAAGACAATCTTTTTGACTTCAAGGACTCTCATTGTCCACAACAATACTTGAAGGCCCCCACAAAAATAACTATAATTAACTATAAATATGTCTGTTTTTATGAAAAACCAACCAAACACTAATGGGTCAAACACACCAAACGCGAGTTCAACAATTTGTGCGAGTAGATTACATACAAAGTCAATGCAAAGACGCGATCAGACGCATACTCGCGCGGGGCAATGCAAATGACGCAAATTGGCCGGCGCAATTGCCAAAAAAACATGTGCTATTCGCCTCAAATGCGCCTTAGCGCAAGTTGAACATATTCAACTCAAGTGAAAAACTCTCATGACACAAAGTTAAACCACGCGAGTAATCTAGAGCGAGCAACGCGATGCTACACGTTTGGTGTGTAAGTAGCATAATGTTGCGTTCAGACCAGCCGTGGTAGAGGCGTCAAGCGCGAGTGATTTCAATGTCAAATCAATGTGAAGACGCGTTGACGCACGTCTGGAGGTCTCGCGTCTAGTTCGCGTGAATTGAGCATTGCCGCAGGAAACACGCGAGTTGAAAAAATGTGAACTTTGGCGGAAAAATGCGCCGCGTTAACCAAACAGGAGCTTGCTCTAGTAGTGACGTCATTACTGAAAGCGATCAGAGTCGCAGAAGCCCCTCCCATGATGCAAATTTCCGCTGAATTTTCGATGACTACAATTTCATGAAGCGAGTGCACTCAAGTTCAAGCGGCAAACTAGAAGTGGTAGGCGCAATTTTGACGCCTTAAACGCAGCTGGTGTGAACCCACGGTAAGATAAATCTAGATTTTTAGTTGTATCAGATTTTTTTTATTTGAGCATGTTTTGATTAAAATAACTTTAAGGCATCTTGATGCCCCCAGTTTGCCCCAGACCTCTGGTTGAGAAACACTGCTGGAGTAAATATTGTAATGGAGATCAGTAAATATCGTAACAGAGTTTTACGGTATACAGTGCAGTGTTGTAGTCGAGACCACCTTAACCGAGAACAAGATCAGACGGTTTCAAGGCCGAGACAAGACAAAGACCAAAAACAGCCTAGTTTAGTCAAGACCATCAAAAAATTTATAAAATTACATCCTGGATATTGTGGGCCTTTGTATTAATTGTTAACATATTTCTTTTTGGACAATCCCCCATTCATCTTTACCGGCACAACAGTAACAAAAGACATCAAATAAGAAATAAGTTAATGATGGCTAAAAAAGCCAGCAATCATTTTGAACCAATCCCATTAATGATGGTAACGCATAAATCAGACAATGCACCAGCTATTTAGTGAAATTCCTGCAGTTGTGGTGTTAACCAGTCTTAATATAAAATACCGAAACCACTAAGTCTGAGACCAAGACGAGACCATCAAAAAATGGTCTTGAGACTGGTCTTGAGACCAAGACCGCTATCGACTACTACAACACAAATACAGCGTGCTGAACTCAAATTCATCTGTCACACAGTTAACTACAAACTTAGTCCTAGTACAGGAATGTGATTCTAACACTGGGGGGCGCTCATCTGTCATGCCCTACTGCTTACATTACAAGGCTGGTCCAATGGCCCCCATAGCTGTCATTCAAAACAACAGAAAAAAAAGTGAATCTAACTTATTTACTTTTGAAGAAAGATGGTTGGGTAGAGAGATAGATAGACACACACACAGAGAGAGAGAGAGAGAGAGTCTTACACACCTGTCCTGCCATGTCACACAGCTGAAGTTGAACAGGTCTCCCATCCACTACAACCTTAGCTGTCACAGAAAAAAAAAACATTTTAATCAGTAAATATTACTTATATTAATTTTCATATATAAAAAATACGTATTTATATACACATATAATCACTTATTTTTATTTAAGAAGCCACAACAAAGCCATTGCAAAATAACAACACATGCAGTCCACAAGTAGCCTAAATGCTCGGCAGGTTTAGTCCAAATTCAAATTAATTATACTTTTCACCTGAATAATCTATGTTTTAAACCCTGTTTTTTACCTGTGAAGCGATCATATGCAGTAGGGATGTGTTCAGCCGGGTATCCGTTAGTGGTGTAGCTGATGATCAAACTGGTTTTACCGACCGCGCCATCCCCGACCAGTACACACTTGACCTCGCGCACAGGTACGACGGGCGCCGGCGCGTCAGTACGGTGAAGAGTCGCTCTCGGCGGAACGGGAGGCGCGCCGCAGTCTTTCTTCACAGGTTCAGTCTCATCCAGCGATGGCATTACGTTTCCCGGTAAATTAAAACGATTTAGTCGATACTACCACTTACATGACTAGTTAAGTAACATTTATTTACTTTGATTTTATTTTTTGGATGGTTGTTTTGGCTCCCGTGCGCACCTGCTGCGTTCTTTCTCTCGTGCTCTCAAGTTCGCGCGCGCCCGGCTCTGCTTGATTGACAGACGCGCATCTGCTGCCGTAAGCGGATTAATACACGACACATGCGCTCAGTGTTGCGTTTCCAGTGACCCAGTCACATCTCATCTCAGATCTTGAGGATGTATTTACCATTAAAATGTAAAAAAAAGTTTTTGATTTTGGTTTTATTAATGTATTAAAAACGTTATAGATAATGAGCTGCACCAACAACCCTGCTGAGGAAAAATATATTAGAAACCATCACACAAATCCTATAGATTTGAGGGTTATAATGGGAATTTAATGGAAACTATAATGGTCTCTGTAGGTCTCTACTGGCCATATTGGGTTTATTGGTGGGATCGTATCTGGTGGATGGGAATCCTGCTGGAATAAGACCCAAAACACACTACAAAGGAATTAGCACTACGACAATGCTCTGCCACTGAGCTATACAGGAGCAATGGTACATTATATGATAATACAGTAAATCTATCTCTGTGCCATGACATGATCACAGTACATTTTTGTATTTAGGAGTATGTCATGTATCTGGCCGTGGGTTCGAACACACATATTGATCGAAAATGTATACCTTGAAATCACTGTAAGGCAAAAGCATCCAGCAAATGCGTAATAAAGAGCTCAAATGCAAAAGGTGCTAAATGCCACCTCGATCAAAAATTAAATAATGATATTAATCAAATACTCTCAGCACGTATTATACGTTCAATGAATACTTTCACTTCAAATCTGCTTAATCCCGGCCTGAGGCCATTCAGAAATGCCGGTCCCCATTGAGAGTCTGATAAAAAAATGCTAATTTACAAAAAAAACATGTCAGACGCAGATAGGGTTTTGCATCTGAGCCCCTTGTATGTAACAGTGTGTAAAGTTTTTAAAAGCAAAGCTGACAGTGAATGATTAACAGGACAAGTGACAGGAAAAAGCACACAAATTTCTCTTGAATTAAATATGAGGTCAAGTGATAAACGATGTGAAAGATCGAGGATGTCACGAGGGAGTGGTGACGTGTGACAGGTCGTTGCTGGGGCGACCGTGGCTTGGCATCGTTGCTGAGGAAACCGATGAAGCTGTTGTTGTTATGGAAACGTATGCTTCCAAGATAACCTGTCGGGCTGATGTGTTGTGAGGTGTCCAGATGCTACGATCTGTCACCACCGGCCGATTCTTTGTTTTGTAATAAAATGTAATATTAATTTAGTTGTTAAACAAGACTTTGTTGCTCTGATGTCGTATCACTTTCAAAATTGCAAGAGCTTCAGTGATAGAAATAAAAAAGCAACATGCCTATTTTTCTATTTATCTGGTAAACATTGTAGTTCCTCCTTAGCCCTCCCCACCTCTCTCTCTCTCTCTCTCTCTCTCTCTCTCTCTCTCTCTCTCTCTGGGTTGAGTTTGCAGTGAATCTGCAGCTATGAGCTGGTACCATCTGTCCACCCGTCCGCTCGCGCAGCCACCAGAAGGTCCCACTATGTGCTGATTTAAATGGAGAGCTCAACTTTCCCAGGACAGAGCTGACCCTGGCAGCCGCCCTCACACACACACACACACACACACACACACACACACACACACACACGTGTATATCACAGCATCAAAGGCACCACACATACACACATATACACACAGATCGGATGAAAACACATTTCCATCAAACACCCGTCAGATCAGGGCCAGATAAGCTTTGCCACCAATGCTAACACAGATACACACACACAAACACACATCTGTGCTTTCAATCGATTTTCATAGATTATACATCAGGCTCATAGATGTGTTTTTGTGTACGCATGCAATTCACTATTTTGCACTGTTGCAGAGCAACTATACAGAAAACGCTAATTTTCAATAGCCGTGTGTAGTGTACACACAATTGCTCATCTATGTGAGTCTTTAAAACGTTTAAAAACACGTTTTGGTCATATTTCACCTAAAAAGGTCACAATTCTGCATCAAGAAAATAAAGCTAATTTAGGAGCATTAAGATGATCTGCAAAAATAATGCCAAGTGATATTCGAACTGTGAAGTATTTATGCATCATCTGTTGTAGTGAGCATTGAAGCTTGGAGTACACTGTAAAAAATACTTTGCTGCCTTAATTTTTTTGTTAAATCAACTCATTTCATGAGTCATTTCAGCTAACTATTATTTATCTTGACTAGAGATGAGTTGTTATAACTACAGATGAGTTGATATAACTTATAAAATATAGTTAAAAAAGTCAACTTCATTTTATAAGTTGTAGCAACTCATTTCTTGTACAGATAAATAATAGTAAGTTAACATGACCTTTTAATCTGAGTTGATTCAACAAAAAATAAAGGCAGCAAAGATTTTTTACAGCCTTGCAAAGTATAATTTTTTGACTCGTACATGTACGCAGACGTTCAACGCATGTACATTGCAACAAAAAGCAACACATTTCCCGTGCAACATACTACATTTTCCTAGGCGCATGCTCAACATACGCGTACAATGTACGCAGAGTTTCAAAATTCCAGCGTTGCACGTACATAATGTGTGCACTCTTCTGATGACGACCTTTGAAAAATGGACCATACTTCAGTCTTAAGCTTCGAATATAGTTTGTTTTTGTACGTGTATGCGAACGTACACGCACGGTCGAACACACATCCTTGCAAAGTAGCCTATAGTTTATTTGACTCATTCCTGTACGCAGACGTTCAACGCATATGTGCATTTCCTGGGCAACATACTACATTTTCCTAGGCGCATGCGCAACTGTTAAAAATTCCAGCGTTGAACGTACATAATGCCTGCACTCTTCTGATGACGACCTTTGCGTACACGTGAAAAATGGTTCATACTTCAGTCTTAAGCCTCGAGTATAGTTTGTTTTTGTATGTGTATGCGAACGTATACGCACAGTCGAACACACATCCTTGCAAAGTAGCCAATAGTTTATTTGACTCGTTCCTATGCAGACGTTTGGCGCAATGCGACAAAATGCAACACATCTCCTGTGCGTCTTACACGTACAATTTACAAAAATCCGTCAGTGCACGTACAGGAGGTGCGCCCTTTTCTGATGACAAAAATTGCTTCATGCGCACTGTATGCGGATTCTTGCGTACGCTAAAAATTGCATTAATGCTGTTGGTTGCTGTGCTTTAGTAATAAGAGTTACATTTACATCACATTTGCATTTAGTTTATACAGAATCATCATTAAATCTCATTTTCTATATAACAGCTGTGAAAGTTTAGTACGACGATAAAATGTCTTGGAGAAAAGGGCCTAATGCATAACATCGTATAGCCTCCAAACATGCTACATTGAGCATTTTCATGCAAAATCTGATACTTTTAATTTCGATCTGGACACATTTGTGTGAGATTCCCAATGTGAGGTGCGTGTTTGTGTCTGTGTACAAGCTCGTCCACGAGTATTGACGCAGATGTGTCCCTAAACACAATGCTCTGAATGGCTTCCCTAAGGACCAGTGTGTGTGTGTGTGTGTGTGTGTGTGTGTGTAGCCAGGGAGGACTCTATCTTAATAGTCTCTGTGTGAAATAGGGGCCGGATCATCTGATGGGTAAAAATGATTAGAAGGGGAAAAGTCTCTATGAAACACAGGACTCTAAGCTGGGGAGGGACGGATGGATGGAGAGATTGCCAAAAGAAAGAAAGGGTGAATGGGGCGGGGGGGTGAGAAAAGCCAGAGGGTGTGTTGAGGGGCACCGGGCCACGTTGATGTCACACACTTTTTTTGTGCATCAGTCAACAGGCGTGTGCCATAATGTGTGTGTGCGTGTGTGAGCCCGGCCCTGCTGTCCAGCTTTAGTTGCGAGCATGGGAACCAACTGAACACACACTCCTAATGATCCGCACACTGCTTTAATTATCTCGCTCACACACGTACACACAAACTTAATAACCGTGTGCTGCTTTAGTAACACACCAACAGGCGTCATTAGATTCGTCCGCACAATGGCATTATCACACAGCGCTGCTTTAGTGACAGAGGCGCTGCCACATGTGTGTGTCACCGGGTCAATGCACACGCAAGATGTTTATCGGGTACCGTTTATTAAAAATGAAATTATTTTGTTGTTATTTATTCGTGTTTTTGGTTTTAATCCAAAAAGACGTGTAAATAAACTTGGTGTTTTAGTAATGTTTGCTAATTTTAGTAATGTTTGCAGATTTTTGTTAGGGTTCGTAATTTGAAAGTATTAAACTTTAGTGTTTAATACTCATCTATATACAAAAATCTGTATTTATTGTCTTTGTGTTGTGTTAGCAATGCAAAGGTCATGGGTTCGAACCCAGGGAAGACAAATACTGATTAAAAAATGTGTCGATTGAACATAAAAAGTTCAAAGTAAAAAACCTGGAGCCATGTGAATTACTTTTGTGAAGGATGAATGGACTTTTTATTTTTGGGTAAACTATCCCTTTAAGTGTAAGTCGCTTTGGAAAAATTGTAAATTTAAATATAAACAAATCCGTATGTAAAGTTTACAAAGTTGAATACAAACTTTACATTTACGCATGTATCTACATTTAAATGTACACTTTTTTAATTTACATTCCTGTTGCAGCAAATATATACAGTTTTTAAAATATGTTTTAAAATTCTCTTTTTTAACATAGTAACTCTTTAAATAGTAACTTTATTACACTTAATTTCAATTATGCCCGGCTTTGTACCATACAAACATTTTGAGAAAATTCGCCATTTCATTTGCACGAGTCAATAAACGCCTCCCTCCCACATTAAACCAGTCTTTATTCTCCATAAACTTGAATAAATGACACATTCGCTCTGGATCGTCTCTTATTATCTAATAAATAGTTCTGGAGTTTAAAGTTTGCGACTGTGGGTCACCCGAGAGCCACGTACCGGACTTTGTCTTCATTAAAGTTTGGCGAAACCATGCCTTGGTGTGCTGAATAGGCCACGAGAGCAATAGATAGAGTACAGACACCTTTGAGCTTTGTGCGTGTGTGTGCATGTGTGAAGATGACCACTCCACAGCAGCTGTCTGTCCAGCTTGCGGGGGCATCGGCACACAAAAGCCCCTCTCCCCTGAGGCAGGACTCACAGGGCAGGGGTCTAAGACCTCTACAGAGAGGGCACACGAGTGACAGAATGCAGGAAAGCGAGAGAAAAACAGCGGAACAGTGGAGGAAGAGACGGATGATGCGCTGAGAAAGACCCTCACCTTCAGGACCCCTGCGTGTCCCTGAGAGACCGCGGCGTAAGAGAGGATTCCTGAGGAGGACACAACAGGTGCACAATGGAGGATAAACAGAGAGAGACAAGAGGATAGATAGGAGTAAATACATCTTTGTGTCGATAGTACAATATCAACTTTCTTTTATATTTATTTTTAAATGTTTGAATAGCTTTTAAAATGCATGAATTTTATTGTATAATTGCATATCATTTGAAATAATATATAATAATCTATGCACTCTTAAAAATAAAGGTGCTGAAAAAGTTATTTGCAGCAATAACACTTTTGTTAAATTTTTTTTAAATTTTGTAGTGTAGTGTTTAACATAAAGACATTAAAACAAACGATTCATGGTTTGTAATCATACCATGCTGAACCAGGCTCAAGGGAAAACATAAGTGTAACTGTTTCTTTACCGTTCATTACCGTTTTAAGCTATATGATAATAATGGTAACTATAATGCTATATAATATCTATAATGGTAACTATATTATCGCCCACAATAACAGACAATAAAAATAACATTTTGTTGATTCTAAACGTACGTGCCACAGTACTACAATTTTAAAAATGGATGTAGATGACCCACTGTTGCTTCTGGATGGGATAGTTCACTGAATAGGATTTACTTACCCTCAAGCCATCCTCGATGTATATGATTATATTTTTCAGATAAACAAAATCTGACTTATATTAGAAGATTTCCAAGCTTTAAATTTTAAAGTTAAACATTAGATTTTTACCATTTTGGTACCACTTTTAGCATAGCTTAGCATAATCCATTGAATCTGATTAGACCATTAGCATCACGCTAAAAATAACAAAAGAGTTTCAATATTTTTCCTATTTAAAACTTGACTCTTCTGTAGTTACATCATGCACTAAGAAAAATAGCATGCACTGCCCGAAAATAGTCCCCTTGGTGACTTCAATAGCAGGGGACTGTTTTCAGGCAGTGTGTAATATCCAGGCACGTGCACACATAGACATCAAAGGGGGCTTGAGCACCTGCCCTTTTTATCCCTGGAGAGAAAGTGCCCTTTTTTTCTGGGGTGCTTAAAAAAAAAAAAAGATCTTTATTCATATAAAAACTGATGTCTGTTTCTCGTGTTTTTTACTTGTTGCTTATTTTAATTTAACATGAATTCATTCAGGAATAATTTAAATGAGATTTAAACTCTTATATAGAAAAATAGCGCTATTTGTGGCACACAAATGGTTAACAGATGAGTCCCGCCTCCAAAATTCACATCGCTAATATGATTGGCTTTACCTTTCCTAAGTCCCGCCTCTCTAACTTACTGCGCTTTATGATTGGTTTGTCTACACTTGTGCTGCATCATTCGCGCTTCAAGCGCCAAAGCTCAGCCTGAACGAGACGCGATCATGTGCATGATTATGCAGGCAGGCTATCGGTAAGTGTTTGAGGATGAAAGCATTCTTATATTAACAGTTTTATGCAAAAAATATGGGACACGTTGTTACACATATTGATTCAGGCACATTGTTTTCCATGGCAATCCCATATTAAGCTGAAGAGTTGCAAACTTGTAACAGTGTAGTGTAGTTTAAACAGACTGTAAAATAACAAACAAAAGAACAATAAAATAATTGCTAACTGCAGTAGTAAGCTTTTTTGTTTGCGTTTTTTGTAATGGCTGTTAAATAAGTATAATGTGTTATACTGGATTGCTGCAGTAGATTGGGAAGAAATCTGATGGTTCAGTATTTTACTTGCCCAGTCTGAATTTTCACTGACATCACAAAAAAGTAAAATATAAAATACAAATAAAATAGGCCTAATCTATATTTGTTGTTTCTGACATCTGTAACCCTAATAAATATGAAACCTAAGATTAAAGGTGCCATAGGATGTGTTGTCATAATATGTTAAATTGTTCTTTGACAATTACATAGAAGGTATGTGGCTTTATTAAGTGCAAAAATTATCCAGAAACGTTTTTACATGTCCATTTACAACCCTAGAATTTGTAATTTAAATGAAATGGTCTATTTTTGCCCTATTTGAAAGGGTCATGAATAATAATGTTGAGCTCTGCTCTGAGGCTCATGCCAGAAGCTCAAATTAGTAAACAGACCTTATATTTTAAGCCCTTATCAGACAAAAATACATTTTGAGTAACAACTAACAACTAATCAGCTAAACGCTAGCATATGATTTAGCATTTATTGGCATGTAGCGCTAACTCAGCAGTCACAACTTTGTTTTTAGCATTTTAACAAATTTGTAATTAATTTGTAATTTAATGTTTTCAAAACATGCACATTGTGTAATTGCTTCCTTTGCTGCTCTATAAACCTAGACTACTAAGGAGACCATGGTGTCTGTGTGAAGTGATTATTTTGTAGACATCTTTTGAAAATTAAACAATTGTGTGAGTTTGAGGAAGATAAAATTAATTATCGTTTTTTAAGTCAGAATTGCGTTAATATATATACTTTTGTTTTTTAAAAAAAAGAAAAAAATATACATAATTATGAGAAGTGCCCTTTATTTCACTTGAGCCCCTGCCCCTCAAAATGTCTGTGCACGTCCCTGGTAATATCATTGCGCCTCCTGCAGCCATGTTACAGAAGTCCTTGATTATTACGCCAGAATGAGAGTATAGTTCCTAATCATATCTGTCTAGACAATCACAACTGGTACACGATGTAACTACAGAAGAGTCAAGTTTAAAATAGGAAAAATATCATAACACTTTGGTCATTTTTGACCGCGATGCTAATGGTCTAATCAGATTCAATGGATTGTGCTAAGCTATGCTAAAAGTGCTAGTGCCAGGCCTGGAGATCAGCTAAATGGATTCCAAAACTGTAACTGTAAAACTTTTGGAGAGCTGGAAAATTAGCATATTTAAAAAAAAAAAGTTTAGCATCCCTTTAATGGTAGTAAATGGTGCTTTTGTTTAAAAAGTCCATCCATCCTTCACGTAAGTAATCCACCTTCTGGAAACGCATTCTCTCATGGATGTACGTCGCTCATTACCAAAAGCTGTTTTTTTTATTTGTAAACTTTTAAATATTGTCATTTTTCGCATTGATTCCCCTAAGAAGACCTTTATTAACCCCCTGAAGCAGAGTAGATTACTTCTGTGAAGGATGGTTGGACATTTCATTTTTGGATTAACTATTCCTTTAAACATGTAAATAAACCATGCGGTACTAAAGAGACAGCTTGCACAATGGGTCCAAGTTGAAATGATTCTGGATGACAAGGGCAGTGACGGTAACAGCGGGCGTATTTTATAGTATTAAACGGGAATTCATGACGATTTCATCAGGCTCCAGAAACATTTCAAAAACAACACAAAGATTGGCCTTCTCAGCTACCGTAGTTGCAGCTCTTGCGTCTTCAGAACAGGGTGTTCAACGCATCACCGTTTTTGTTTCAACGTTTTATCGGAGCTGAACGCAGCCCTGCTTTTATTCTGCTAGAACAGGGTTTCCACAACTGGGGTTTGTGAACCCCTGGTGGTTTTCAGAGGAATTGCAGGGGTTGATGAAAACATTTATTACAATTAGGTCATAAAATGTAAAAAAAAATCTGAAATATATTTATGATTTTATTATTACCTATTATTGGATCGTCATCTGGTAATTTTATTTTATTGGTAAAAACAAACTATCTGTTAATTTTGTTATCACTTTTCTGATATATTGTAGTGTTGTTTAAAAGTCATGACATGCAGATTAGAGAAATAAAATGCTGTATATAGACCAATTTCGTGTTTGCAAACAGAGATGACGTTTTTTGTGGGCGGAGCCAAACTGGTTGCAGAAAGTGACTGCTCCGCAGTAGGGTTGTGAAGTGTTTTAGCATTAAACCGTGATTTTTATGGATCCGGTGTTCTGTCGAAGTCTGATTCCCCTATGTTTCCCTTTAGTGCAATGTTTCTTATAGTGTTTTAATCACGTTACGTTTATTTTTTAGATAGATAAAAAGTTTAAATGGCTTGGCTACTGATATGCATGTATGTAATGTATATGTATTGTTCTTTTTTTCTAAATCAATTATTTTTACAGTCTGAATCGCTAAAGAACATGTAAAAGCAATACTATCATGTATTATATATAATAGCGTTTATTAAATATTTAATAATTTTCCTGTTTTCTATTATTTCTTCCTTATATTTATCTTACGTGTTTGTTCTAAAACTATTATAAAAGTATTATGTTTAAACATACATTAAAAAGGCCTGTTTATATATTAATATCACTTTACATCATGTGTGTGTGTGTGTCTGCTATATTGATATATTTATTAAGTATGTAAACATAATAATTTTAGAACAAACAGGAAGAAGACATAAGCTAAGATATAAGGAAATAAAAAGAAATAAAAGAAAACGAAAAAATTATGAAATATTTTTAAAAAATTGTGATATTATTGCTTTTTCAGTATAAAAAAACATTTATTCTGAATAAATTATAATTGTAACGTGATAAAAACGCTATAAGAAACACATGGAGGGAACAGACTTCGACAGAACACCGGACATCTTCTCTACTTATTTTCTATTCTAATTATTAAAAGATTTCCAGATGATTTCCTCGCTCCATTCTGTCCGTTTAAGGGCTTATTGTAATCATAAACACCTACGCTTATCTTCAAATGATGTCTTCGACGATGGTATTTTATAAAAATGAAAGCCATCTTTTTTGGCATTCTTATTCTGACACTTAACAGCACAACAGGACATTTTCTAGGGAGTTATCTTGCTCTTTTCACTCGTGTCTAATACATTTCCACTGTTTTTCTGCAACCGCATTGCGCGCGCAGCTTGCAGTGACGTATCTGTGACGTCTACTCTAAATTGGTCTATACTCAGGGGATACTTCAAGAAAATAATTTAGATCAAGGGGGTTCAGCTGACAAACATTTTAAAACCTTCTGTGCTAGAATACAGGTGAACTTCACTGGATCAGTCATAAAGTTATTCATCTCCCAAAAAATCTACTGATTTGATATGTTGTATATCTAATGCTATAAGTGTGTGACTGCACTATTGTCAATTAAATTAATTAACCAATTCATTTTTATGTAGTTTTTTTGTGAAAAGTCAACACCATCACTGAAATGTTTAGAGAAATGCTAATGTTGGTAAATTAATTCATTAATAAATACATTATTTAAAAGATGCTATAACAATAACTATTCCTGTAGTTCCAGGTACTTCGCATGTGTGTTTAATAAATAATTTATCAAATTTAAATAAAGCTTTAAGGTGCCAAAAAGTGATGAATTCGCATTTCTGCCTAACATGAATGTGTATGCAGATTGCATGTGATCTAATGACGTAAGATATCAAAAAAAAACTAAACTAATTACACTTATAGTTAACTTATTTCTCTTTGGAATTAATACACTTCAGTCGGCACAATTATCAGCCAATCATGAGGATTGACGTATTGATCCGCCGGGGCGATATATTAGTCCATCAATAATTCTCAAACACAGAGAAACACAGGCGGTGTGTTGTCCCGTGAAAGCAAAGTCGACAGTTATTGAGCACTTTGTCTTAAAGGTGAATATAAACATGAGCATGATGGTTTGTGTCCCTGATCTAGGATGACTGATCTGGAATCATATCTGATGGAGAGATGTGATGGATGAGATGTCAGGGGAGGGGTTTGAAACACTGACTCTGGATCAGTGCGTGAATGGAAAACAAGTCCTTTGTGAGGAAGGTCTTCCCACGAGCTTCGTCTTACCCCGACACACTCAACACCTGCCACGCGCTTTTGTCTTAAAAGCTGATCTTGGGTTATTCTGTTTTACCGAGCAGGTTACTTTTGGAGGGTGTGACTGATATTCAACACTTGTTTCAGAAGTGTGCTCGGTACCGTGATTACTGTACTCAAAGCACTTGTAACCTACAATCACGCCCCGTGTGGCTTACGCAGGCCTGTCACTTCACATAATGTGACATTCGAGAGCTCTAGCTTTCCCGTATAAATTAATGTCGCGAATACACACACTCTCGCGCAGACACACTTTTACCTGTGTTCTTTGGAAATGAGCAATCGACTTACATCTGATTCTTTGGGCCTGTTTGGAAGACAGCGCTCGTGACAAAGGCTCGCATAGTGAACGTGTCCTCGGGGAATGTGTTCGTGAGGGGGTGATGGAAGTGTAGAGTTAGAGGGGGTATAGTTACCGCCCCCCTCCTCCTCTTTTACCCCTTTTGTGGGCCCTTCTGAAGAGGATTGAGGAGGTTAAAAGGGAGGAGAGAGAGAAGAAAAGGAGGATGGGGGATGTGTGGCCCCAAAACACAGGTGCCTACATCTGTTCATCCTCAGGGCAGATGCTACTGCAGAGAGAGAGAGAGAAAGAGAGAGAACTTACTTTTATGAGCTACATTTTCAAAACAAAAGCTTGAACTTTTAGTAAGTACACAAGCATTAAACATGTGGACACACCTACTCTCTACAATTATTTTACCTCACTTGTCTACATTTCAGAATTCAATTGTAGAATTAATAATTACCTTAATGTCCATACATTTCTTATTGTAAGAAAATAAAATTCAGTCTAAAGATTTTTTGTAAAAAAAATAAAACAGCCTAGATTACAGTCCAGCACACTTTTGGCATGCTTTCAAGTTCATCCTGGTAAACAGCACTGAAAGAGTTCCCAGGTATGGCTAATTGTTGCCTGCTCTTTATTTACCATATACATTATTCACTATTACTCATCCATTTAATTTAAATTAAACTATTTGTGTTTTACAATAAAATTACACTTGCTCTATTTATCCATGTGAAACAAGTGCACTAAAATACACTTTAGGTACATTAAATGTACTATTTTCATGCACTTATTGTGTACTTAATATACAATAAATTAGTCTTTAATACTTAAAGGTGCCAAAGAATGCACTGAAATAATGTTTTTTTTTCTCTGATATATACATAGAAGGTTTAATAAATGCAAAATTATCCAGAAACAGTTTTACATGTCCATTTACAACCATAGGATTTGCCCTTAGAATTAATGGTCTATTATTATCCTAATTAAAAGGGTCATGAATAATAATGTTGAGCTCTGCTGTGATTGGCTGTTTCATAGAGCAGCTCTTCAGTAGCTCTGTGTGTGTGTGTGAACAGTATGTTTGAGTCTGTATCAGATTAAGATACAAAATTAGAGGAATAATACATTTTTCGAGATTGTAAATGAGTGGTAAGTTTGTGTTTTTTTCAGTATGGACCTGCAAAGCGTAAATGTAACGTCAATAGTAGACCTTCAGCCTAAACCCTAGCATATAGCATTAACTAGCATATAGTGCTAACTCAGCAACCACAACTCTGTTTTTAGCATTGTAACAACATTGTAATTAATTAAATGTGTAATTTAATGTTGGGGCATCACAGTCAGTGTTATGTTGAGATTGGTCTGTTTTTCGGGAAAGGACGTGGAAACAATCATGTTTGAGGTGTATTATTTTCACGTCATTATCATTAACCCTTTTATTCATATGCCTAGGTAAATACAGTTTTACATTCTACGGCACCTTTAAGATAAACTTAAGTGTACTAAACTGTGTTATTTTGAGACATTTATTTCAATACACTAAAAATCTATTTAAGTATAACTAGTATTTAGTATACTTTTTTCAAGAGAACAAAGGTACTACACTGTAAAAAAAAATCCGTAGAAATTACAATGTTATTGCAGCTGGGTTGCTGGTAATTTACCGTAGATTTAAATTTATGTTATTTACTGGCAAGAGTTTGTTCAAAGTTAAATAAATTTTAAATATTAACAAGTCTTTATCTTTACAGAATAAAACTATACAATAACAGTCTCATGCAAAGCATTCTGGGAACCAGAAATCATCATCAACTTTTTTCTGTTTTTTGCTTCAGATTTTGTTTCCCAGAACGTTTTGCTTGATGCTGTTTTTTTAGTTTTACTCTGTAAAGACAAAGACTTGTAAATGTTAAATGTTCATTCAACTTTGAACAAAATTTTGCCAGTAAATAACATAAATTTTAATCTACGGTAAATTACCGGCAACCCAGCTGCAATTTCTACGGATTTTTTTTAGAGTGTACCTTTATATTAGAATATTTGTGGTGTATAACTTTTACACTATTTTTAGCACAAAAATAACATTGTACTTTAGCTGTAAATTTTGAGTACATCAAGTATACTTTTATTTTGCCTTGGTATACTCTGGCCTTACAGTATATGGATATACTTTGGGGTGGTTTACCAGACAGGGCTTATCCTAGTCAAAAAATAATTTGAGCTGACTTAATTTAAAAACATCTTTCCCTGACATATCTTAATATCAGTGCCATTGTTTTGTCTCAAGATGCACACATGTATCATTTGTGTACAGTATGTTTGTAAAAACGACTTAAATGCCCTACTATAACTAAGGCCTAGTCCTGGATTAATCTAAACCCATGTCTAAATGCTACAGTCTTAAAAATAAAGGTTCTATAAAGGGAACTTCACAGTGATGTCAC
Source organism: Paramisgurnus dabryanus (assembly GCF_030506205.2). Taxonomy (NCBI): domain Eukaryota; kingdom Metazoa; phylum Chordata; class Actinopteri; order Cypriniformes; family Cobitidae; genus Paramisgurnus; species Paramisgurnus dabryanus. The sequence continues at coordinate 22,551,414 of NC_133340.1, read as the reverse complement.
AGAAGAACCGTCCACGGTTCTGAAAATAATTATTTTTCTAACCTTTTCTATTATCTATACAACCTTATTCCACGACAAAAAGTCTTTTGTGCAAAAAAAGGTTATGTGAATGTTAAAAGTCCTTTATGGAACAATAATGCACCAAAAAGTGCCTTTTAAGAATGGTTAAGAAATATTATGTATTACATAAAAAGATATCAAAGATGTCAAGTCAGTTCCCCCCAAGTTCACACAGGTGTCCGAGCAGAGTAACTGCAGGTGTACACTCCACTCTTTTGAACAACCAGAAAATGTTACAAATGCTTTTTGTTTTCATTTTCATTCAGGTGTGTGTATATTGTTTCAAAGTTTGATCAAAGTGCATTGCATCAAAATCTTTGGCATGGGATGGCATAGTGAAAAAATGTCTATGAGTTGTCGAATCAATGTTAAGAGAGAGAAGGGGGTCGATATGTTGTGGTGGACGGACGCGCGCATCAGTCCCTGGAGCCCACGCAAGCAGATGTGTTTTGATACGCGCAGGCACGCGACAAGCGTCGGCTCCCGAACAGGAGAAAGACATCCACGCCTGTTTTCCTGACGCTCGCGCACACCCACAAACAGACGCACGCCGCGCAAACACGCGCAAATAAGAGGATCTCTGCGTAATTATTGAATGATCGTGTCCCCTCGGGAGGCCCCGGAGAGAAGCCACCACAGTGTCCATGGCAACGACGCACAGTAATGAGCTCGTGGTCAAAACCGGGGCGCGCGTGGATTGTCGTGTGCGCCCGCGAGCAGCTGCTCACGGTAATGCGATCTGAAACAATGCGCGGACCACAGGTAGTTTGATCAACACGGGGTCACCTGTGTGCTTTTGTAGTTTATTACAAACTAATGAATAGATGAACATGAACACGCGTATTGGGTATTTCAAGATGAGGATGTGTCCGTTTCATCCATGTCGTCACCTTCTGCAAACATAATTCACGTTTTTTTTTTTTTTTGCCAAAGAAGCAGTGGCGCATCGAATCCGATTGATCCCCAAGTAAAGGATTCTCCAACCCCTCTACGGATCGATAGGTCGCAAACAACATTATAGCCCCTAATTGTGATGCCCACGCGACTTCATATGATCGATCCCGTGTGATGCGAGCCGGGCTTAGGTTCCCACGGCCGTCCATGTGCTGTCCAACTCCGCTGGGACTGCAACACTTCTGGCTTCGCCCGCGCCATCTGGCCCCTGCCGGCCCATACCGTTACAGGTTCTTTAACATGCTTCTGGTTCAATTTAGACGCAGGCAGTGCGCGCACACACACACAAACACGCGCGCGCGGGCTGAAGGAGGGAGGAGACAGGCGTTTAGTCAGTGGCAGATGGCTTGTAAGGGTCTGGTCGCGTCTGAAGGCGTACCGTATACCCCCTTCAGTGACTGTCCCCCGAGGGGCCGTGCAATCAATGAAAAACGAAAGCGCATAGAAAAGCCAGAACAAGAGGAGCGCGAGTCCTACCGACGTGATACCAAAGGGGTTTGAGTTACTGCAGGGTTCAATTAAACCAGCACTAACGCTTTAACAGTTACTCCCTTTACTGTTATTTGATTCCGAAGGGGAGTTTCTGTAACAAACATAACTTGACGTAAGAACAGATTTGTTTCCCGTTATTGAAAAGACTTTATCCAGAAATAGAGCTGTTGATCTAAAATGGACACGCATGAAAGTAGCTGATTCTTATAAAGAGGAATCCCTTTTTAAATCATCCATAGTTTCTGGCGTTTTCCAAGCCATGCTCAATGATGCCACCTCCTCTCATCCCATCACGGCCCCCTGGGCAGAAAAAGTTTAAGCATTTTTCCCCACTCATGATGTCAGAAAATTTGGCTCATTTAAAGCTCGATTGATTTGAAAATACGAGGGCTCAAAGCATATCTTAACACAGTGATGTAATTTGTCTCACTTGTGTTTGGTTACCATGGACCTCAGGCGAGAGCTTTTGTGCTGGAGAAAATCGCACTTAAATGAACGACCAAATTAAGACTCCCACCCCCCAATTACGCGAGAGCATTGTCTCTCAAAAAACTTTTGGGAATAAAACCGTATAGCCGGTTTTAATGTAAGGCAAACAGTCGGGCATCGCAGAGGTTCAAAAGACGAAGAAAAACAAACACATATTTGTTTGAATGGGGTCCTGAGAATGGAGAGATAAGGAGGCGATTTGCTTGTTTTTGTGGGCCTCCGCCGATCGCCCGATTATGAGGACGGTAGCGCAGGTGCTGCCTGAATTACCATACAGCTGAGCGCAAACTTATTCCGCCGGCACACAATAGCGCAGTGGCCCGGGGATGGCCACGCGAGCAACACACACACACAACACACACGCGCGCGCGCACACACACGCACGCGCTCTTTCACAGCAGAGCAACACGCGTATAACGCACACACACACAGCAGAAAAGGGAAAAGCAAGTGGAGAATTTGGCCTCCATACAAATGATGCGTATTCTTTTGTGAGTTTGCCTCACACACACATAGCCTGCCCTACACACACAGTGCTGGCATGAGGAATGTTTTTAGAAACAAATCAGGGAACTCTGAATCAGGAAACGCAAAGGGAAGTGGCATTAAAACATTTGTTGAAAACTGAGATTTGTAAACTTTTCTAAACTTTTACCATCACCACGAAATGAATCAAGTTTGGACACGAAAACGCACAAAAGCAATGGGTTTATAATTCCAAGTGAGAGAAAATGAAAAACAAACCGTATTAAGTTAATATAAAAGTTTACCTTACAGCTGAATTGAGTTTATCTAGTTGATATATTGAATAAAATGCAAATTATAACAACGGACAGTCTAAAACTTACCGAGTTGTAAATTATAGACGCGCTTTTACGCACTCATAACAGTGCTGTTATGTTTGTAAGAAGCTGGATGGTTGGTAGGGGCTGGTTGCATGCGAGTTGCATTGTAAAGCGTGGGACAGATTGGGGGTAGTAGCGCATTAGCATATTATTACCCCGGCATGTGGCACCCCGTATAAAACTGGCGGCAGGCGGCCTCCCTCCAGATACAAGCACACAGTGCCGTGGGAGAAAGACGTGAGGAGAAATGTTGGACCAGTGACAAATTCTGGTTTAGGAACAACCAAGAAGGAACTATAAGCATCTTTCTCACCACAGTTTGCTGAAGCTTCATGTGAACTTTCAAACCACTTTTGAGGATTATACCATTCGCACGGAATTCAACAAGTCATTCCGTTAATTCTTTCGAGTGTTGGAGTTTTTGGACACGTTTGGGGATTGTTTTTGACATGAAACGGGACATCGTTCACTCTCATTATCTCCAGTAGCCTACTTAAAGTCTCCTCCAATGCATCAGACGGCTAAAAGAAACTAAGGTGAACTTGGTCCGTGCCGAGTTGCTCAAAAACTTTCCAAAACCTATTTATTTATTATTTATTCGTCATGGGACGCATCTTACTGTTGCTTTTCGCCATCCTGTACACGCTGCTCTGTCAGGTAAGGATTTATTCACCCATCTCTAAAAAACTGAAAGATATTTCATTATTTATAGGCTATTTGTAGAATTACGCACAGGTCTAATATTCATATTTCTCTCCAGGCGTCCTGTTCAGGCGTCTTTGAGCTCAAATTGCAGGAGTTTTTGAACAAGAAGGGTGTGCAGGGCAACAAGAACTGCTGTAGGGCTGGCCTGTCCTCCCTTTACCAGCAGTGCGAGTGCAAGACTTTTTTCCGCATCTGTTTAAAACATTATCAACCCAACGCATCACCAGAGCCGCCATGCACTTACGGAGGCACCGTTACCCCCGTGTTGGGATCAAACTCTTTTCAAGTGCCAGATACCTTACCGGACGGTTCTTTTACCAACCCCATCAGGATGAATTTCGGTTTCACGTGGCCGGTGAGTATCGCAAAAGATTAGAGATGATGCTCAGCATCTTTAACTATTTACGTGTTTTTTAAAACATTGACATGTTCTGATGCACGTTTTGGGTTTTGTAGGGAACCTTTTCATTGATTATTGAAGCGCTTCATGCTGATTCCAAAGAGGACCTTACAACAGGTAGGTGGTACAATAAATAACTTTAGCATTAGTCGATTTATTTTTTATTTTTTAAATAAAGCTTAAACGTTTACTTTTGTCGTATACAGAAAACCCAGAGCGCATCATCAGTACCATGACCACGCAGCGTCATTTGACTGTGGGTGAGGATTGGTCTCAGGATCTGCACAGCGTGGGCCGAACCGAGCTCAAGTTCTCTTACCGCTTCGTGTGCGACGAGCACTACTATGGCGAGGGATGCTCTGTGTTCTGCCGGCCCAGAGACGACGCGTTCGGCCATTTCACCTGCGGCGAACGCGGAGAAATCATCTGCGACGCCGGATGGAAGGGCCAATACTGCACAGAACGTAAGTAACTCTGACGTAAATTGATACGTTTAACGTCGTGTTATTGTATCGTACCGTTATATTGTTTGTTTTAATATATTTATAGTATTTCTTTATTTTAAAAATGTATTTAGAAATGTAAAAGGTCGTCAGTTATTTAGAAAAAAATTATATTAGTATTTAATAAAAAGTCGTATTTACGAATTATAAGAAAGTGGGAAAGAAAAAGCAGAAAAACAAAGTTAACGGTTACAAGCAACTTGTAACTAATACCCCCGCCCCCCACACTTACCCCAGCGCACTCTCACAACGCACCACTTGATTTATTCCAGTCGGGAGGAGGAAAGTTTTTAGGAATAATCTCACGCGTGCCATAAATTTACATGCTCGCCACCGATTGGTTAGTCCCGGAGTGGGCCGTCCGCCTATTGGCTGGCGAAGGGGAGGTATTGTTTGAAGTGGGCAGCTGCCGGGAGCGCGGAGACAATGGAGCAGCTGTCGCCCGCTGGCCGCGCATACACCAGCTGTCCACTCTTATCTTCCCTACCCGAAGACATTGAGAGCGCGAGGAAAGAAAAAAGTTATGACCTACAGTGAAGAGAGGGAGGAAAGAAGGGTCCCCTTGTTTTTGAGCGCCCTTTTGTACTCATGTGTTAAGCAGAAATTCTTCAGTGCTGATTAGATGTTAGTATTTTTCTTGGTAAGAGATGAAGCTAATAGGTTTAGGACCACCCCCTTAAGCCAAAATTAGTTTGGGGAGTACATTTTCATGTTAAAATTAAAAAGCACATGGCTCAGGTTTGTACGGTAACTCAACGGTCCTAATGTACATGTTTTTTTTTCTTTTATCAGCAATTTGCCTCCCAGGATGCGATGAGGAACACGGCTTCTGCGAGAAACCTGGAGAGTGCAAGTATGTTTATTATTTATCTAACATAAACCACATGAGGGCTGTGTATTTCAACCAACACTGATTTATGTACATTTTAAACAGATAAAGTGCAAACATGACTTTGTTTGAGAAGTCCATCCAATCCAACATAGCATAACTGACTTAACCAACTGTTTAAAATACAAGATTGCATATTGCATCACACACTTCACCCTTAAAGAGCAGGTGAAACCAAATTTAAGACAGGTTTTTAATCTTATGATTTGTTTGTATGGTTTACCAGATGCAGAGTCGGATTCAAAGGGCGCTACTGTGACGAGTGCATTCGGTACCCGGGATGCCTTCATGGGACCTGCCAGCAGCCATGGCAATGCAACTGTCAGGAAGGCTGGGGCGGCCTCTTCTGCAACCAAGGTAAGAATGACAAAACATGGTTCACATTGAGGTGTTATACCTACAAAAATTATATTTTTTGCATATTTGGTAAATGTTGACAGGCAGGGTGTGCAAAAAAAGCAGACAGAGAGCAACAGCTGTCCAGCTGCGGTCCAGCCATGTGTTGCTGCTTTCAGTTGGAGTAATCCACATGTGCTGAACATATGTCTGCCTGTGTTTTCCAGATCTAAACTACTGTACACATCATAAGCCCTGTCTGAATGGAGCCACTTGTAGTAACACTGGTCAGGGAAGCTACACCTGTTCCTGTCGGCCGGGCTACACGGGAGCCAGCTGCGAGATCGAGGTCAACGCATGTGCGGGAAATCCCTGCCGCAACGGAGGAAGCTGCACTGTACGTATTTCTATGAATCAGTATTAGAAAAAACAGAAAGTGTTTTTAAGTCATGTAGTAATCACAGTAATACTACAAAGTGCAATCTGATTCTAAGCTTCTCGTTTCTTTTGTTTTTACAGGACATGGAGAACACTTACAGCTGTACCTGTCCACCTGGTTTCTATGGCAAGAACTGTGAGCTCAGTGCCATGACATGCGCAGACGGACCGTGCTTTAATGGCGGACGCTGTGCCGACAACCCAGATGGGGGATACTTCTGCCAGTGTCAGACGGGATACGCAGGGTTTAACTGCGAGAAGAAGATCGACCATTGCACTTCTGCTCCATGCTCGAATGGTACGAACGACTCCTGCTTTTTGTTGAAACTTGTTTTCATGATTTGTTGCGATGGTTGTATTATATTTCCTTTTTTTGCTTTAACCCATAGGTGCACGTTGTGTCGACCTGGTGAATTCCTATTTGTGTCAGTGTCCAGAAGGGTACACGGGTATGAACTGCGATCAAGTTGGGGACGAGTGTTCCCTCTCCCCCTGCCAAAATGGTGGCACATGTCAGGAAGGGGCCAACGGTTACATCTGTACATGCCCACCTGGGTACACCGGACAGAACTGCAGCTCACCTTTAGGCCGCTGCCAACACAACCCCTGCCATAACGGCGCCACCTGCCATGAACGCAACAACCGCTACGTATGTGCCTGTGTACCAGGATACGGAGGACGCAACTGCCAGTTCTTGCTTCCGGACAGAGCTTCCCAGATAGCCGGCGACGTTCCATGGACTGCCGTGGGTTCGGGAGTTTTGCTGGTGGTGTTGTTGGTAGTTGCCTGTGCCGTGTTGGTGGTTTGCGTTCGTTCAAAAGTTCAGCAGCGTCGTCGGGAACGAGAGGAGGAAGTTGCTAACGGGGAAAACGAAACGATCAATAATCTTACGAACAACCGCGACAAAGATCTTTCTATAAGCGTTGTGGGGGCCGCACCACTCAAGAACATTAACAAGAAGATTGACTTTCACAGCGACCACGACGACCTGAGTCTGACCACAGAGAAGCGGAGCTATAAAACACGACATGGACCTGCAGACTACAATTTGGTACAGGAAGTAAAGTATGAAGTGAAGCACGAAGTAAAATTGGAGCATGTCGGGAAAGAGATGGCAGCGAAGGACTTGTCTGAAAGCTGTGAGGATGTAAAGTGCCAATCTCTGCAAGAGTCCTGCGAGTTCGAGGAGAAACGCAGGAAACGTCTGAAAAGGTAAAAATCTCATCAAATAATTATTTAATTTGTTCAGAATCTCACCAAACAAGGCCCAGAACTGATTGCTAACGTCCTACTGTCTCTTTTTTTACAGCGATGCGTCAGAAAAGTCAAAGTATTCAGAGTCCAGATATTCTGAATCAAAGTATTCTGAATCAAAATATTCAGAGTCAAAGTTTTCGGAATCAAAGTATTCAGATTCACTGTATTCCGAGTCATCAGCATGTGCATCGGCATGTGCATCGGCATCCACGTCGGCTATTGTCGACACCAAATACAAATCCGTCATGGTGATGTCGGAGGAGAAAGATGAATGTGTAATTGCAACCGAGGTGAGTTACATCAAGACATATGGTTGACTCTTTTTCTTGAGGTTATTTGCATCAGCTCAGAAACCTGAAAAATTTTAAAACTAACAACCGTTTTTGTCTCTGTTACTCAGGTGTAATGAGCCTGCAGGAGGCCGATGCTCATTGTGTCTTTCGGGAGACATTTTGAACTCCCTAAGAAAATGCTGCTGCTCGAACCCTTAGGTGGAAACGTCCCACCTTGTGACTACTGCTGCTGAGAAACTAGGACTGATTGACTGATATTCAGGATGAGCTGGTTCTCTGTACTGAAAGAGGCACAGGCAGTCGTGGCCTGTAGGCTTGGAAACTTGTGGAAATGCTAAAGATGGCAGAAGTGTCATTAAAATTTCAAATGTAGTTGTAAAATTTACCTGTAAAGCCATTTTTGGACAAAGGTGTTGGACAATGTGTGTCCATTTTCATGTTTTTATTCTTGTTTACGTGGGTTCATCACACGAAAATGGCATTTGGAAAAATGTAACAGAAAGAATACGAGAATAATATAGCAGTGTTTTGCCATGTGATGTCCAGCATCATGGCAACGTTTTAGCAATATTTTGGCAACATTTGCTGTTTATTCGCCAATACTTCCGTGGCCCCACAGGCTTTTTACTGTGCCCAGAAACTGCACCAAACATTAATGATGTTGAAGTAGTTTTAAAGAAATGTATCGCAAAATGTTTTGCCATCGACTGTATTATTTATACCGTGGCAAAGTTGCGACAACATTTTCGCAATATTTTGGCAACATTTGCTGGCCCCGCCACAAGTCAGTGTACAAGGGACTACATCAGAACGGTGGATTTTCAGCCATACTGGCCTATCTACACTGGATTGAATGTCGCATGATGTCATATCCTGTCACATGACCAGTGAAAACTATATGTATTACCTGATCACTGTGTAAACGGTAAAAAACTAAGTGCTCAAAAAATCTCAAAGTCTTCCAAGCCTCCGCTTTTTTGCATTATGTTTTAGAATATGTATGTAATTTGTTTTTTGACGTAAAAAGTATGTTTGTGTTGACGATAAATAATATCCTCGTTTGTATGTTTTTCCCTTTTTTATAACAAGAGCTGTATGATTTAAGTTAATTTATTTTTATTTAAGTTTTATGTATTTCTAAATATTTGTAATGTTTTTAAGATTATTTAAGTTTTATGGTTTTTCCTAAGTTCTTCCTGTTACTTGCAAAGGCACTTCGGGTTGCTGGGATGTTTTGAGAAAATGTTATTTAAAGAAGGATTGTAAAAAATGTTATTAATGCTAACAGGTTTCCGTTTGATTTTTTTCTCCGAATGAAGTTTTAGCTTAAATTATTTTTCCAAATAAAGATTATGAACTATTGAAAACATTTCTGTTTTATTAATTCTGCCCACCTCACACCCTATTGAAATATTCAGATCTAAATATAAGTTTAACTAATCTGTCCCTTCAGATTTAGAGACTAGCATAGTTTTCTTAGCATTTTCATTTGGAAGATAAATAAACATGGACTTATCACATAAAACTCGACTTAAGAGATGGTGCTAACGGTGTGTTTTTCTGTTTGCTGGGTTTATGACTTCAAGAGATGGTTCTTTAGAAAATTGGGAAAAGATTGGGATGTGGGTTCTTTATAGTGATGAGAACCAAGCTAATCATTAACATCTGCTCTGGCCTCTTGGTCACCCCATACTGGGCTATTCATCGCATTCTGCCCGCCACGGGTACACAGCAAAAGAGAGGGGCCTTAAGAAACGCTGTCAAATAGCTGCGGGATGTTTACAAGTTTTCTAGATTGACTAATGCTTTGGAACGAGCTAAAACGCACTCCAACCGGGTTCCTAACTGAATAAAAACTGTGATTTCACCTCTATACACTTGATTTGACAAGTAAAAATCTCACAATAGCAACAGAGCTGGAAAAACAATATTATTTTCTGATTTTGTTTGTTTCTTTTATATAAGAAATTGGATTTTTGTAAGATTTGCGTATATATTCTAACGTTACTGTAACATAGAGAACAAGAAGTCTTTTGTTGAACTTTTATGGCTACAGGAGAAGTTCAGAGGAGTTCTGGCCGAGGTCTCTTACAACACTCATCAATGGGACTCTGGGGAACAAGCAGAGGCACACAATGTAGCAGGGGACAATAGCCGATACAAAAGGGCACCATTTGGGAGAGGCAGTGTGTGCCTGTGAATGGAGGAAAGGGAGGAGGCACAAAACGACAGATGTTGTCTGTCCTCCTGAGTCAAAGCGTCCTGCAGGCAGAAAACACCAGCTAGACCCCACATGGCCATGAAGGAGAGACACAATGGAGACCTTCATCTTCTGTCTCTCTGATATTTCACATTTGAATGTAACTTTAAACTACTTCACACCACCGTGCAATAAAGCCCTTCACTTTATTTAGATCCTGAGATCAATAATTAACTGCATGATGCTACTTTAGTCAGACTCTATAATGCAATTCATTGCCAATGTTTGTGTTGTTGTCAACCTGTTTTTAACCTCCTTTCAACCTTTCAAATTTAATACTATTGGATAATTTGTTCAGGAAACACACACACACACACACACACACACACACACACACACACACACACACACACACACACACACACACACACACACACACACACACACACACACACACACACACACATATATAAATTTTATATCTTTAAGGTTTAGGTCAAACACTTGAGTAAAGTTTTGAAACATTTGAATGAAATGTTTCCCATGATCTTAAAATGTTTTAATCTGAAGATTTGAATTTTCTTTTGTAGACAAAATATAGTTGTGCTAAATATATACATTTCTTTTAGAAAATCTAAAATTTATTAAAATATTTTGAAATGGATGATTTTGACTGAATATTAAAAATAAAGTAGCCAATAAAAAGAGCCAAGAATAGATGTGAACTCTTTGTTTAAAATGCACCTGAAACCTCAAGAAGCTGCTTGATAAATACCATAAGTACGACTTTGCATATTTTAGACAATGAGTGACTACACTGAAAATTAGAAAATATAAGACTTTTGATTTATTTTGGATGCTTTTAGTAACACCATAATTCCTACACTGAAAAACAATTGTTGGTTTAACTTGTTTAACTAAGTAAAAAATGTTAGTTAATTCAAATCAAGACAAATAATTATTTACAATGTAAAGTTAGATTTATGTTATTCCATATTTTGATGAGTTTATTATTATTCTACAATGTGGAAAAATATAAATAAAGAGTAAATGTTTTCAATCTTGACTGGTTCTGTACATTATTTTTAATAATCCTTTTTTATAAGGCATCAATTCTCTTAGTATAAATGAATTCCTCATTAACATCATCACACACTTTCTTTTTCGTGTCATTTTATATTGTTTTCTCATTTTTTCCTATTTTTAAAATCATTGTCGCTTGGGGTTGGTGTTAGATTTGGGGTTTGGGTTAGGATTTACTTTTATGTGTTGGTTTCTACGTGTTTTTCTTCTGCTTTTAAAACTATTCTCGCCTGGAGTTGGGGTTTGGGTTAGGATGTCTAAAAATGTAACAGGAAGTGATTCTAACCCCAACCCCAAGTGACAATGGTAAGAAAATAGGAAAAAACTACGAGAAAACAATACATAAAATGACATGAAAAAGAAAGTTGTGCAATGGACACGAAAAACTATTTATAGAAATTTGTGCAAGTGACACAAAATAGACATTTGTGCTCAAGGCACAAAAAAACAAATTTCATGGACACGAATAAATTAATAAAATTTTGTGTGACTATAACACAACTTTCTGTGAGATCAGTCTGGATCCCCAGTATATGTATCAAAGTAAGACTAAATTTACCACCTTTGTTAAGATGGTTACATTACAAAGATATTAAAATAATAATTTTTGGTGTAAAGTCACATACTGTTAACATACTGTATAATATTGTAAATAATAAGGTTAATAGATTTTAACATGGAACCTTCATTTGATTCACATTTTATATTTTATTATTAGCCTGTTTTTTTTGTTTTCCTTTACTTCAAACAATACTTGGATGGCCCATAGGCAATACCACCTGTTAAAGACCCATGCTATAGACCTACTGAAAATGTGACTTATAGCTGTAATCAATCACCCAAAACTCTATAGCAACGCCCTAGCAACCACATAGAATCTCGCTAGCAACCGCTCAATACATCTCAGCATCCTCATCCCAACTCCCTGAAAAGCAGAGCATCCTCACATTGTGGCTACAAGTTATTGGCAAATTCAGAAAAATATGCGAACATGCAGAAAAAACGCTTGGTAGGTTCCCAATCAACCAGAGTACTGAAATGAAACAAAAATCGACACACCGCCACTACTGCTTCCAAAATAATTGTATTAAAATACATCAAGTTTCAACATTAAACATTACGTGTTTTAATAAAATAGTGGCGCAGTAGTGGCAGTGTGAGTTGCTTTCATAAAAAGTAATATTTTCTTTGAGAAACAGCCCAAGATTAACCTAAGTAGGTGCACTTCAATTAGCACTAGTGTCTGAGCTGGCGTGAACGTGACATCATGGAAAACAAAGAAAGGATTAAGAGGTTTACTCTGTGATCCTGTTGCATTTTAATGAGCCGATCATGTAAAGTCCTCTGGGACTGTAACAGTATATTCCCTCCCAATACGGACGCTAAAACGCAAAACAGCAAAATTTTATATTCATCAATCGCGTCCAAATGAGCTGTGAAAGTTTGGTTTGCTTCCATTGTCTGCAGTTATTCATCCTTTTGTATGTGGCAATACCAGCAAAAACCATCTAAATGTTGGAAAACTGACTGTATTCAAAACCAGAAAATGGTCCAAGCAGAGCTGGAAATAAGCAAAGAACGTAGATAAGAGGATGACAAGTAAACTCAGAACAGGAGAACGAGAGCGCAGGTGCAATGGAGATAGTCAAGGTGTGATGAAATAGTCATGAGGAGAGGCAGAGCTTGAGTTACACCCGCCGGTCCTAAAGTAATGAACGAAAGAACGAGAGAGGAAATAGCATAGAGATGGGACAGACAAGGAGAGATACAAGACGCTGGCAAGTACAACAGCAGATTCTTAAGGAGACTAAGAAGGTTTGTGATGCGCTTTTTATGTGTGGACTTGCTTTAATTTTAGTTTCTCATGCTTTATATAAACTAAATTATTTCATTGTTGATTACATTACAATATGTGTATGTTATTGCATCACCTTAATATGAATTTTTGCGCTATGTTTGTGGTCCATACTGTGCCTTCCCTAAAATCCTTTTCCACATGCATGTATTTCTTAAATTGTACTACATAACATCATTTGATTAGTTGTGTCTGAGTTCTGGCATCTATTTATCCATCTAACCTTTAAGCCTTGAGGAACTTGTTTAACCCTCGAGCTACATTAAAATATCCTGTTTCTGGTACAGATCCTGCTAAGATTGCACTTATCGCTGTATTTAGGAGTTAAAAGTCTCTACCTTCACCTCAGTGATGTGAATTATTCAAGACTGCTTGGATTCTGTCACAATCTTCCAATCAGGGAAATGACGGCGATGATGTGTCATGAACAGGCCGTCTTTGTGATGTCAATTTGTTCTTCATTACATCGTCCCTTAACATGACATCATTCACCAATAGACTGAATTTTTAAAGGCTAAATAATTTAAAATTTTGCATTTGGCAGATGCTTCATCAAAAGCAACTTATAGTGTCTTGTAGGGATGCATAACGATTAATCGCAATGAATCTATAGCAGAATAAAAAATTTTGTTTACATCATATATGTGTGTGAACTGTGTATAATAACTTTGTATAAATAAATCCACACACATGCATGTATATATTTAAGAAATGTTTACATGTGTATATACATTTGTATATTTTATATATTACTGTATATAAAAATAAATACTTAATATATAAATATATTTTTTTTCTTAAAATTATACATGCATGTGTGCATATTTATATACATTATTATTATACACAGTTCACACAAATATATTATGTAAAAAAAAAATTATTCTGCTATAGATTAATCGCGATTAATTATTATGCATCCCTAGCCTTAATGCTAAATGTTTTATCAGTATTTACATTCCCTGTGAATCAAACCCAACATCTTGCCGTTGATAGCTTCGTCGTGCACTAAGAGTTAAGCAAGAGGAACATCCACACAAGAGAGTGTTTATGTTAATAAAATACTGATAACTAAAAAATTTTTAGTTACAAATCAATAAACTAAAAATGCAATGAAGTACAAAATGTTATTTTATCAATCTAACAAGTAATGGGGCGTACACACCAAACGGAAATTCCACGATCTGCGCAAGTAGATAACATACAAAATCAATGCAATGATCCGAATAGACGCAAAATTGCGCGTGGGGGGATGCAAATATTGTGAATTGTGTGGCACAATTGCCGTGAAAACACACGCTATATTATGTTATCATGTTTTTATTGTGTTTTATTGTGCTATATAGCTGTATGTTTTAGTTATGAAGGCTTAAATCAAAACAAAGGAACTGCAGTTTGATTGATATTATGGAATGCACAAACAAAGAAAAAATTTAAAAATCTGGTTTTGGAAGCAGTCTTTTAAAATTTTTAACTCAAGCGAAAAAATTCGCATCACACTAAGGGCGCACTCACACTATCCAAACCAAACCGCGCTCGGGGCGCGTTTGACCCCCAAAGCCTGGTTTGTTTGACTAGTGTGATTGCTCTGTTTCGTGCCCGGGCGCGGATTGTTTAATCGCGCCGCGGCCGGGTTGCAGAGGTGGGCCGGAGCGCCGTTCACTTGGGCTCAGGCGCGGAAGGCTGTGGTGTGAGTGCAATCGCGCCTGAGCGCGATTCAAAAGGTGAAGACGTCAGTTGCGCGACCACTCACGTTTATCTGCCTCCGTAAAAACCTTTTGCTGCGAGCAGCGGGGTAACGTGAATGTCCGAGCTGCACACGTGACAGATCAACTAAGCAATATGATGACATGTGAGAGGGCTGTCTGTAATCGCGCACCAAATGACTCAGAATAAAAAACACAGACTTATCATTACGGTGGGTTCCAGTGTTAAGAGAGCGCTTTACTTCCTGCTTTTTTCAAAACAATCGCATCTTAATGACGAAAGCGCGCCCGGACTCGGATCGATAAGAAGTACAGTGTGAGTGCGTGCATCTGGGGGAGTAGGGAGGGGTGACAATCGCGCTGGGGCATGGTTTGGTTTGGTTTGGATAATGTGAGTGCGCCCTAAGATAAATCCTGCTACTTAACTAGAGCGAAGAACATGAAGCTTTGCGTTTGGTGTGTACGCAGCATAAGCCAAAGCTAGAAGGCATCTCTTCATGCAACAAGTAAAAATGTCTCCTGTCCATTATCTTCTGCATCAAGAGTTGTACTGCTTTAAAAAAAAAGTAAAGGAAAAGCTGTTTTAGAGTCAGAGCTTTTAAATGCCTGCATAAAGTATGTTTAAAGTATAATATACTATAATATATAGATATACTATAAAATCAACTAAAGTATAACATTGTCATGATGGTGTTCTTCTCTGTGCAGACAAAAGCAACAGCTCTTAAACACAGCGTTAACTCTCAACCTGACATCTAAAGGAAGATTCAGATCTTTAAGGTTACAGATTCAGCTATGACTCGACTGGACGCTGCTCTTCAACGCTCAGACAGTCGCTCTCTGATAGAAATGCCGAGCAGAAGAGGAAGTACAAGCACAAGCAGAAGAGAAAGCATCAGCCAACAACACACAGGTGAGATTTAACATAACAGCTATCTTGATTTGAGTGCTTGAAAATATTCAAGTCATATTTAATATTATTAAAGTGCGATTGCGTGCTGCTATGTTTCCCAAAATAGACAAACTGCTCTATAGAGTGCAAATTGTTCATACGTCGTCTCAGACGATGACATCTTTGTCTTGTGGCGACTACTGTAGCTTCTCTATGCGTTTCGAAAGTGAGCTGTGAACTAAGCCGTTGGTTGCAAATGGTTACAAACTCATCACTAGATGCCGCTAAAATGGACCTTTAAAGTCGCAATGAAACGGAAGTAGCGATTGTCTTATTTTGACCGTGGTGACGTATATCCAAGTGAAATGGCTTCTGAAATGAAAAAAGTAGGGCTGGACTTAAATTCGCCCTACCTTTTGTGTATTTTCCACACCCCTAAAACCATTACGCGGCACAAAGCGAAACATAATTGGTTAAAAAATGCAGGTAAAAAATTATCCAATGCTGGGTTGTAGGAGTAGCACTACTTTTTAACCCAGTATTGTGTATTATGTCCATTATTTACCCAGCCATGGGTTAAAAACCATCCAGCGACTATAGAATATATATTTACTGTATGCATGTCCAGATTTATGTAACTATATTAATGTTTAACATTTAAACACAAATGTCCTGTCTTCTTCTAACAGAGAACAGAAAAGAAATAGAACAAAATGGTAGTCGTGCCATTTTTCAGAGAGCCAATCGCTTTCTTTCACAAGAGCGTGATGACAGCAGTCCATCCGCTCCAGTGCGCTACTTCGAGAGAGGCCACCCTTTACCGGCCAACCACAGTCCTGAGCGTAAAGCCATCATTCCATTCCGAAACCCTGACCTGGGCCTGCCATCTTATAGGAGGCGCTCTGATTATCTTCACAATGAAGCGATGAGTGGTCTTTCTCCTCAGCGACACATGACCTATTCAAACTTCAGACGTAGTGACAGCCAGTCTCGTGCAAGTCCTCGATCTGGGAGTCCGAGATCTACGAACGTCTCACCACAAAGGCAGGCAGAATCCCGAAGTTCATCTCATCGGAGAAGTTCTGCAACTCGTGGACACCGAACATCTCACACTTCCTCAAGACAGGCCTCTGGGAAATGTACTCCTTCGCATAGACGAGGTTCTGTAGTCTCAGTAAGCTCTGGAACGAACAAATACGCTGATTCGTTCAGTCCCGCCCACAAAAGAAGCCCCTCCCAGAGTTCTTACGGGCACAGCCTAGATTCAGAAAAGTTGTACAAGAATCTCAAATCAATTGCCAGTTCCGCAGAGTCAGACGCTTCGGAAGACATAAACGGCTGGTCGAAGGGGATCAATTCTGATGTGGAAATAGATGGTGATTATAAGGAACGCAACCATGGCAGTCGTCATAGTGGTCGTAATAGTCGAAAGAGCAACCATAACACTGGTTACAACAGCCGGGAATTCTCTCCAACTGGAGGCTACTGTGAAAACAACAATAAAACAAGTCACATTGGCCGAAATAGTGGTCGAAACAGTCGAAGCAGCAGAAACAGTGGGTCTAACACTGGTTATAACACTCCTGGTACCTCAACCCCTTACAGAGAACATAACAACCCTGGTCATTTTACTCCTAAAAAATCCAATCATAACGCTGGAAGGAATGGAGCATACTCGGATGTTTCAGATAAACAATCCAGATCAGAGTCCTGTCACTCACAAAGCTCCAACCACACCCAGATAAGCCCCACCTCTCCTGCATCAACACCAAACATCTCCCAATCAAAGCGGGGTCAGTACCAGGTATCTCCCAGTGAATTTACCAAATCTCAAGCATTAAATGCTGAGACTAACAAACCCGTCACTGACAGGAGCAGAAGCAATATTAGGCGTGGATTAGAGGCATTAATTCTTTCCGAAAATACCAGATCGTCCAGCCAGCCACCAGTGCCAGAGATGACCATAGAGGACTATGTGATAATAGCGGATATTCCCCGAACTAAGCTGTACCCTGAAGAGGAAGAAACAATAATTGTAAGAAGAAGACCGCAGAGCCAAAGTCCACGCCGAGACAATCAGCACAGGTCAGCGAAAAATTATTAAAATCAATTGCCTTAAAAATCAAGTCCTTAGCAACTGCATCCACTCAAAAAAAATTTGATAGATATATGGTAGGAAATGTACGTAATATCTTCATGTAACATGATCTTTTTTTAATATCCTACTGATTTTTGGCATAAAAGAAAAATTAATAATTTTGACCCATACAATGTATTGTTGGCTATTGCTATAAACATACCAGTGTGACCCGTTTTGTGGTCCAGGGTCACAAATATGTGTATTTATCTATGAATTATGAATTTGAATACTTGAAATGCTATGCACCTAACAAACATGAAAGAATGAAAGAAAGGGAGAGACACAGAAAGAGAAATTACAGCTCTGCAATTCTCTAAAACTTTGTTGACGCAATGCAACTGTCTGATAGTGGTCCACCTTAAAATCAAATGGGGACATTGAAGATACTCTGTGGGCACAAAGGGGATGCCAGCCCATTTCATAAAATGTCAAAATCATTAAATTACAAAAGGACATCTACGGTTGTTGACTTTATTTTTTATGACCAGAAAGAGGAAAAACTGTTAGTAAATGTTGCTTCTCGTTTTCTGTGCTTGAAGCAGTGTGGATGGGAGATACGAGCATGAGGTTTCAGAAGAGAGAGGCAGAGGAAGAGAGAGAGAAAGAGGACGAGACCGGAAAGAGAAAGAAAGGAGACGTCTAGAGAAAGAAATAGATGAGGCATCAAAAACCAGTAGCACTGCATCAGGATATTCACAGGTGCATTTTAATACAGTAACCATGGTTTAACCATTGTTTATGAGTTTTATTTCAGTAACTATGGTTTTGGGTTTAACTACAGTAACCATGTTAACTACAGTAACCATAGCTGTGGGATTTAACCAGTGGATTTAACTAAAGTAACCATGGTTATTGGATTTTACTAAAGTAACCATGGTTTTAGGGTTTTACTACAGTAATGTTTTTTGGGTTTAACTACAGTAACCATGGTTTTGGGATTTAACCAGTGGGTCCAGCTAAACTAACCTTTTTTTTTGCTCTTCTACAGTAACATGGTTTTTTTTGGGGGAGGGGGGCTTTAATACTGTAACCATGGTTTTGGGGTTAAGTACAGTTAACATAATTTTGGGTTTTACTACAGTAACCATGGTTTTGGGGTTTAACTATAGTAACTATGGTTTTTGGGATTAAACCAGTGGATTTAACTAAAGTAACCATGGTTTTTGGGTTTTACTACAGTAACCATGGTTTTGGTTTTTTTTCTACAGTAACCATGGTTTAACCATGGTTTTGGGTTTTACTTCAGTAATGGTTTTGGGGTTTAACTATGGTAACCATGGTTTTGGGATTAAAGCAGTGGATTTAACCAAACCAACCATGGGTTTTGGGCTTTACTACAGTAAAGCACACATGGCGCACACGCATTGAGCTCTGGCATAGCAACAACCTGGCAACCCCATTTACACACCCAAAATTGCAATATATATCTAGTCCTACTGCATTATTTTTTATGTAAATCCGCTTTTAATGACTTAAAATGTCTCTGTACACATTACCAGAGGTCCAGTGACATGTATGAAGACAACAGTAGGGCACTAAACAGTGCACACAGAGGTCCAGTGCACCCTCAGATGCAGGTATTATTATACACTCACCACAGGTTTACCAATGCTGAGGTATCCAGTTTCAAGTTCAGCAGCAGAACGCACGAAAACCGTGAGGACTTTAAGACCCACGATAGAAGTTAAGGACATCTAGCGACAGATATCGACGTTTTAGTGTGTTTATGAGGAACTTAAACTGTAAATTAATCAAGTGTACAGTGGGTGCATGGTGTCAAACCGCCGAGCTGCGCGCGGAAGCTCGCGGTCACGTGATCTATTTTAGACGCTGATCATTTTCACAGGAATAATTCAGCAGATTGATTTTTTATACTAGTTTTTTAGTGTTTTATAACAAGAGAAGTGAAATTGGTTTGAATTTTCAAAAAGTATGTATTTAATGCACGAGTTGACCTGCGCACTACGATGACACAAACTACAGCGAAAATTGAGCAACTAAAAACATAACGGTTTCTTTCCTCTTTTATGCCAACAACCGGATACTCATGTCGGTAAGTTGAAATGTCCATTTGTGTGTTGTTTAAATACCTGCGTAAAGCATCGGTTATCCTGTGCACGCGTGGAGATGGAGTACTGGAATGTGACTGGAATGTCTCGTGCACTGGATTACTGTATACTCTGTAGCGCTGTAATGATTCATATACTGAGAGATATTGAGTTGTTTTATTTTTATGCAACTTATTTTTACAGCTCGACTCCTTAAAGGGATGGATGTGTATGTTGGATGAGGATGAAGAGGTAAGGACTTTTCTGCACGTTTTTAAGTCTGCCTCATTGACTGTCTATAATATATACTTCTTTACAAGCTATACCTCATCTAAAACTGCTATAACCTTGCATTTTTGGTTTAAATAATTATATTGCACATATTGTAGTATTGTTATATTATTGCAAAACAATATCAAAATTGTAAATAATTCACATCAATATAGATATCACGTGCAAGATCTTTAGTACTGTATGCTTTGTTTGTGTGTGTGTGTATAGTGGAGGAAGTACTGGTTTGTAATCACAGATTCAGGACTGAGATACTATAGAGACGCCGAGGCTTTAAAGGTGAGCTATGGAGAGAAAACCCATAAGATTTACAAGATTTGGCAGATCAACACTTTTATCCAAATTGATGTACAATGCATTACAAAGTATACATTTTTTATCAGCATTTGTCTGTGTTCCCTGGGATCAAAGCCATAACCTTTTGCACTGCTATGCAATGCTCTATCACTGAGCTATAGAGGGGATAAAGTGTAATTTATCGTTAACATTAAAGGGATAGTTCACCCAAAAATGTTTTGTAGCCAAACCAATCATGAGCCCCATTTACTTCCGTTGTAGGAATAAAAAATAATATGGAAGTAAATGGGGCTCATGATTGGTTTGGTTACAAACGTTCCTCAAAATATCTTTCTCCATGTTCATCAGAACAAAGACATTTATACCTGTTTTTAGTGAACCTTTAATCTCTTTTTTTATACATGTCATGAGTTTAACTGTAATAATATATTGTGAATTATGATTAATGAGAATTAAATCTTTAAAATGTAACTTTGCCTTGGTAGAGAGATGAGTCAGACGGTGAGATTTATTTACATCACTGTCTGGGTGTGGAGGAATTCGATGCAGACAAAGACTATGGGCTTCAACTACATGTAAGTACTAAAAGTTTTTATATATATAATCAACCAATAACAAATGTATTGTGGTGTTGTCTTAAACCGCATGATTTGTTGGGTTTGTAGATGCACGATGGGCTGGTGACCCTTTCAGCCATGACCTCCAGGAACAGAAGAAACTGGATCAACGTACTGAGGAGCCGAATTTCCTATGGGGATTCAGCTGAAAGCATACAGTATGATAGAAACAGTCCAGCAGTTATAATATAACGAATGATGCTGAGAGTCGATCAAATTGTCATTGCTTTAGACTTTTAAACAGACTTGACTGAATTTTTATTATGTTTCTCTAATGTTTTGTTTGTTATCATTTTAGTTTGGATGACTGAAGCAATACTACTCATGAAGTTTGGTTGTGTGGATATTTGAGTAGACTTAGGTTCTGTTTTTCTTGTAAGTAGGAAGTTAATACATCTCTTTTTTTAGTGACAACAGTGACAGCAGTGACAACTCTGGTTTCCTGAATGCATCCTCTCAAAACGCTATCGCACCACAACATCAGCACAACCTGGGGTCAGATAACAGCGGCCCATATCAAGGCGAACCCGACATGACGTCATCACCTTTAAGCAATCGCAGAGAGGCCGGCGAAGGGCGTGACAAGGACCAAGAGAGGCGACTGGAGGATCGAACCAAGTGGTTCCAGGAGGGTGTTTCGGACCGGGAGGGTGAGGACCCCTGGGAGAGGGTGGAGCTGAAAAAAGGTGCATTGGCTTCAGCGGTTCTGACGCGTCCTCAGGTTGACGACTTACAGACTGGGCCGGACATAGAGAGAAAATGGGCAGATTTCGAGCAGCTTCCATTTGGTGAATTGAGGACGCTGTCATCAGGAGGTTCCCAAACTCCAGAGGCGACAAATGAGATTCTTCAGCAAGAGGTGACAATCTGTGCATAATACGATTGACAAAGTCTTGATTCACTGCTGATACTTCCTGTTCTTGCCGTTAAGGTTCTTTCTCTGAGGCAACAGATTGATGCTCTTCGGCAGAGACGTGTGGCGGCCAGCGGCGCTGGTCTTTGCGGTCCTGACGCACCCTGCTCTCTTAGACTGGAGCAGATTGAAAGAGAGCACCAAGAGAGATTGCGGGAGATACATGAGAAGCACGAGAGAGACCGCAAAGAGATGGAAAGAGACAAACAGAGACTCCTCCAAGAGGAGGCGCACAATACTGTTCAAGGTTAACACTGTGTACAAATTTTGCCCTGCAATATTTTAAAAAAAAGTATATTTACATTAATTGAGCACACATTTTTTTGTTTATTGTATTTTTTATATTCTATCTCTTTTTTCAGCTATGGAGGCTTTGAGGAAGTCTCATCAAGAGGAGATCGAGAAACTGAGGAGGTACGGTGGCGAAGAGCCAACAGACCCATCAATAAAAAAACAGCTGTAAGTTTATCTCTACACACCAGCTTTTTTACATTAAGAAATGATGAGGAGAACGAGGGGTAAAGGGATCATGAAATGTTACAAGCCAGATTCGAACTGTCTATGGTGCACCATAGAACGGTGCATCAACCACAGCTCATTATGTCTGAGTATGTGCATTGAACAACAGCAGCCCAAAACATATAATACTGGACATTAAAGGTGCCTTAGAATGTAAGACTGTATTTAGATAGGCATAGATGAATAATACGAGTTCTGTACATAAATGACATTGTGAGCCTCAAACACGATTGTTTCCTCCTTCTTATGTAAAACTCATGCATGGGAAAAGTCGCTGGAAAACAGGCCAATCTCAACATAACACCGACTGTGACGCCCCCAACTTTAAATTAAGTACAATGTTGTAACAACAATGCTAAAAACAAAGTTGTGACTGTTGAGTTAGCGCTATATGCTAGTTAATGCTATATGCTAGCGTTTAGGCTAGTTCTACTGTTGACGTTACAGTTACGTTTTGCAGGTCCATTCTGAAAAAAACACAAATTTACCACTCAGAAACGTCCATTAAAAATCTCCAAATACTTGATTATTCCTCAAATTCTGTATTTTCATCTGATACAGACTCAAAGATAAGATATGTTTACACACACACAGAGCCATTGAAGGAGCTGCTCTGAGAAACAGCCAATCAGAGCAGAGCTCAACATTATTATTCATAACCTTTTCAAATAAGGTAATAATAGACCATTTAATTCTAAAGGCAAATCCTAGGGTTATAAATGGACATGTAAAACTGTCATTTTTGCACTTTTTGCACACATACCTTCTATGTAGATATAAGACAACTATTTAAAAGATTGTATCAATGCATTCTTTGGCACCTTTAAACATTTGTAGGCCTGAAGCTTGATTGATAGTATATTATTGACATGAATTTCACCAAGAGATCATTTGGTTAGTCATTTACTCGACATATCAATTAATCAATAAACAATCATTTGCAGTTGGGTTTATCATTATGCATTGGATTTTGCTTGTGTCTTTCAGGCGTGAGTCTCTCTCTCTGCAGCGTGAGGTGGACGGTCTGTCCGAGCGTTACTCTCAGCAGTGTATGGAGCTCATCCACAGCGCTGAAGATAGAGAGGGAGAGATCCGTAAGAAAGAGAGAGAGATGGAGCAGCTCAGAGGAGAGAATCAGGTACTCTGGGAAGAGACAAGAAGTGTGATGAAGTAATGATCAGGGTTACATCCAGCCTCTATATTGGATTAAAACACTTTACAGTCACTTTAAAGCTATAATATAAACTTCAAGGGGTGGTTTTCTGGACAAGGTTCAGATTAATCGTGGCCTTAAGTTATATTAGGACATTTAAAGGTGCAGTGTGTAAATTTTAGCGGCATCTAGTGGTGAAGTGTTGAATTGCAACCAATGGCTCAGTCCACTAGAAAAGCTACTGTAGCCACCACCGGACAAACATGTCATCGTCGGAGACAACTTAGTAAAAAAGGTTTGTCTGTTAAGGGCTTCTGTAGAAACATGGCGGCCCAAAATGGCGGCTTCCATGTAAGGGGACCCTCGGTGTATGTAGATAAAAACATCTCATTCTAAGTTAACAAACACATAACGATACATTATGAAAGGTCTTTAAACACCCCTGATAATATAGTTTTGTATATTATTTTGCATTTCTGTCAAAAGATTTAAAAAATACACACTGCACCTTTAAGTAGTTCTTACAAACATACCTTACAAAAAACAATACTGGTTTGGATCTTGAGACAAAACAATAGCACTGATATATGTAAAGATTTGAAATTATTTAAAATTTTAAATTAAGGTAGCTCAAACATGCATTTAAGTCTGGGACTAGGATAAGCCATGTACGGACACCATCCACTAGAGTTTAAATATTATAGATTTAAGTAAATCTGTAAAGTGTGAAATTAAAATGTTTTAGGAGAATTAACCTACAAATATATTTATATGTATATGTATTTATAGATATATAAATAAATATATAGAAAATATTTAGTTCACCCAAAAAATGAAAATAAGCCCATATTTTACTCACTCTCGAGCCATCCTCCCTTTGGATCCAATTTTTCTTTTCAGCTTTGTATTGGCATTAGATAGTGCCCCATTTTTAAAGCTCCAAAAAGCGTGTTTATAAGACTATGTCTATTTCAGAAGACATTTAATAACTGTATGGATAAGATTTTGATGGATGGATGTGCTTTTTGGAGCTTTAAAAAATGGGGCACTATCCAATGCCATTATAAAGCTGAACCTTTAGCTTTGGATAAAAGTATCTGCTGAATGCATGAATGTAAATGTCATACGCTTAAAAAGTAGAAATCCAACACACAGCACCTATCAATAAATCAGAGGGGGGAAAGATCTTGATTTCTCAGCAGACGGCGTCCTGTTTCATTGTTCTTACAAGAGTGGACATCTGGGTTGGTGTGGGCTTATACAAGTCAATTGTTGCAGTGTTTGCTTAACATTGCAAGTTCTGCAAAACTGATTTGAGATCAGCATCTTGTCATTGATGGTGTAAATGCGTTAGCGAGCCTTCGTGTGTGGGCTTTGTTTGGACGTGTCAAAATAACTTTTCCACTTCCTGTTGACACAGGAACTACAGGCGCGTCTGACGGAGGAGATAAGTCTCATGCGATCATTTATCACGGGTCAAAGGTCAGGAGTTGTTCCCCTTGGAAGCTACGAAAGGAGCACCTCAGAATTAGAGGTGAGGCTCTGACGTCAGCACAAAAGATCATCGATTCCATCCCAGACAATATGCATAATGTTAACATTTTTAACAAGGCCCTTTGAATAAGTTGCGTAAATGTAGCAAGGAATTAAAGTAGTGTAACTAAACAAGTACAGTATGCTGCAAGGGTATCTTTTGGACAGACATGAATAGTGTTTCTGTGGATAAACACTGCCCCCTTCTGGTGATGCTCACATCATTAAAATATTCAGATTATTATTTTACAGAATTGCAATTGCATTGACATTGCTTTTTCAAGTTTTTTGTTAATAGTAATAAATCATTAAAAGGGTTCCCTTTGTCATGCTAATGTATTGTCTTTCTCCATTCATGCAGGTGGTTTATGAATTTTTAATGTAGTTTGCGTGTTGGGTTGTTGACACAAAAGGACACATGCTTTTTGTATTAAACATCAATATGTTTTTGACTCAGAGTACGACGCTTTAACCTGCGTGATACGCGAAGATTGATCAAGAAGACTGCTATACAATTAAAATGCATTATAATAGATTTATGGTTTAAAATACTTTTATAAGTTTATAACCGGTCACTAAAGCCTGACATGTGATGTCAACTGCTTTAATCTGCAGATGTTATTGAAAGTGAAAGAGAATGAGGTGGAGTATCTCCACAATGAGATCGGCTGTCTCAGGAAAGAAGTCCAAGCTCTGACTAAGGTACTTTATAAATTGTGTGTTTAAAAATGTAATGTTTTACTGTTCCTTACTATAAACATATCCAAATATGGCTGCAAGAAATAACAAGAATATCGCAATACACATATTGCAAAATGTTTTGCATAGTCATAGGTCGATGCAGATAGCAAAGAAACTGGTGAGAGCAAGACAGTGATGGTTTCTTTTCCCAGTAAGAATATGAAACATAAATGTTGTTATATATTATTAATATTATTATTATTTAAATAGATATTTCAAAGTTATTGTATCGCATATCATATATTGCACCATTCTGCAAGTTATCTCACATCGGAGTTTCGTGCAGCTCTAGTAATTTGCTAGAACATTAACAAGTTTTCTCCGTCTGTAGGAAAATAAAGCCCTGAGTGAGCGCTATAAGGAGGTCCACGTCGAGCTGAGTGAATTAAAGGGCCACAGTGAAAGAGAGATTAATGCACTTAAAGAACATCTCAAACTCACCAGCACTGTTCTGGATGAGGGGCGTCTCCACGGCAACAGCGCCAACCAATGAGAACATAACAAGAGGGATGCTATTAAAATATTTGTGTTTCATGATGGTGCATTAGTTTCTACCTCTGACTGTTTGGTTTTAGTTATATACATATATTGAAAGAGACAGACCTGTAATTGGTTATATTTTTTAAACTTAGGCCTAATTAAAGGTGCAGTGTGTATATTCTAGTGGTGAGGTTGCGTATTGCACCCCTCCCTTTCGAAGAGCATAGAGCATTTGTTCTCAAACTTTTTTACTGTGCGGCCCCCCGTGTGCGGTGCATACCGAAATGTATGACATAAGACATTCCAAAATTTACAATTTCAATCAATCAAAACACATTAAATTATACAATGCAGTGGGGTCAGTTAGTAGCCTTATTTTTCTGAGGTTTAATAAAAATAATTTATGATAAATTAATGTTTCTTATAAAATGACATTAAACGGGGCCACGGCACAGTTTGAAAACCACTGGCATAGAAAAGCCAGCCGTCACAGGACAAACCATAGACTGTAAAAAAAAGATACATTTTGAGATACGAGACATTTTGGCTTCACTTTTCATGGTTTATGCGGCACGCTTGGGACAAAAATGTCATTTTCTGAGACAAAGTAATGACAAACGCACTCTTTAGAGCAGTTCGTCCATTTAGGGCTACTGTAGAAACATGATGGCGCAAAATGGCGGCTTCCATGTGGGGACCCGCGGTGAATATGCAGATAAAAACATCTCATTCTAAGGTAATAAAAACAATAAAGTTCTTTTTGTAAGGTCCTTACACACCACTGAAAACACAGTTATCTATATTATATTGCATTGCTGTCAAAAGATCCTTCTAAAAATTACACACTGCACCTTTAAGTTTAACTATTTAAGCACTGATATTTTATATTTATGTTAAACATGAAAAAATCTTTGCCCTGTTGGACTACAGTTGTGGATTATTTAAGTATTTTATTCATAACTGAATTGATATGTAAAATGAGCATTTGAAACAATAAAAATTTGATTTTAAAACACACCAGCATCTATGCCAAACAAACACCCATAACACATAAATCACGTTTAGATATTTTATTAAATAGCAGAGAGGCTCGTAACGTGATGATAGCCCCAAATAATATTGTCTTATGTGACAGTATTTGACAATGTTTAAAAGTAATAAAATAACATTCAACTTTGGCTTATGAACAGCGAGCGTTAGTGTAATGCAGGAATGTAAACACAAGAACACGTTGATGATCTTCATGGTTGCATAAACGGTTCTTGACGTCTACATCAATGCTGCAAGTCTCGGGTCTTCATGCAGCTGGACTGAAGCATGCACTGAAAGAAAACATAAACATTGAAAAAACAGATACACACACTATATATTTATATTGCTTCCACTAAAACACATTTTCCAATGAAATCCCATGTTCATGTACCTTATCTCAATCATCATCATCGTCGTCATCTGGGACGAAGATGTCGTGTTCCTCAAGCAGAGCCGCAAAATTCTTGCTGATCAGAGTCCCGAGATACAAGAACGGAACTGTCACTATCGTCATGCGAATCATACCGAACGGAACCTGTACACATACAATACAATCAAGTCATGAATTGTGTAATAATCACGATTAAATTAAATAAATAATACAACAAATTCATAAAAATACATTCTTTACATGTGCACGTTTGAATTGCAATATAAAATAAAAACTATAAACTGCATCGTTTATCTCTTACGTCAGAACTATCCATTTTTAACGTTTAAACCATTTGCCTCCTTTAACTTATTTTTTGTATTTTATTTATATTTTTGAAATTGATACTACAACTGTTCATTGAGTACTTCCGTATTTTCTATTCCAACAATGTAATTGGCTATCAATCTTGTCCGTCAAACAATTCTTCTTGTCATTGGCTAACAAGAAACCCTAGCCACTGCGTTCCTTCTAAGCCTATCGGCACTGTTGAGACACAAAAACTCACCTTATCTGGTTTGGGAAGGATTGCCCCAGATGTGGAAGACACGACAGTTCGGCTGAGGGTCGGCCCTGTCCCATTTACAGATTTTGAGCCAGCGTTACGGCTCAATGTTGCTGCATTTCTAATGAAAGCAGCCCGAGAGAGACGACCTACCAGTGACGCCATATTTCCCCCTTCTGTGTTTTTAGAGTCCGCCTCTTTCGCCTTATCAGGGGAGGGTTCATGCAGCGTCGCAAGAATCGATATGTGTATGACATCACAATACCGCGAGAGTGATTCGAAAGCAGACTCTTACGTAAACGTTTTGAATTGCTCTCGCGGTACTTTGATGTAATCCGCCTGTCGGTTTTGATTTCGAACAAGCCTAGTATGTATACATGGGAGGGAGGAGTTTTGCACACTCATGTCTCAGCAATTTCTCCTGAGACAAGCCCTAACAAAAAATGGTCAAGTAGGAGGTACAGTCATAAATCCCAACATATAACATATATGATAAAGCCATAGTGAGCACCATAACTTTTTTTTTAATGATAATACAACAATAAAGAAAACTATGTTAGGACAAATTAAACTTTTTTTATATTCACTCTCTAGATATGCAACAGAACATAACGAATTGTTTTAATTTATACTCACCTTTTAAATTAGTACTTTTATTTACATCTGTTTACACTAATTATTTTGGTGATTATAAAGAATATGAATGTATGTATGTATAAATAAATAAAATATTTAATTTTTTACGCACTTATATTATTATTTTTACATTTTTATATATTTATTTTATTATGATATTAATACATACTATGAAAATTAAACGCGATAAACTACTGACTAACTGACGGTTCTTTTAACCAATCAAATGACTCGATCGATGACGCAGAGCCAATCGGTAAGCTGGGTGGGCAGGCAAGAGAGCAAATCGATGGAGTTGGCAAAAATCAAAAATGGCGCCCAGCTCGAAATCTGAAAAAGATGACAAACAAAAACAACAGAAAAAACACAAAGATCACGTCGTCAAACTCCTCGCGCGTGGACGGGTAGGGGAGAGGAAGAGCATGTATCATATAATCGATTTCATTGCGTGACATGTTTGTGATTAAAGGCGTAATGTAGATAATAATGTGTGTGTTATTAGCATGTTTAGCTATAACATCATTCAACGCTTCTTTCTATATGTCACACACTGTTTTAATGTATTATAGTAAAATATCTAGTTTTATGATATTTATAACTTATTTTTAATTTATATTTTAGTGTACTTCTGTGTTAGCATTTGTGATATGTGATTTTTTTATCATTGTGTGTGTGTGTCTCTGTCAGCTGAATGGTCAAATCTCTCAGCGGCTCTTTCGTAAACTCCCCCCGCGGGTCTGCGTCCCTCTGAAGAACATAGTCAGCGAGGAGTTCCTCAGAGCAGGGTGAGGTGAACATTTAAAGGGGTCATACATTTTAAGTGCTATAATTGGGTCCCCAGTGCTTCTATCAACCTAGAAAACATAAAAAAGATTAACCCAGTAACTTAGGTTTGGTAAAATCATCATCATTATATGAAAGCATGTAAAAAGTTATTCCGTTTTTGCCTCTTTTGTGAGACAGAAATTGAGTCTTATTACAATAATACTACCGCTTAATCTGCACTATTCAATTCATCCACGGCACTGTCATTTAGTGCTGAGAGAGAGAGAGATAGATAATAATTGACAGCTCAATTGAGTTTCAATTTCAAAAAACCACCATTATGGCGATCAGTGTTTGCATTTCATCAGCTCATTTGCATTTTAAAGGACACACCTACAAAGTGGCAATTTTACCATGCTATCATAAATTATCTGTGGGGTATTTTAAGCTAAAACATCACATATGTACTCTGGGGATACCAAACATTTATTTTACATCTTAAAAAAAGTTTCATAATATGACCCCTTTAAATGGTGTGATCGTAATTGTATCACCCCATGTTTCAAGAATCTGGATCTCTGATCTGTTTCTCCCCTGTTTGCAGACACATCTTCCTGGGCTTCACTAAGTGTGGCCGTTACGTTTTGTCCTACACCAGTGACTGTGGAGAAGATGATGACTTTTCCTTCTACACCTATCATCTGTACTGGTGGGAGTTTAACCTGCACAGCCGACTCAAACAGGTAGATTTGTTCAACTGATGCACTTCACACGAGATGTAGATAAAGTTGTATTATTCTGCCCTGCCACGTTATGATTGTATGACCTTCAGCTAAGTCCTACTTGTCATGTTATCTTCAAACTACTTTAATACCACATTTCTACAAACATGACAAAGTTCATCTGTCTGTATCACTGCAGGTGCATCATGTGCGTCTGTTTGCCGGTGAAGACATCTACAGTGACCTCTATTTAACCGTGTGTGAGTGGCACAATGATCATTCCAAGCTGGTTGTCTTCGGCTTCAAGTAAGATTGGCTTCACTGTATTGATTGTCTATATCACATCATCACCAGATATCTAAACACTCTCGTTCCTGTGTATGTCAGCACGAGGAGCTCCAGTTCAGCTCTGATGAACATGATGATGAGTGATGAGAACAACAGAGACATTTACATCACCATCACCTCGATGCCTCCAGAGAAACCTTGCAAACAGTGCTGCCCAACTTCCTCCATAACCACCATACGCACAGGTCCGCATATGCCCGGTATGATCATCATCATCAAGTTTGTACGATGTGAAGCTCATGTATTTCCACTCTCTCCTTGTATTTGTAGGTGGTGAGTGTCTGCAGCACGGATATGTTTTAAATGCCCGCTATCAGGTGGTTTATCCGTTCCCAACGTTCCAGCCGGCTTTGCAGCTGAAGAAAGATCAGGTGATTCTGCTGAACACCAGCTATTCACTGGTTGCCTGCGCCATCTCGCTCTGTTCAGGTAAACTTAGTGTCTGCTTACTACATTTCTCAATTGTGTGACATCACAATTTTCTTTAATCTGGTCATTTTCTCTCTGTAGGAGATCCACAGCAGGATAGTAATCAGATTCTTTACAAGAAGAGAGAACCTTCATCATCATCTCCACCTGCCGTACCGGCATCACCATCATCGTCCTCATCGACCTCATCTCAGGGGTCACCTGACCTCGGACATCAAAAGCCTCATTTCACTCCGCTCTCCCCTGGCCCATCGCAGGCGACCGTGCGGGCCAGAGAATTCGTGGCTGACATTTTCCGCCGAGCTCAAGCGGGACAGAAAACGACAGACCACGACAGGTGCAAACCCAAAGAGAAAGTAGAGACAGACGCCCACCGTTCCTCTGGAGAGGAACGAGACGCAGAGCTCCCCGGACCTTCTTCTTCCTTAAAACGTGGACGAAGTTTAGCCCCGCCCACCGAGCCAGAGGAAACGGCGTCGTGTAACACAGTCATGTCTCCCGTGTCCAATTCCTCTCTCTCCTCACTGTCTCCTCGCGCCCCTGAACCTTCATCGTCCTCTTCCTCAGAGCCCGCTTACGTCAACTACACCACCCTCAGATACAGACTGCAACAGCCAGGTGCTACACAGCAGCCAAACGGTACCACTGTTTTCTTCATCCTTGGAAAATATAAATATAATATTGACTGAGTAAGTGAAATCTCTCTTCTTTTTTCTTTAGGAGAAGAGGATGATAAAGTTCAGCTTCCCTTCACTGTGACCGATCTAAAGGGACGAAACTTACAGCTGGTGACGGGGCAATACAACGGCCAGGTGTGTATTTACCCATTGATGATGCGGTATACGTCATTTAAACAAATCATTAAAAGACTCTAATTCGTGATTTTCTCTGTGTTGTGTCTCAGTGTGTGTGTATCGAGCAGTTGACGCTGGATTTTGAATATTTGATCAATGAGGTCATCAGGAATGACGCCGAGTGGGGCGGTCAGTTTTGCTCCTTCAGCGATTATGATGTTGTCATCCTTGAGGTGCGTAAATGATCTTTTTAGTAGGAATTGATGTGTTTTGTGATTGCCAGCATGAAATAAGGTTGTGGACAGTAAATGTGATTTGGTTATCGGTGCACTATTTCATGTGGACGTGCTGTGTGTTTCTATGGCAACAGGTTTGTCCTGAGACAAATAAAGTGGTGATAAACATTGGCTTACTGTTGTTGGCCTTCTCCAACTGTGAAGATGAGCACTGCAGGTACACGCACACAGATTCATGCGTTCATCTCTATCATTGACCTGTATCATTACAATGTCTGGGATACTAGGGCTGGGCAAAATTGATTCAAAAATCGATTCTCACAGGCCATGAATCGATTTTTTCCCCCATTTTATTTTCGCAAACATTGCACGTAAGATTAATGTTAATCTAATTACTAGTCTTCTCCACTAGATGTCACCCTTTTTTTTTTTGCCTTGCGCGATGTTACCAAGGAGCGAGAGGCGAGACTGTCATTCATTCATTCAGTCTATATTCTAATATATTATTCTGTATAATCTATATTCATTGAGTTGAATCGAGAACCGAGTATAAAAATCGAGCCGAGAATCGGAATCGACTTGATAGCTTGCGAATCGAATCGATCTGGAACATTTGAATCGATACCCATCCCTATGGGATAGGGATGGGCATGATTAATCGACGATCGTTAAGAATTTAGTCGATGACGTTAATTTGTTATTGATTAATCGAATACTTTTTTTATCTAATGCAGGTTGCGTTGCCTAGCGTAGCGTGTGTCTTGAAGCAATTAAATGAATTTCACTGTGTGGCAGCAATTCAACATTTTACCACCAGGGTGCAATATTTGACACCATACTCCGTTATCTGTGACCTTCCGTGTTTTGATTTCAAAAGAATAATCATGAAGAGGTCATGATTTTTTGGAACAAATGAGGTCTTTGTTTAAGAATGCGGCTCGCAGCTGCAGGTTCCGCTGCTTTAGAGCACCGCATATTCAAGCGCATATATGTTCCGTTTGTCTAACTAAATGTAGTTTAACTATCTGCCACAAGTTGATCTTGTAATAAAGGTCTCATGGAGGAAAACACGCTGTATTTTTGTATTCAACATTTTTGAATGATAAAAATTCAAATAATTATTTTTTATTATAAAAATATTAATGATTAATCGATAGTCGATCGTTAATTCTCCCGACAATCGACTAAAAAAATTTAATCGAATGCCCATCCCTACTATGGGATACAGCTACGGCCTAAATCTCACGAGATGTTGGGTTTAGGATGAAAACGGCGGTTTTGACTAGATAGGATGGGAAGCCCCGCCCACGTCCACTGACTGACTGATTATAATTTACCCCAAAGCTTTTCTAGATGTGTTTGTTAGCACATTGTGAAGCTAATGTGGCTAAAGATGTTTGGATGATCCTTGGGACGTAGTCGCTGAACTTTTTTGACAGCAATCAGCTGTAAAATATTTTGGTCCTGCTCGATTTTCGTTGACTTCGAGTAAAATAATGGAAAGTTTTTTATAAGATCTCCTGGGGTCAATGTGTTAATATGACAGAAGCTTGATGCTGTCGTGTGAGAACAAGCAACAGCCGGCATTTTTCCCGCCCGAGTGCCTCTCATGTAAATTATTAAATTTTAATGGGTTACATTTCTTCCCCGTCTTCCCAAGGTTTATCAATGCCATCAAAGGTATTATTTAGTTTTTGTTTGTTTGTTGATCATGAAGTACAAAGTAGATGAGGAAAACTAGGATTTTGTGTATTCAACGTGCCGCCATTATTGTTTACAAAGAGTGGAATGGTGCGCTGTGATTTGTGGAGCGGATTTATTGCATTCTGCAGAGAAGGAAGACTGGCGTTTAGGGCTGCACGATAAATCACATGCGATATCACGCGCATCTTGTCGGTAATGCCGGTTTCTTGATTAGTATTAAATCGCAAAAAGCTGCTTTCAGATGGAGCGGCATTAACTTCACAGAGCCGTAGTTCCCTGACAAGCTGGGCCATATCGCGTACATATCGCAGGCAATACGTCAGCGATAATTAATGCGAAACAGCTGATGGCGATTTAATACTAATCAAGAAACCGGCATTACTGACGAGATGCGCGTGATATCGCATGCGATTTATCGTGCAGCCCTACTGGGGTTTATCATGTTGTGAGGAAAAAAGGGAGAAAAGATGACATAATAACACGGCGGATATTGGATTTTGCGTAAAATTAAAAATGTCCTTTTTTTAATACTAACCTGATGCAGATTTTGGTGGTAACTAGTTTTTTATCGTGTTTTGGAACCAAACTCTTCAAATGATCTGTGTTATTTTGAGCTGAATCTTCTTATAGACTTATACAACATAATATAGGGCATAATATTCGCACTTAAACTCGCACAAAAATTCTACAGCCTACCTTTCTGAAACTCTTCGGAGCTTGCCGCTGTAAATCATCCATCACATTTTACAAAAAAATACTTTATTTTATTACTTTAATCCTAATAATTTAACTCTGTCTTTCTGTCTAGACCGAAATCATTTCATTCCAGTCTGCAGGTGAGTTGGGATTTAAACACTGGAGCGTGTCGCACGGTCGGTGTTGGTGACCTGACAGAAGTCAAAGGTCAGACAAGGTAATAATGATGACCCTCAAATACTGAAGTATTGCCTTAGCAGCTGAAAAGATTGTGGGTTCGAGGGAACATGCATACTAAAATGTATACTTTAAATGCAACCCAAATTGCTTTGCATAAAAGCTGTCGTTAAAGTTTTCTCTTGTTGTTGTGTGTCTCTAGTGGAAGCGTGTGGAGCTCATATAGGAAGTCCTGTGTTAATACAGTCATGAGGTGGCTCGTACCAGAGAGCAGCTCACGCTACATCAACCGCATGACCAATGAGGCTCTGCACAAAGGTGCGTGTCACACAAAATAACCCGAACATCTGTACCTGAAAGGATTTCCGGTCACTAGATGTATCAAAATGTTAGATCCTATACATAATGGTGCATTGTGTACATTTTAAAAGGATGTTTAGACAGAAATGCAATATAATATACATAACTATATTATCAGTGGTGTATAAAGATGTAATGAACTGTATTGTTTTTATTACCTTAGAATGAAACGTTTTTTATCTACATACACCGCGGTTCCCCTTACATGGAAGCCGCCATTTTGCACGTCATGTTTCTACGGTAGCCCTAAACTGACAAACTGCTCTACAGAAAGCATTATAACCAAGTTGTCTCAGACGATTACATGTTTGTCTTGTGATAGCTACCATAGCTTCACTATGCATTTCGAAAGGGAGGGGACACATTGCACCTTTAAAAAAGTAGCAGTCCTCTAAAAACGTATTGCATTTGTCTTTTGCATTGGCAACTGCCTTACTTTTACATTTGGTTTGTTATCCCCCCAATTTTTCGTGATTTTCTGAAGACATCTGATCATGATGTTTATGTGTTCTCCGCAGGTTCTTCTCTTCAGGTGTTAGCTGATAATGACAGAGGAACCTGGATTGTTCTCTGAGAGATACAACACACATTAACTGACCCATCAATGCTGCTCTGCTTTGGGACCCATGAAGAGAAAACTGAACAAATGGTCTTATAGACCTGCTACAGCTGTCGCTCACTTGGTATCTCTTAAGGGAACGTTCACAGATCACACAAAATTGTGCACATTTCACCACCTAAATATCCATGACAGTGCTGGATCCTGTGGATCATTCTCAATGGGTACCTTTACTGTTGAAAATCAAATTTCCATCCACATACAAAACCGCTTTAAAGGGATAATTCACCCAAAAATGCCTGTCATCATTCACTTAATGTCATGTTGTGTTTCTTTTTTCTGATGAACATAAAAGAAGATCGTTAATAAATGACAGAATTTTCATTTTTGGGTGAACTATCCCTTTAATATACAGAAACATCTTTCCTTCTGAAATCTGTCCGTTAAATGTAAAATCTTGGTTTTAATGTTAACGTAACATTTTTAGTTTTTATGTTGTGTTTCTGTTTTAAAATGCTCCAAAGTTGGGATCTTTTGTCTTTTAATTGAACAAAATCGATTACCTAAACATATTGTCTGCCATAGCAGATAGAGACCTTTCTTTGGGGCAGAAAGAATTTGTTTTGTTTGTTTTATGTTACAGTTGTTTACAACATGTACAGGAAGACATCAGCCAATCAGAAGCTGTAGCTCCTCCGTCTTTTTGTTTAAATACTGGTCGTGGCCTCACAGCTGGACTGGATGAGAATGTTGTTTTTATCCAACATTATTTTATTTTTGATAAAATTAAATCGTTCTTGAATACCACACTGTTTTCATGACTTGCTTTCATTAAACATCCAAGGTTCGATTATTTATTACAAGATGTGTAAAGTTAGATATTAAATGTTCTCAGTTTGTGAGACCACAGAAAAATGTGTTATTAACCACCCAGACAAATTGGAATGATTTAAAAAAAACGACAAGTAAATAATAAAAGTTATTAAAATATGCTCCCAAATGCTGGGGGCGTGTCCGCTGTCACTGCTGAAACCACGCCCACTCACGGGAAAGCTGCCTTCTCTCAGCTTTCAAATACCGCTACAAGAATACATGTTCACAATTGTTTTAAGGGCGGGGCCATGCTCGGTGACTCCAGTGTGTCATCGAGCCATCATTTTAGCCACGCCCAAATAATCCTGAACACAGAAATGTGGAAAAACTCAGTTCATTTTTATAGTTTATATTTTTTGTAACGTGTTTCACCAATACATTCCTAACATTTATTGTGTTTAGAAACTTTACACTTTAATCTGAACCTGCAACACCATTCACAAACCTCCATTTCTTCCTTATCCCTTACATCTTTATTAAACAACTCTTTCAATTTTATATTTTGTATTACTCCAGTAAAGCATGTTACCGAGTTTCAATGCATTCTGTATGTTGTTTCTAAACCCTGATCATAAAATACAAAACATCTACACAGCAGGATTCTCTCAGTATGTTGTTTTTTTAAAGGGGACGCTGCACTTTCAGTATGAGGCACAATAACACAAATTTCCACATTGATTTCTGCTACAGTTATACTTCAAATAAGGCCATTATGGTTTCAACGGTACAAAATCATAAAACTGTATCACACGTTAGCATAATCATACACGGGGTTCCTATCAAATGCACACACAGACTAAAGTGACATCATTTGCAGTAAACTCTTATAATACAATTCAACACTTACATACTGCTTAAGAATTTAAAATCTGCATTCATAATAGTTTTGCAATAAACTTGCCATTAAACAGCTATACAGTCACTCAAATTTGACCACTTATGCAGAACACAATAACCCAAAATCTGATCTCACCATCATTACTGTAATGCAAAAAATATATATATATATAATACTACTACAGTATATAATATTGTGTTTTACTGCCTTTCATCTATGCAGAATTTTGTATTACAGTAATATCACAAGTGATGATTATGGGAATAACAAAAAACTTTAAACAATATTGGCAATTTTGTAATAATTAGACACAGAATATCAAAATATCACTTTGTACTAATATATGTCTCAGCTGTATATTGTGTGTGTGTATAGGCTGACAAATGCATAATTTGTGCTCAGCATTTATTTGTGTTCACCTGTCCCACATAGACACATGCAGGACGCAACAAAATGAATCACAAGATGAACAAACAATAATTTTAGTTCACTAAAGGAAAGCCAACAGTTGGCCGATATGATGTCCGAAAAAAGAAAGTGATTTATGGATCACAAATAATCTATAGAAGGCACACTTGATCCATTTACATTACACGATCTCTCTTCTGAAGCTTTGAAATTACAACTGCGTGTCATTTTCATAATTATATACAAAGTTTAATTCTCCAAGTGCCAGATTTGTCGAAAGTCATGAAATGATGTATAGCATTACTGCTGTAAAAGGCAAAATTGTTTTCGATTGACCACGACCATGAATATTGATGAGTTACAGGAATATGTAAGGTATGATTGGCTTTGGCAAAAGTTGGTTTTCATGATGTACAGTTTTAGATCAGAGACCTGGAAGAGAACATTTTCAAGCCTGAAATATCTTTGATTGGGTTTTCAGAAGAGCGAGTTTAGATTTACGATTGAAATATTGTCTGTGGACGACATTACTTGTGTGCAATTTGTGTCAAACGTGACTATGTGCTTTAAAAAAAAACGTTGAGCAGTTGCTAACAATTTACCATATAC
Source organism: Paramisgurnus dabryanus (assembly GCF_030506205.2). Lineage (NCBI taxonomy): Eukaryota > Metazoa > Chordata > Actinopteri > Cypriniformes > Cobitidae > Paramisgurnus > Paramisgurnus dabryanus. The sequence goes on along the minus strand of NC_133340.1, from coordinate 22,513,164 downwards.
CTCCTCCAATGGCTGTCCAATCATGAGAAACATGCGATTCTTCATAGAATGACGTCATTACTAAATTTCAGTGGGACAACAAGAGCACGAGAAATTGAAGTGTGGACCGTCACATCCTCACAGATCTCTATCAAGAACAGGATCTTTAAGAGTCAAGACACATAACAAACATGGCAGCTTTTGAGAAGTGAAGGTGATGAAAATGTATTTGTAGACATAAGGCATCTCACTGCTAGAGTTATCACTGAGGGCTTCATTAAAATCTGTCATGTTTTTGACATCTGTCATGTTGTCCCCCCTCCAAAATTTTACAGAACTGAGAACTCAAATGCAGTTTGGTTGTTTTGTTTTCCTTTTTCATGAGTTTGACCAAATTAAGGACTAAGAAAAGAGATGATGAAACTTTAAGGATTAATGAGCACAAATAAACTCAAGTGTGTGTGTTAGTTTTGTGTGTTGCTATTGAACAGGTCTGTTCTGGCGAGCTTCGCAGGCGGCTCTAGAGGTTCCTCTTCCATCCCAACAGAGTGAGCAGGAATAGATAATTCCTGATCTTCATCGGTCTCATCGTCCTCTTCCTCATCATCCTCATCTGCACAAACACCAGCAGAAGAGCACAATGGTGAAACAGAAACCTACTTTACTACCTACACTAGGTATGTTTATATGCAACCAAATATTTGTATTTTTGTAATCACACAATCAATGAAAAGCCTTCATTAATACGACTGATGTCGATTGGATGCACATTTCGATTGCAAAGGTAGGGTGGCCATTCCTGCCAGTTCTGCCGGAACATGTTTTCGGGTGCGTTCTCCGGAAGTCGCGTTGGTCGACCGCATACGTCATCAAGGTTTAATATTTCGGGTTCAATTTCAGAAAAGCAACCGTTACATTTCAAGGTAAGAATAAAACTACAATGATTGTATGTATTAAAAGAAATAAATCTTAATTTTCTAATGTTTTTAACTGAAAAGTGAGAACCTCAATGACGTATGCGGTCTAGCAACACGACGAATGGCCACCCTACGAAAAGGGGTGGTGTAGTCCGAAATGTAAGAGAAAAGCAAGCATGTAAATGCGTGATTTATAGTGTTTTCTCAATCAAATGTAAAAAATACCTCATGCACATCCGCAGAACAATTGTGTTAACGTGTTAACCACCTTATTTTTGCCGTAAATGTGGGCACTGCCATCTTTGATCTCCTTCCGGTGAGCCACTAAAGCTAATGGTAGTTTTGACTGGCTTTTAATGTTTATTATGAAATCTAGGAAGACATAATTTGTGCAGGAAGTGTTGCAATAATATCTGGTACAAACGCATTAAATCTCTACAAAAATATTTTTTTAACCATAATAAACACACAAGAGCTGAATGTGTATTTGGCGCACGTGCACCCATGATTTGTATCCACACATTTATCCAGAAACCTTTCATAGAAACTACCAGTGAACAATAAAAACAGTAATTTTACAATTATATTATGCTGATAAAAATATGCTGCTTTATTTATTCTGCTATTATATATTGTTATGCATACTTTTGTTATGTTTTAAATGAAAAAGCAAATAATTTTAAAATAAGCAAATAGTTAGAGTTCATGTCTACATCTAGCGTGTAAGAAGCGATGTAATAATATTTTCATAAAACGAAAACAATACTGAATACATGTAGTAGTTTAATATGTTTATTATGGTTTGTTCAAATAACTTAAATAATTGTGTCGTAAGAGCAGGCTTCACTCAATTTCTTTTATATATTATAAGAGTGTTTGACCAAACATGCAAGTAATTTCAAAGAAAAGGGCCACACTTTACATATAAAACGTATTTATTGCACAGACGTGTTTCGGCTTAGCGCCTTCCTCAGTGTGCTTTTGTTCAAATAACTTACAATGTGTTGAATTAGAGAGATGCTGCCGGACCGCGTGAAGCTAAAAATAAATTTTTTGTCATTTTTTGCAGTGCGCGAGTAGATTTTTTTTCTGCTGGTTAAAGATCGAAGGATTATGTTGATTAATTATTGGTATGTGGGCTCTGGATAGTTTTTGGATTGTAGTCTTTGGGCTAGTGTTGAATGTCCATCGGACTAGTTTTGATGTGCGAATCTGGCAACCCTGGCTGTGCACTTGCGCAGACGTTTGGTTCGGATAAAAGAGAATGTAGATGTAAACGAACATTTCAAACTGTATTGTCGTCAGTGTTGGGGAAATTTACTTTTAAAAGTAATCCATTATAATATGAAGTTACTCCCCAATAAAGTAACAAAATGTGTTACTTAGTTACTTTTCATGGAAAAGTTACTTTTGCGTTATTTTTTCTTACTAGGCTGAGGCTTGATCTCTTTCAGGCCTTGGAGGTGAAATTGCATTTTCCATCGCAAAAATGTCAGGCTCTGACCTACCTTTTTTGTTTCCGCTCAAACTGTTCCCACTTAGGCGCGCACGCAAAGAGTGCGTAATTCTACGCGACTACGTTCAGTTTCATTTGGTACATAATTTTTTTTAACAAATTAATTAAACTGAAAAGTATCTCGCATAACATTTTTTTTAAGTAACTCAAATATCAAAGTGAACATTTATAAAGTAATACAGTACTTGTTACTTGTAATGTGTTACCCCCAACACTGATTTTCGTGACCTGCAATCGGATTAAATTCAGTCGGACTGACACAATTTTATGCATGTAAACATAGCCAATGATGAAATGTATGTTTAAGTGAAGTACCTTTATCAGGATCTGATGACCTCTGACTTCTGTTCAAACAGGCAAACTGCAACAACAAACACTGATGTGTAACGGTTTCATGTAGTCTTGGTTAAAATGACAGTGTTTGTGTATGTCTATACCTCTCCCATGACAGCGATGGGCGTCTCTCCTTTGGCCTGAGCGACTCTGTGCTCGATCAGGTAATACATGTACTCATCATACAGCAGTCTGATCAGATGAAACGAGCCGAAACTGGCAGCACTGCGCAGAGTCAGATCTCTGATCACCATGGAACTAGAGAAAAACACACAGATTTTAAACACTGAACATCTCTTTCCTAAATCTCTTGCTGACTTCTACTCATCCTCACCTGTAGAAGCTCCATTTGAGCAAAAAGTGTTTAGCTGCCTTAGGGAAGCCGGGACTGCCGCTGAAAGGCTTCAGGACCTGCGAGACGACCCCGTCCAGCCACGTGGCCCACTGCTCCAGAGAGTTCTGCTGCTGCAGGGTCATTTTAAAGTCTTGCTCCAACCGCTGGACCATGCCATCGTCACAGCCACACACCCATGCTGCCTGCTCCTGAGCACACATGGGAAGCATTTACATTTGTGCATTTTGCAGATGCTTTTATCCAAAGCGACTTAACAACGTACACATTTTATCAGTATGATAAAATGAGCTATACAGGAAAGAATTATACAGCAGGCGGAGAGGGCTGTGTTACCTGGACGTTGGTGAAGTCGACGCGGTTGAGGTCGCTGAGCATCTGCGTGATCTGAGCGGTGTTCTGCAGGACGGCACGAGCGGCTTGAGCCAGATGATTGAGAGACGTGTAGCGTCGCAGCGTTTGAGCGAATGCTCCGGCGCACACCACCTAAATGCAAGCATGGCGTTACCACGAGCACACCGACAGTGGTTGCACGTTCAGTTTTTAAAGGAATATTCCACTTTCTTAAAAATAAAATATGATGTTTATTTCTTTCTTTGTTCAGTTAAAGGTGACATAGAATGATTGAACGGAGTATTTATCCTTGTTCTGTGATGTGACATGTAGACAAAAAAAATTTGTTTGGGTCTGTAATGCCTTAGAAGCTTCCTAAAAACCTCTCTCAGATAGCTCTATTAGGGTGGGGGATTTTAAACAAGTGGTTTTGCACCTATTTGGCTCCCCCTGGCTTGACTTGCAATCTCATTACTGATTGGCTGACTTTGCTGCCACTCAAAAAATTTTGCCAATTATTGTAAAGTGGAGGGGCAGTGAGATGCCTGTGATGTCATAAGCATCAGTTTTTCAGATTGGGCCGTTTTCTGGCTGACATTTCTAAAAGAGGAATTTCTATGAGACTGAGATGTTTAGCATGTCTAGCACTTTTTGTATGTTTGTGAATGCGGGTAGACTACCATTATTCAACAAAGACAAGGTAAAAATGGTTTTTCATTCTCTGTCCCCTTTAAGAAGAAATTAAGTTTTTTAGAAACAACATTAGGATTTTTCTCCATATAGTGGACTTCAACAGTTTAGAGTTTCAATGCAGCTTCAAAGGGCTCTAAACAATCCCAACCAAGGCATAAGGGTCTTATCTACTAAAATGATCACCATTTTCACCCCAAAAAAATTAAAAAGTACTTTTTAACCTCAACTTCTTGTCTTGCACTAGCCGTGCAATGCGCCGTGGGGTAACTACCACTCCATTGTTTACAAGTGTTGAAAAAGACGACTGTTCTGACGTTTTTGTATGTGGAATAATACTAATTAATGTTAGTTTATTGTTTAAAAGGGTCCACAAGTGTGCGTTTCACATATGTAACCTTTGGACGTGATTACATAATGCGTAAGGTCACGCTGGTGCGTCACACAGCTAGTGCAAGATGACAAGTTGTGGTTTAAAAGTACTTATTTTTAATTATTTTTGATGAAAATGACGATTGTTTTGCTAGATGAGACTCTTACGGTACATTTACAACGGGCCAAAGTGTTAACGCTTCTCATTTAGTTTTAATAGGTGACGTCATGCATTGCCAAACTAAATTGTGGATTTGTCAACATCACGTCACTGTCGTTGCTCGAAGCAGAAGTTGAAAATTTCTCAACTTTTCAAGCCCCAACGCATGCATCAGCCAATCAGATCACCTTATGTGTGAGCCAGCCAATTACGTTTATGCAAGACCGAAGCATGTGTTGCGGACACTAAGATTGGCTGTTGGCCACGCTTCAGACAAGCTTTCCATCAGGCGTTAACGCTTTCGCCCTGTGTGAATGTACCCTTATGCCTTTGTTGGGATCTTTTATGGTGCTTTTCCATTGCATAGTACCCCACGGTTTAGTTTGGATCGGGTTAGCTTACTTTTGGGTGCAGTCGTAGTACCCGATACTTTTTTCGTACCACCTCGGTTGGGGTACCGAGCTGATACCAAAACGTGATGCGAAAACACGTAGATCACTGATTGGTCTGAGAGAATCGTCACTACCAGCGTCATCGCTATAATGTAAAAGATTAGCTTTACCTTCGTGCTAGCTTGCGCCGTCTCGAGCAAACATGTTGTCATCTGTGGTCTGCTATAAGTTCCCAAACTCCATTTTAGTGATGAAAAACATCCACAGGTTGAGAATCCGGGACACCATAAAAGTTTTTTCCAGACTTGCAGTTTGTGGCAGCACATTCGCAACGAGCACGTCAGCATTATATATGCTTAAATGCAACTTCATTGAGGCTCAGCGGAGCGCCGTCAACTGACGCCACGGGTGTTTGAACAGAAACTGTCATGTGAGACAGAGGTATAGTGATAAACGCGATGTGCAAACATCTATTTGTGGTGGTCAATTTTAACTTTGTGGTTGACTGAGAAATAAACGAATGTATGGGAATGTACAACAACGCTCTCACTTGTATGATGTCACAGCAGTAGGCAGCGCAAATATAACGACACGCCTATAATCCCTCCCACTGCGAAGTGATACTAAACTCGATGGAAAAGCTAACCAAGCCAAAGTGAGGTGAGCTGACCTGACCTGACCCAAACCAAACCATGGGGTACTATGCAATGGAAAAGCGCCATTAGAGCCCTTTGAAGCTGCATTGAAAACACTGTAAACTGAGGTCCACTAAAGTCTACTATATGGAGAAAAGACAAAAACATCTTGGATGACATGGGGGTGAGTAAATTATCTGGATTTTTTTTTTTAAGTTGAGTAATCCTTTAATAGAGCACTGTGTTTATCAGACCTTGGTGCGAACCATCTCTTCTGGGATGTTGATCAAGCCGTTGGTGAGCCAGTTTTCCAGAGTCTTAGCAAAGTTACGGATGGCTTGAGTTAAGGCACCTTCAGGAGAGAGCGCATAGATAAATTATGCTCATTGCCGATTAAGCTTGTACATATTTCCCAGACAGGGTTAATCCTAGTACCTGAGCTGCTTGATTTAAAAACACCTTGTACTGACATTTCTTAACATATATCAGTGCCATTGTTTTAACTTAAGATGCACACCAGTATTTTGTTTTGTTTTTAAGGTTTTAACTACTTAAATGTCCAGACTCCTGGCTAAACCCTGTCAGGGAAACTGCCCCATTGAGTATATTGAACATTTAACTCACTGGGAATGGGTCTGAGCACATCAGGGATGAGAATCTCCACTAGGCTTTGGTACAGTATGTTGTCACAATCACGGGTCCAGGCGAGGATAGGCTCATATTTGCACAGCAGCACCAGGACTGACATGGGTAAACGCTTCTCTGATTCATCGTGTCTACACAGACAGAGAGACGGGTGAGACCCAAACTCAAAGGTTTATGTTATAAATAAAAATTGTGCGTGAGTGGTTCTCACAGGTCGACCGAGTCGTTGCTGCTGGTTTGTCCGTCGCTGAACCTCCAGAAAGTTTTCCACAATGTCTCCACAAGAGGAAAATGCAGGTTCACCAACACGTCCTGAATTGCCTAAACACACAAACGCAGGTTAGACAGCGAGCCACAAAACCAAACTTGCGTTTGGCACCTGCAACTGACCTCGCAGTGTTCCCTGTAGATCCGCTGATAAGTGTTTATGTGTTGAGGAAGGAGTCCGTCTGGCAGGCATTCATCCTCATACTTCAGATCCCTGAACTCCGGCAGTGCGCGAGATGCATCTGAGAGACACACACACACAATAAGAATTGTGCTAAGTAAGCGGACAAAGTTTGATTAAACTCATTGATTTCAATCTTTGATGTGGTCTTATATCAAAGTTATCATTTCACAGAATCTGCATTACATTATGTAGGATGATTTTATGTACAATACAGTAAATCACTAAAAATGAAGACACATATTTACAAACTAGCATGCTCTCATCTGTGTTACTATTACATATATGTCATGTCTGTCTTACCCAGAAACTGCTGATACTGGTGCACCTGTGTGCTGATGTCTGCTAGCCCCACCCCCTGCTGCTGACCCACCCCCAGACCCATTCCATTGGTCAGTCCCTCCATCTTCTGTATGGGCTTTATCCTAAAGTCAGAACACAGAAGTATTGTTAATAAAAATACTACCAGAACATGATAACCGGCACATATGGGTGATTCTCGCAAAATTAGACTTATGAGGTGTCATGAAACATTTTGATAAAAAAGTAAAGAGTATCAAAATAAGAAGCATACAGTTACACACATCTCTTTTTTGCACATGATTTCAAATGACATCATACAAACCAATTTTGTTGTTTTATCCACATTTAAGGGGAAAATTTTCATTACCGCAATGTGTCCATGACTGGATTTGGGTTCTTTGACATGGAAATATTTATAATTAAAAAATCTAAAAATAAAAAACTTCAATGCATGTTATACTATAAACATTTACAGTAAAGACACATGTGATATTTGGTGATCATTGGTAAATGTAGAGACAATAATAAGGAATATAAATGTGTCCAAGGCCAATTTTCTCATCCTCCGCAACAATTTTCAATAATTGTTTAAGCCCTCAAGGAACTAACATTTAAAAAAAAATTGTTGGAAGGGACATAATTGACTGTGACACTCAAGATGGCTACCAGGTGAGCAGTTCTTATTTTTTCTCTTCAGATAAAAGTTAAAGTTTTGTTTGTCATAGTACCTACACAACTTTTTAATTCTCATTACCGAAACATGAGTTTGTAAATGCATATATTTAATGTAATATCATGTTGCGGTAATGATTTTTTTTTATAATGATAATCTAAAAAATCTAAATAATTCTATAGGAAATATTTTTTAAATCCTCAAAAAATAATGGTTATAGTAAGTTCAGACCTTATATGTGCAAAAAAATAGGCTTCAAAGGCTTTTTAAAAAAATCTGATGCTGGACACCTTTTAAGTCAGGATTTCGTGAGAAGCACCTATATGTGACCCTGGAAAAACCACAAAACCATTCAAAGGGGCGAAATTGAACTTTATACATCATCTGAAATTTAAATAAATAAGCTGTCCATCTATGTATGGTTTGTTAGGATAGGACCATATTTGGCTGATATACAACTACACTGCAAAAAATGATTTTCAAGAGAAAAAAATTCTTAGTATTTTTGTCTTGTTTTCAGTAAAAATATCTAAAAATTCTTAAATTAAGATGCTTTTTTATGAGCAAAACGACCCACAAAAATCTCAAATTTAAGTGATTTTGTGCATAAAACAAAGCAAAAAAATCTGCCAATGGGGTAAGCTAATTTTTCTTGAATATTTCTCGAATTTAGTGTTTAAGAAAAATTTTCAAGATTTTTTGCTTACCCCATTGGCAGATTTTGTTGCTTGTTTTATGTTGCTTGGTCTAAAAACTAGACTTATTTTCTTGGGTTGTTTTGCTTATCAAGAAAAAGCATCTTAATTTAAGAATTTTTTGATATTTTTACTGAAAACAAGACAAAAATACTAAGAATTTTTTTTCTTGAAAATCATTTTTTGCAGTGTAATTGGAAGTCTGGAATCTGGGGGTGCAAAATATTGAGAAAATCGCATTTAAAGTTGTTCAAATGAAGTCAACAGATATTAATAATGATAAATAAATTTTTGATATATTTACTGTAGAAAATGTACAAAATATGTTCATGGAACATGATCTTCACTTTATTTCCTAATGATTTTAAAATAAAAAAAATCTATAATTTTAACCCAATATATTTTTGGCTATTACTACAAATATACCGGTGCGACTTATGACTGGTTTTGTGGTCCAGGGTCATATACTGTATAATACACACCTCTGTTTCTGCGAGTAGGGTTGTTGTCTCATAGCCAGATGTTGCTGGTCCTCCATCAATCTGAGCAGTGGGGAGCTGCTCTTGATGCGAAGCCCATAATAATGGTACTTTGAGTTCCCTCTGAAATACACAAACACATGTTTAAATATCAGTTATATCATACACACCTACACATGAACAGAGATTAAGATCAACTCATATACACACCCTTAACACAGCGACAATGCAAAAGGTCAAAATTAACCACAAAACAAAATAAGAAATATTTTATTTAATGTGGGTGGGCCTACCCACCATGATGTGACGAAAATAAACTTTGCTTAAAGTGAAGGGGCTTGTGAATGTACCTGGTGCCGAGTCGTCTGGTCCTGAGTCCCATGAACACAGAGCGGATGAGTTTGCCGAAGGATGCGGCGTTCACCGGTTCCAGCTTGGTCTGCTGGCAGTGCAAGAGGTAATGACAGTAGAGAGTACAGCGAGGAAGACTCACACCTTCAGCATTCTCATAGTTGTCCATCAGCCACTGCACCTGTGAGGGAGAGACGGACAGTGAGACACACAGACAGACAGACAGACAGAAAATCATACGCAAAAAATCATACTCACAGTGGCAGGCGATGCTCGTGTGTTGTGTCCGAAACCCTGGTTCCCTCCTCCGAGCATGTACCCGCCCTGAATCACGTAACTCCCCACCCCTCCAGGGGTGACCACGCCCATACCTGATGAGGACCCGCCGGCGGCCACCGTTATCCCTGAACTTCCTTCTGAGAACATTGATGCCACCCCTGTGCCCGTTCCTGATGTGACCGAGACAACGTGTGTAGTGGAAGGCGATGTGACCTGCGACCCGGACGTGGGCGGAGTCTCATAATAAGTGACGGAGGGCGTGGTCTGAGTGTAGAGGGTGGAGTCTGTGTACGAGTAACTACTGGAACGACTGAAACGGATCATGTGAAAAAACAATTTTTAAAGAGTCGACGAAGGCTAAATATGAACTGCATGTGTGTGTGCCCTTACATTGGAGTACTATTGTAGCTGGCATCTCCTTCCCCGAACTGGTTGGAGTACACATGCTGTAAAGAAACACAAAAAACACACAAACCACTTTCATGACACTCGTTCTCGTGCTACACCTAAGTCTAGTATGAGAGGTTTGATCTTACCTCAGGTGTGATGTGTAGATTACTGACTCCCAGCTGTCCGCTCTGAGCCTTGCTTGCAGCTTGCACCACTGACCTCTGTGGGGCGCAAGTGAGCAAAGTTACACTGCTTTTTCTGATAGATTCATATCAAAATCCAAAATGTAAAATTATAAGTGTTGAAGGTTTGGGATGTTATGCTCGTAAAAAAGTGTGCAAGTCTATGTATGTGTGTGTTGTTACCTGTACTGTCTGCACCTGCTGAACTACCTGTGTGGGCACACCTGTCTGTCCAGATGGAGGAGAATTTGAGTCTGACACAGAGTCATTTGAGCCCTCTACAAACACACAGACAGAATACAATTAACATTAAATGACTGTATCATAACACATTTTCAATTAGCGTGCCCAAAGTCTGTTTAACAATTGTCTAATGCATACTGATGCATACATGCAACTGAAATACTTTCTCCAATGCTTCACTCTCATTGGTCCTGAAAGTTGCTCATCATTTGTATTAAGTCGAATTGTTCTCAATTTTGTTGCAATGGACAGTGGACACGCCCACTTTCTGTTGCCAACAGACTGCCTGTGACTAAAGGCCGATTTATAGTCGTGCGTAGGTCCTACGCCGTAGGCTATCCGTAGCCTGTGGGTAGCTCTGCGTAGCCTGACGCGCACCTCACAAAATTTCTAACAGCGCGTTGGCTCTACGCGGACCGTAAGCCGTAGGACCTACGCACGACTATAAATCGCCCTTAACAGTAGCAGAGCAACATGATCTCATTTTTTTCAATGGAAGCTTGGTGACTTTTGCCGACACAAGTGACCGCTGACAACAGGAAGTGGGACGTGTCCAGCGACATGCAACGATGGAGCAACGCAATCTTATTCATTTCAATAAAAGCTTTGGGATTTTCACCGACACAAGCAACAGTGACCGATGGCGACAGGAAGTGGGCGTGTCCAGTGACATGCAACGATGGAGCAATGCAATCTTATTAATTTCAGTAAAAGCGCTGCAATTTTTCGCAGACACAAGCAAAATGTTGAGCGACTTTCGGGAGCGACAACGCAAGGGCAGTTGAATACTTTAAAAATTATTAATTTCTGTTAAGAAAATTATCAACTATAAATATATTCATAGATTAAAAGTTCTTGCACTGGATTGAGCTTCTCTTTCATGACAGATTTACGATTAAACGGCAATTTCATTGCAACTGCCACTAGCGGGCGAACTCCCAAAAGTTATATCTGTATGTAATATACAATGGAAAGCAGGGCTCAACATAAAGGACTGCCCGGTGGCCCGGGGCCAGGGTGAGAGCCATTCTGGCCATTAAACCGCATTGTCACTTGCCCGATTGGGCATCAGTCACTAAAATATATTTTCTGCCTGTAGCTGTTTGTCTTTATGTTTCTTATGCAATGTAACTATTGAGACACATTTTACAAGTTGCGAATGTTAACTTCTCAGCAATGCCATGCGGTTTCTCCTATCTTATTGGTTGTTGCGTAACTGGTAGAGCAAAAAGTTAAGACGGCGAAGACCTTTAATAATGGGGCCAAATGAAAACATAATTATAAGACATCTTGGAAGCAGACATTAACTTGGGTAAAACACGATGAAAGAAACAATGTGATGTGTTGTACAGTTTGCCGTCAGTTTCCAGGTAAAGTCGGGAGCTTTTTTCGTTGGAACAAGCAAATCCGTTAACAAAACCATAAACTCACGAGAAAGGCCGACAATATGTAGCTTGCATATCAAAAGGGTTGCGCATAACTCTTTATCTGGTCCAATGAACTTAATGGCAAACGTAAGAGAATATTAAGCACATTGAACAACATAACACACAGCATATTAATAACACTGTTTCAAATGATAAATACAATGTATATTTATTTTAAATATGTGACACATATTTAGAGTGGTGCAAAATCTTTTTTGGTCCAGTATAAAAAAATATTTGTGTTGAGCCCTGGAAAGGCTGTTTAGCCTATACATCTTTAAAATATGAAAAAAGAAAACATGTAGTGCAATTTTAGTCATTAGGAGAAGACTATATGTTGTGAATACTTGACATGTAACAATTAATTAAAGTTAAACAGTTATAAACAAAATATTAGAGCTCTACATATGTTGATCTTTTACACTTGTACTTTTTTGTGCAATATTTAATGTTTATAGTTGTTCAGAAATATTAAAATTTGGCTCTTACATGTTAAACTGCAATTTTTTAAATATTAAAAAATTATGAGTTTTATGAAAATACGAGTTTTCAGTAAGGCAACATACTGGATACAAGAAGTGTGCATCTTTGTTTGAAAATGCATGTTTTGTTAATGTTTTTAAAAAATATATACTATAACAAAAGTAACAAAAACAACACACACACACACACACACAAATATATGGTAAAAGTAAAAAAAAAGGTAAAAATAGGGGTAAAAGTGTGGCCCGCATCATATTTACAATTTTAAAATCTGGCCCCCAAAGAAAAGTAGTTGAAGACCCCTGCCCTAAGGCAAACAGCTGTATGTCCATGTAAGTTTTGAGGATCGCTCTGCATCTGATCTCTACCAAAAGTCCTTCACAGAAATGGAATTATCTCAGCTTTTTGAAGAAACCTACCCATATTTATATGTAAATATTTATATCTATCTATCTATCTATCTATCTATATATTTGTGTATGTGTATGTGTGTATACGTGTGTATTGAACATTATTCTTAAAATGCTACTTTTCTCAAATGTACATTTATTTCTATAGCACTTTTTACGATTCTGCATTGTTAACAGTAAAAAGTAGTTTGGTAAGGAAGACAAACTAAACAAAATCCTACAATATGGTCTCAACTCTTCATTTACTCGAAAGAGTGAGACATGCGTGTGTAGGGAGTCTTATAGGATAACACCCTCCAACCTTATTTATGAGCACTTCCTCTGTGTTCGTTTTCATTTCAGGATAAGTGTTCAAAAGGGAACCTGCGGTTGGGCATCTCAAAGTGCTCAATGACACTGGCACAGTTACAGTAGCTAGGTGTTTAACACACAGTGCCTGTTCCACTTTTACAATACAAAAGAACAAAACAAATATTTTTAACACAATAAATATAATAATAATTTAAACACAAGCACACATGGTATATGTGTAGCCATTGCAGCTGCCGTGTGACAATGAGAGGAAGACACGCCGAAGAAATAGATAAAGAGGCAAAAAGGGAAGCACGTGACCAACGACTTTGCGAAAAAAGGAAACAATGAAGGCAAGGCAGGAAAGACAAACATCGCGGTACGGTGAACAAGATCACATGAATGCACAACTAACTAACAAGCGCAAGTCAAAATCCCCCATACTTACGATACACAACATCCAGATTGTACAGACAGCTACTGAAGTACATGTTCTTATAACAAGTGTGCAGGATGCAAAGATGCATCGAGTGATTTGTCTTTATATTTCACTGATAAAGGACGGCCTTGAACAACTAATCTCAACAGATGGGCCAAGAAATCTCTTGTTCAGGTAAACACAGGTATCGGATAAAGAGACGGATCATGCATAAGTAAATCGTAAAAACAAGTCACTTCTATGTAATTGTATGTCTATTTTTATTTTGTGCTTACATCATTGTATTCGTATAAATTAAAAGCATGCATACTAAAGTGTCTGTGTGTGCCTACAACAAAAAGCACACGCAGAATGTGTGTGTTCGGTGGGAGTTTACACTTCTGCTGTTGCGTGTTTATTTCGAGGTCCTTCTATTCAGGGAGAGACCCAGAACGTGTCAGGTGTCAAAATGATCGTATTACACAGGCACTCATTCCAGCAACTCAAATAAACTGTTGGTGGCTTAACGGTCTGGCCTGCTTACACAAAAGTGACAGGTTTGATCCAAAACTGTGGAATTACTGATTTCTCAATCCTGTTTAAATATCAGGGTTAGTCAAATGTGTATTTAGCGATGCATCTCACCTGTTACGGTCACCACTATATACTGAGGTGTGCTTTGGCCGTTTCCTGACTGGGAGGCGGGGCTTTGTAGCTCTCCTGAGACATACTGCACTGATGCGGCTCCCGAAGGAGGCGTGGCCAAAACGATTTTCTTTTGACTTGTGGGTGTGGTCTGTCCTCTCGCGATGGAGCCCGATTGTGAAGGCGTGGATGCCGGCGAGCTCTGTATGTCGGTGGGGTACTGAGGTGTGGCGGTAGAAATGGCTTTTTGCTGTGCTGATGAGGTTGTCACACTGCCACCTTGTGTTTGGGAGCGCTGAAGCTCCTCGGCGGCATAGCCGGAAGTTGCCATGATGACAACAAAAGCTTAAATCCCTCTGTAAATAAACATTTTAAACATGGATTAAGCTATGTAGGAAATGAAAAGAAATCTACAACAGATTTAGGACAGACAGCATGGAGTTACGTGCTTTTTGAAACATTTCGTTTAGATGGAGGACACTGAGTGCCGCTTGCCTGCGAGAAAACTTGTTGCAATGATGCTAAAGTGTTGTTCTGTATTTTTGCATGCTGCACTCACATGCCGTATTTGCATGCTGCTATACAGTGGTTAGTATGTTTTGGGTGGTTTCCTTTTTACTAGCACTTGTCAAGAGAGTCCACAGAGATATTCTTGTCTCTTGTTTTGACCAAAGTCTTTATAAGGAAGTCGCCTTAGGAAGTTTGCAATGCCTCCAGGTCTTGCTAAAGCATATTTAAGAAAACAAAAAAATTCACTGTTGTTTATTTTTATAAACAACGTTAGAAATTCACTGTTTACTTTTACATATACTATTTTTTCTATTTATATTACCAATGTAATTGATTCAATTTATTACAGGTCCTGTTCTTTCTGTGTTTTTGTAGCTTTAATTGTGTTTACAATGCGCAATATAACATGTGTTCATGTTTCACATGTAATAAAACACGGTATTTTTTCACACAATTTACTTTTCTGTAAGTAAACTCACTGTCCTAAAAACAGGCTGATGTCTTCCTTGTTCTATGAAGTCCCTCCTTTAGAAATATGTATCGAGTTCTGATTGTGTAGTTTGATTAGTGTGTTGTGATTCGATAGCAGATTTGTTTGCCGTTAGCTTAGCTGGCAACTGACGTATTCCTGTGGGCGGAGTTTAGTCAAAATAAATTGTTCTACTGACGTCATTAAAGCAGGAAGTAGAGGGCTGTAGTCCAAACCGGACGTTCGTTGTAGGCTTTGAAAGTCGAATTCTGTTAAAGAAAATATATCGCCTGGCAGTGAACTTTGAGCTTTATCATTTTACAGGTATTATTTATGCTATTATAGCAACATTAAACACTAACTAGGGTTTAAAAAATGGGATCAGAAAGAACGTCACCTTAAATAAAAATTTACCAACTTTTTGTCGAGTCTTTATAAGCAAGACTGGGACGTTGCAGTAAGTTTGCTATATTTATTATCAATCATATTAAATGTTTTTCTTTCCTTCTTTCTTTCTTTTAAACGCCATGCCAGCTTCTATGGCTGTGTTTATGGTGAGAATAAAGTTATATAGAGTGAAACTAATATTAAATCTTGTAATAAATGCAATGTGTAAAGTACACGATTACAGGTAAGTTAGTAAAATGCAAAAATACATTATTGCCATGGAAACCAATACAATGCACACTTTATTTATAATCGTCAATTGGGACAAAACAGGCGAGTCTTTCAAAAGAATAGACTGTAAAAAAAAAATGGACGATGCGACGTCGCTTCCCTCCATTGTAATGAATTGAAGCCAAAAATGTCACGTAAAAACGTCAGTTTGGAGCCAAGGCATGTGCAGAAGGAATCATCCGTGGAGCCAGAGGCGGAGCCGCGGTATCAAACGTCCGCCCAAACGCTCGCTCGACCAATTCAAGCACACCAATCAAAACGACACGCCCCGTTTCCATAGCATCAAATTACTAGCTAAAATGAAACTAACCACAAAATGAATACTTGAACATATATCAGCGTGATAACATGTCATTCTTTAACAGTTGACGATTGGTTCTTTTTTACTAGAAGGCGGGACTTCTTTTGCTAGAGCGGCCATATTAATCGTTGCGATCTCCCCTGTTCATAGCAATAGCAGTGACGCATCTTGGTAATATTAAATATCTTTGGTTTGACTTAGATCCACGCTTCAGTGGAAGTGTATACTATTTTCTTCACTAGTTTTTTAGTCTGATCACATAGCAAAGAAATAGTAGATTTTGGGTTGTGGTTGAAGTATTTACAATAGTAAAGTATATAAAGTATAAAAGTAAACAGTATAGTATATAACAGTACTTGAGGTTAAGTGGCAGTACGCAATAGTTACTGGCATGTTAGTAAGCAGTCCAGCAGTTCTCTTTGACCTTGTTAATAATTAGCATGATGTGCTAATAAAACACATTCTCTCTCTCTCTCTCTCTCTCTCGCTCTCTCTCTAATCCAGGGCGGTTTTGAGCTCGTCAAACTTGTTTAACAGTACTCTTATTTTCTTCACAATTAAAGGGAACCCCCAGCTCCTACATGCCCCGTCTTGCGATGAGATTGTCTGCTGTTTACAGAAGGAAAACATTACAGTGAATCTTGATGGTTCAGAATCAACTGTTTTAAAAAGCACAACTCACTTTATTGAATTCAATGCACGGTTAACTTAAACACTAAAAGGACAGAATAAGCAACACACATGTAAAGCATGTTATCAAAAGTGCTGACAAAAAACAAAACAGAGTGGAGCTTTTCCTTCAAACTGGATATAGATATAACCACGCCCCTTTAAGTCCGCACACCACGCCCATTTGTACAGAACACGCCCCCTCCACTCCCTTCTCACAGGAGCTGATCTGGCAAACATTTGTCACTTCGACGTCTATCTAGAAAAACTTTTTAACCATCTAAAAATACAACTCTAGACAGTTAATTTAATCGAATATCCACATTTATGCATCACTTATGTTCAATAAGCTCTGGAAAAACAAGCATAACTGTAATCTGACTGTCAAAAGTCGCTGTTTGACATGTGATCGTGAACTACGCTTTCATGTTAGTCACCGAGGCAGTTAAACGTACATCTGACGTCACGTGCACATTAAGCAAACAATTAAAAGTCGCAAAATCTCACATTACAACACCCGCCATTTTGTAGAGCTCGCGCAGATTTGACATCGTCATAACAACCGAGAGCGCGTGCGAGCTATATGAAGCGCGATAACTGAGGAAATCGTGTCTAACGCACTTTAGCACGCGTCAGGAACAAAAACAAGAGGAGGTTGCGTAAAATAAAGTTGTTATTTTCACCTTTCGCGCCTCGTTGATTGCTGTTAGTTTGTCGCGGAGTTTTATTTTCTTAATGCTTCAAATTGTTGTTGTTGATTCTCGTTGCTGGGTTCTTGTCGCCACGACTACCGTGACTATGGCGCCTCGTCCTCACCGGGGCAACTGTTGCTACCCACCCGTTTTAGCACCGCCCTCTTCTTTAGATGTGGTTGGTTAAAAGTCGCCAAGGGGAACAGGTTTGTCTGTTCATGATTGGATAAGGCGAGTGTCTTTAAAAAACGTAAGCTGTCATTTGCTGACTGTAGCTGTCAATCGAATCACAGCGATTACGCAAGACGTACACTCCCACTTTGCCTTTCTTGATTGGATAATGTGTATGTCATTCAAACGTCACATGCATGCCGCTTGTAAACCGCATTGCACGGTAAAAGCGTGGTACTCTGTCAAGGAGAGCTGAAAGAAAAACATAAAATACGTAAAGTAGACTAACAAATTAATGTCAGAAATCGTTCAGTTGCAAAAAAATAAAGCAAATAAAATAAGTTTAAATAGTTTCCATAGTATCATCTTGTAGGTTTACAGCAACAACAAAAAATACTATGGTGAAAATAGATGAAAGACAATAGAAAAGTGTTATTTTATAAAACCACGGTTATTTTGTTGTAACTATAGTTTTACCATGGTTTTTGGTTTTAACTGTAACTTAGTAAAACCATGGTTAATTTTTGTAATGTCAATAATACTATGGCATTACCAAGGTATAAGCCAAAATCATGGTATTGATCTGCTACTATGTCTGTGTACTTCATTAAGTAAATGTTACCTGAGAAACAAAACAG
This sequence comes from Paramisgurnus dabryanus, assembly GCF_030506205.2. Lineage (NCBI taxonomy): Eukaryota > Metazoa > Chordata > Actinopteri > Cypriniformes > Cobitidae > Paramisgurnus > Paramisgurnus dabryanus. The sequence continues at coordinate 22,494,995 of NC_133340.1, read as the reverse complement.
CAGTTTGTGTGTAATGAAATTGTTTAATTACAGACACACAATGGGACTTAATTTGCATATTAACCACAATGATCACTAATGTAAAACAGTCAACCGGTTAACCCATATGGTGAAGACTCAGCCATGTGCTATTATCTCAATGAATGCCAAAATGGGTGAATCATATTGAGCAGACTTTCTTATCTCATGAATGTATGATTAATAAAAAATAAAAAAAACAGGCGTTGTCGATATGCTTCTATTTCCCAGGCTCTTCTGATTACAGTGTGATTGGCAAACACAATCACTTTATATTTCATATTTAAGTCTTATCTTTGTTGGAAATGTCACAAGGGTGTAAAAAAGGGTTTTCATTTTTCCCAGTCTCTTTCTCTTACACGATAGAAGTTTAGCCAAAACATGTTAAGTAGTTTCTGGCCTTGGTGTTGCCAGCATGTGAGCTCTTTTATCTTTCTGTGGAATATCCTTGTTTGGAAAAACTGGATGTGTCTGCATCGGGAGCTAGTCTTGGTCTCGTTCTTAGGGGATCTAGTTTTGATATTTAGAGTTTCTGGTCATTGACAACCATCTGATACGTTTACTGCATCATACATGGCACCGCCACAAGGTAACTACTCTTTTGTAAGGGAAGACAAACAACTAAGGTCAGATAAATTCAAGACAATACAACCGAGGTGTGAAAATTCCCAATATTGTGTGATGCTGAGCAAAAGAAAGGTCAGAAGTGATGAGATTAGGTCGTTTTGTGACATCACATGCACAGATGAGCACAGGTTAATTACAGAAACTTTGTCTTCCTAAAGGTCTTTGCCTCGCTATCACAATCTATCTGACTTACACGCAAGGTGCGTAGGTCAGAGAGGGTCTTTGAGACCATATAAAATAGACTCAGGGGCCACTGGAAGAAATGTGAGTTTCTTTACCAATCCAAAAGGGTCCACCGAAAAAGAAAATAGAGATTTTCTGCACCTCAAAGACAAACGGTTCTATCATCCTGTCAATTTCGTCATGTACAAAGCTGCAGTTTTTACCCTCGCCCTGCTAGTGGCAGTCATGGAGGCCGCCCAGGCCACGGACGTCCACCCCATCTACGGAGTGAAACTGTGTGGCAGAGAGTTCATTCGTGCCGTCATTTTCACCTGTGGAGGTTCTCGCTGGAAAAGATCTTTGGATATTGCAGGTGAGTCTGTGATCTGTCAGTTAGACCAACAATGTTTTATTTGCTCACATTGCCAGGTTTTTACTGTTTGCTTAATTTAAATTAATTTGTATTGATAAGACAAAGGAAATATGCATATATGATATTTTTTACATACGTTTTTTGCTATTGTCCCTAATCAGGTGACCTATCCAGTGACCTGCTCTTGCCCCATGATGAAGAAGCCTCTGATAGCTGGGCTACCAACCCCATCCCTGTACTCTCGTACAGACCTCGCCCTGACTCAGAAGCTGCTGCCTGGGCAGGAGAGGGCCAGGAGAGCCCCAAGTTTAATCGCCCCGCCCGCTCGCTCATCTCAGAGGAAGTGCTGGAGGCCTTGCGGTCATCAGACAGGAAGGGGCGGGATGTCGTGGTTGGCCTGTCCAATGCATGCTGTAAATGGGGCTGCAGTAAGAGTGAAATCAGCTCATTATGTTAAAGGACTGTTTGTTGTAACTTTCTGTTCTTTAACTCCACCCATCCCAAACATGACGAATGAGGTGGAGAAGTTGTGAGGGTGTAGATGGAATAAATAGATTTTAGCCAAAGTAAAACATCTATCTATGTTTTGTCTGTTCAATACCATGTCTGCTTTTGGTCAGAATAAAGTTTTGTTTTCTGATAGATTTAAGCTTCCTGTGTGGTTTTGTTTTTTTTGTCAGAAAATATCCCACTTTACTTGTATTCACCTTACAAAATGATGTTAAACTCTAGTTAAATTATGGTTAACCATGTATTTGCTACAGTAACGATAGCTGTGTCCCAATTCAGGGGCTGCGACCTTCTAAGCATGCGACCTTAAATATGAGCACTCGGTCTTTCAAGGTGGCAGCCTCAGAAATCCGCGAAGAGAACTGAAATGAGACGGTCTAACCTTCGGACGACCCATAATTGGCGTCACCTGCTGCGCCTGTCAGCAGGACATAGCGGAAACGTTTCTGACTTATTAAAATAAATATGAAATCAGAAAAATATTAATTTAGTTTAGAAAATATGACACGTTGATGTAGATTAAACTATTCAACAGTATATTAAATTAAATTAATCAACCTTAGAAATATATGCATCATAAAAATAATAATATTAACACAAAACATAACTTATAATACTAAAACAGTGACAAACTTTTTTTGATAAATACACACTTTTATTTAATGAAGGTTTTAATTGTTTATTTTAGAATATCCAGCTGCCGTTGCAGACGCGCAATGAATCTTGGGATATCCTCGGCTGTTAAGGATCCATTCGTTCTATCCTTAACAGCGCGGAGAAATGAGGACGCATTTTGAGGCTTCATTCTAAGCATCCTTCGAATTGGGACGGCCTTACCAGCCTGAAGTCGCGCTGCTGTGACGCAATCGGTCTTAAAATACGTCCTTAGAAGGTCGCAGCCCCTGAATTGGGACACAGCTCATATGTTGCTTGTAGTAAAACCGTTTTGTATTTTTCTGCAAGGTCTGTCTCCATCTACCGGTCATATCATGAAAACCAGCCCTAAAGTTAATTTATAAGTTTATTTATTAGTTCATTCACGAAACATACATCAAATCAATCGGTATCAATCATACAACTTATTTTTTCCCCTCATAACAATGATTTAATATCAAAATCAGCGCCTTATATATAAATTATGCTAATGTATTGTGACGTCAGCGTCGCTGTACGGAAGCCGCGCAGAATCACACCGTGCGATTAACGCGTCCGCCATGCATCAGGCGCCACCGGCGACCGAGGAATAACACCCGACACCGACCGAAACGCGCAGAAACCACGCACAATACCGGGACGAGCGATTTCCGCAGTGCGTTACCGCGTTCTGACGGCCAGCATCGTTTGTGTACCGGCAGAAACAGAGAGAGAGAGAGAGAGAGAGATAGCGCGATCGACAAATTGAAGGTGAGAGCGTTTGGCGGTTTAGCACGGAAGCTAACGGCTACATAACCGTTTTCTGTGTACGAGCGCGTTTAAACTACAACAGTACACGTATTAACTTACACGCGACTGTTTTAATGCGCGATATTTTATGTCTGGTCGAGCTTTAAAGTGTGGTGTTGAGGTAAACCGGGCCGCGTAAACACACACACACACACACGGCCTAAGTTACGCGCATCCTTACATATAACGTAACACACAACGTACACACACTCACATACAACCACTAAAATCGTACACAAATCACGCACTCACGAGTATAAACAAACCCACGTACACAAATCTTACACATACAGATATAAACAAATGTATCCTTATGCATGTACAGCAGGATACAAATACACACAAAATATACATTCATACTCATCTACATGTTATACACACATAGAATATAAGTGTCATACGTACTGATTATACGTACGTCATAAGTGTCACGTTCACAGATTGTATACATACTGTATAAGCATCACACGCAGATTGCAAATACAAATATTGTATAAGTGTTATACAGATAGACACGCTTACATTTTCCTCTATCCCAGTTAAACCAGTGATGATGTAAATAATAGTTATGTATATCATAAACTGTGCATCAATATATACGTAACGTTAGATCGCTTTGGTTTTGCTGGGAATACTGGAAATCTCATGTTGTCTATACTCTTTCGCTTTGGAGATAACAGTCTCTTATTCCCACGAGTGTTGCAGCATATACTGTGTTATGTGTATGCCTGTTGCATCTTGTTGCTCAATTTCTAGTTTTGTATCAAATTCACACCTGTCCCGTTTTCGGTGTGTGTGACAGAGGATGGAGTGGCAGCCGGATGAACAGGGATTACAGCAGGTGCTACAGCTGCTCAAAGACTCCCAGTCTCCAGATACGGCCACGCAGAGAGCCGTTCAGGAGGTGAGCTCGCAACATCACACCAATATGCATGTGAAGATTTCCCTAGAAATCACAGCACGTCATGTTCGACACAAACAACTGCACGAGTGACAAAATGCCGTCTTCTTTTCACAGTCAGATTTTGTGACTGAATCTGTGTGCTTCATATCTCTAGCAATTAGGGTTAACAAAATAAATAAAAAGAAATATGACATAGATTTAAATTGAATCACACAGCCCAAATGAGTACAGTAAGTTTATAAACTGATATAGTCGGAATATGTGGATATGTGGTCATATTTATAGTTTCTTAAATCTATCTTGTTTCCATTAGAAACTGGAGCAGCTGAATCAGTATCCTGACTTCAACAATTATCTCATCTTTGTTCTCACCAGCCTCAAATCAGAAGGTCTGTGTTTTTCTTATAATATGCATCAAATTTCTGAGAGTGACCTATCTGAAGGAAAACACTTTTTATGTGTCTGTTTTCAGATGAGCCCACTCGATCTCTGAGTGGTCTGATCCTAAAGAACAATGTGAAGGCTCATTACCAGAACTTCCCTCCCCCTGTGGCCGACTTCATCAAGAGGGAGTGTCTCAACAACATCGGAGACCCGTCCCCTCTCATCCGCGCCACCATTGGTCAGTTTGAACATCGGTTTGAGTGGGAACATGAGTTGGGTTCTGAAAATCCCAATGGAGTTGTTGGACACAAGCTGCATTTCTATTACCCTTCAATTTGCGCAAATTAGAAATGAGGCTTATGGAAACACGGCAGTTTTAAATAACCTCCCATATATCGCAAAAGTTTTTACAGTTTTTAAGGCAAATCGAAAAAGTAATATAACGCAAAACTGCAATGGAAAAAGTTTTTCCGCCATTTACGCGTCACCTGACGTGTGTAAAAGTCAAATGATAATTTTTAAAATATAGCGCGTAGGGATGCTTAACGATTAATCGCGATTAATCGTTAGCAGAATAAATGTTTTTGTTTACATCATATATGTGTGTGAACTGTGTATAATAACTTTATATAAATAAATGTACACTAGGGATGCTAAACAATTAATTGTGATTAATCATTAGCAGAATAAAAGTTTTTGTTTACATCACATATGTGTGTAAACTGTGTATAATAAATATGTATATATATATATATAAATATGAACACATTCGTGTATAATTTTAAGAAAAAAAAATGTATATATTAAGTATTTATATATAATATAAATGATACATAAATATACAAATGTAAACATTTCTAAAACATATACATGCATGTGTGTACATTTATTTATACAAAGTTATTATACACAGTTCACACTAGGGATGCTAAACAATTAATCGTGATTAATCGTTAGCAGAATAAAAGTTTTTGTTTACATCACATATGTGTGTAAACTGTGTATAATAAATATGTATATATATAAATATGAACACATTCATGTATAATTTTAAGAAAAGAAATAATATATTAATTATTTATATTTATATATATATAATATAAATTATACATAAATATACAAATGTATATACACATGTAAACATTTCTAAAACATATACATGCATGTGTGTACATTTAGTTATACAAATTTATTATACACAGTTCACACACATATATGATGTAAACAAAAACTTTTATTCTGCTAACGATTAATCGCGATTAATTGTTTAGCATCCCTAGTTCACACACATATATGATGTAAACAAAAACTTTTATTCTGCTAACGATTAATCACGATTAATCGTTAAGCATCCCTAATGTACACACATGCATGTATATGTTTTAGAAATGTTTACATGTGTATATACATTTGTATATTTATGTATAATTTATATTAAATATAAATACTTAATATATACATTTTTTTTTCTTAAAATTATACATGAATGTGTTCATATTTATATATATACATATTTATTATACACAGTTTACACACATATGTGATGTAAACAAAAACCTTTATTCTGCTAACGATTAATCGCGATTAATTGTTTAGCATCCCTGTGGTATGTGGCATCACAACGCATTACATCAAAATACAGCAAGAGCTTTGCTTTGGTACACACCAAAAGCCTCGCTCTAGATTTTTTGCGAGATTTAACTTTGTGTCATCAAATTTTTCGCTGGAGTTTAAACTTGCGTGAAGATGCGTTAAAGGCGTTTTCGCTGCAGTTGCGCCACCCAATCCGCGTCATTCCTTCGCCCTACGTGAGTTGCGTCTATTAACGTCTTTACATTGACTTTGTATGTAATCTACTTATGCAAATCATTGAATTTGCATTAGGGATGTTCACATTGACCGTTTAACCGTTAACCGAAGGTAAGAAATTATGACCGATTAACATTATCAGTTAAAATAAAAAATATTTGTTAATACATGGTGTGTGTCGTCATGAGCCGACAGACATTTCGCCACTTTTCTATCTTTAATTTGTGAGTGTCCTGTAAATGACACAAATGATTGCTGCCCTGACAGTCTGATAAAGTAATCATTTGTATGAGAAATCATTTGTATGCGTGTTTGGAAGCTGAACGGAGACGCGCGCGTGTCCGCGCAAGATGACGCGGTCCGTCTGCGCACATCCGGACAGACGTTCGCTGATGGCCTCTGACCCTAACCATAAACATCTAGCTCTTTTTGGACAAACGGAGAAAGACGACGCAAAACCAAAACTTTCTGAAAAGCGTCCTGCTTTAGAAATGACCACTGTGGTAGATGAAACGGAGACAATCTGCCATTTGGATATTAATCCACTGGACCGATCGCGTGCTTTTTAACAAGGTATGTTGCGTGAATATCTGATAATGTATGAATCCTGGTTCTGTTCTTGATCTGTGGCTGCTGTTTTCACGACGTAAAACCAAAGACGATGCAAAACCAAAACTTTCTGAAAAGCGTCCTGCTTTAGAAATGACCACTGTGGTAGATGAAACGGAGACAATCTGTCCTTTGGATATTAATCTACTGGACCGATCGCGTGCTTTTTAATAAGGTAATGTTGCGTGAATATCTGATAATGTATGAATCCTGGTTCTGTTGTTGATCTGTGGCTGCTGTTTGCACGTTCAAATGAAATGTTTTGTTTTTACTAGTTCACAGACAACCGTCAACTGTATTTTTACTCAATGACAATTTCATGTTAAAATCTTATCAGTTAACGGTTAATGTTCGGTTTAGAAGCTACGGTTGTCGGTCGGGAAAATTAACTGATATGAGCATCCCTAATTTGCATTTGTTGTGCTCCATTAGGCATACTTTAGTGTATAGTTGACCTCAACCCTAACAGACATGGATGTGTCATTTTATTTAATTAGCTATTAACACTAAAGTTTTTGCATTTGACATACACTTTTATCCAAAGCAGCTTAGCAAGTGATTTCCTGGGAGTTGAAGTTGCAACCTTTGCTAAGTAAAGTTTTGCTAAGTAAATACTCTTATCAGTCGAGATACAGGAACATCAGGGTCGTCTGAGTAGTTTAGATCTTCCTAAATGTTACTAAATTCTGATGTTTATTTTCTTTCATAATTAATTTTTTTTAAGAAGATCGTTGTGTAAATTTGAAGACACCAAGGTGAGCCAAACAAGCTTTTTAAATGCGCATCTGTCTGCTTGCAGGTATTCTCATAACTACTATCGCCTCTAAGGGGGAGCTGCAAACGTGGCCAGAACTGCTGCCGCAACTCTGCAATCTCCTGAACTCAGAGGATTACAACACCTGCGAGGTGCGTATAACATTCTTACACCCATCGTACCAAAAATAAAATCACATAGATTGTGACTGCCATTATTGCATACTACACAATTGGCTTGTAGAAATATCAGTTCTTTAGCATTCCTTTCTAAAACAAAAAAAACCCACAATGCATTAGGGTGTCTATGATTGTGCATATGTGCTCAAACTGTCTGCGTGCAGGGGTCATTCGGCGCGCTGCAGAAGATCTGTGAGGATTCGTCTGAGCTGTTGGACAGCGATGCTTTGAATCGACCTCTCAACATCATGATTCCTAAATTCCTGCAGTTCTTTAAACACTGCAGCCCAAAAATCAGGTACACACACACCCACACCTTTCACGCTGAGTGTTGTGTGTCTATTGCGAAACATCGTAAACATTCACGTTCTCTCTCAGGTCTCATGCTATAGCGTGCGTGAATCAGTTCATTATCGGCAGGGCTCAGGCTCTGATGGACAACATCGACACATTCATAGAGGTGAGTTCATGAACCATGCATGATGAGGTCACACCATCATATCTTATTGATTATTCAGTGTGAACGGAATGGAAAATGTGCGTGGGATTTGTGGTCACAGTTTCTGAATAATAATTGCACTTTACATTACGAATAAATACAAATGATAGCAGTTCTCCGTGTTATTGCTTGTACATACTGAAATCATTAGAAAAAAAACATGAGGCTATGTGTGTTTGTGTTGTTTTATCAGTCTCTGTTTGCACTGGCTGGTGACGAAGACTGTGAAGTGAGGAAGAATGTGTGCCGAGCATTGGTTATGCTGCTGGAGGTCCGAATTGACCGCCTGATACCCCATATGCACAGCATTATACAGGTGAGAGAGATATAAACACAAATACAAATGAATTACTCATGACTTACTGAAGGTTTATATCTGGTCTCTCTCTGTTTAGTACATGTTGCAGCGCACACAGGACGCAGATGAGAACGTGGCGCTGGAGGCTTGTGAGTTCTGGTTAACTCTTGCTGAACAGCCCATCTGTAAGGAGGCTCTGTCCGGTCACCTGGTCCAGTAAGTATGTACCCACCTGTCCATCATCAGTATGCTTGTGCATGATCTGACATCACGTTTGTGTGTTTTTGCAGACTCATTCCCATCCTGGTGAACGGAATGAAGTACTCAGAGATTGACATCATTTTGTTGAAGGTGAGTGTGTTTTTTGGCATATGTTGTGTCATGCGAATCTGTGTGTAGACAGATGCTACATTGTGTGATTTTGATGTTTGACCAGGGTGACGTGGAGGAGGATGACAATGTTCCCGACAGCGAGCAGGACATCAAGCCTCGCTTCCACAAATCCCGTACCGTCACCCTGCAGCACGAGGGAGGAGAGGGTGAGGAGGGAGAAGATATCGATGAAGATGAGGATGATGATGACGACACCCTGTCAGACTGGAACCTGCGTAAGTGAAAGGACGGACCAATCAGAACGCAATGATGCACATGGTATAAGTTAATATAAAATTGTGTTTGTGTACATAGGTAAGTGTTCTGCGGCTGCGCTGGACGTGCTGGCTAACGTGTTTCGGGACGATTTGTTGCCGCACCTGCTGCCACTTTTGAAGGGTCTGCTGTTCCATCCGGACTGGGTCATTAAAGAATCGGGAATATTGGTGCTGGGAGCCATTGCTGAAGGTGGTTTCTCTCTCTTACTTGTACATCAACACTCGCTCTCTCATTTATAAATTGACTAATTCTATTTCTCTCTCAGGCTGCATGCAGGGCATGGTGCCGTACTTGCCTGAACTCATCCCACACCTGATCCAGTGTCTGTGCGATAAGAAGGCTCTCGTGCGCTCCATCGCCTGCTGGACTCTCAGCCGCTACGCACACTGGGTGGTGAGCCAGCCGCCGGACGCCCATCTTAAACCACTCATGACAGAACTGCTCAAACGCATCTTAGATGGCAACAAGCGGGTGCAGGAGGCGGCCTGCAGGTGTGGCTCGAAATACTGTGACACTAGAGAATAATTTTTAAATAGTTTATTATAAAATGTTATTGTTGTATATGTGTGTTTGTCTCTCGCTCTCAGTGCGTTCGCAACACTGGAGGAAGAGGCTTGCACGGAGCTGGTGCCGTACCTCAGTTTCATTTTGGACACTTTGGTGTTTGCATTTGGGAAATATCAGCACAAGAACCTACTCATCCTATATGACGCTATCGGCACGCTGGCAGATTCAGTCGGACATCACCTGAACCAACCGGTAACTTCTTGAGCTACTTGAGGGAATGAGTTAAATGTTAAAGTGAAATGATGAATCAAATTATTATTTACAAGTTGAGATGAGTTATCAAGATGCGTGTCTTAATATTTGTCTTGTGTTTGTGTACAGGAATATATTCAGAAACTGATGCCGCCTCTCATTCAAAAATGGAACGAACTAAAAGATGAAGACAAAGATCTTTTTCCTTTGCTGGAGGTGAGAAGCTCAAACAGGACTTTGTATTAAGTTGAATGTAATTGATTGACTCAATAAACAATTGATACGTAAACTGCTGCATAAAAAAAAAGTGGGGTAGAGAAACGGGAGAAAATATTAAGAGGACTAAGAGATAAATGGATAAATCATATAATCGATTAAGTGAACTTTCTTTACTCTTCCTGTGTCTAGTGTTTGTCATCTGTGGCTACAGCATTACAAAGCGGTTTCCTACCATACTGCGAGCCGGTCTATCAGCGCTGCGTTACCCTGGTCCAGAAAACACTTGCACAAGCCATGGTGAGAACATAAACATTCACATCCATTCATTTCCATCAGTGGTTATACTCATATTTACTCATCTTTGTGTGTGTGTGTGTTAGATGTACAGTCAGCAGCCAGATCAGTATGAAGCACCAGATAAGGATTTTATGATCGTCGCACTAGATCTGCTCAGCGGGCTGGCCGAGGGTCTCGGTGGTCATGTGGACCAGTTGGTTGCACGAAGCAACATCATGACCCTTCTCTTCCAGTGTATGCAGGTACTGTGTGTGTTCTCAAGGGCCACACTTTAAAAAGTAAATGTGTTTAAATAATTTACTACATTAGTACTATATGAAGTAAGGAATGTCTGTCTTACATAAAGGACACAATGCCGGAGGTGAGACAGAGCTCATTTGCTCTGCTGGGTGACCTGACCAAGGCCTGTTTTCCACACGTCAAGCCATGCATTGGTAAGACATCATGTATTTGACCTCATCTACTTTGATCTAAGTATTGTTTTTGAATCATCTGTTAAACTGTCTGTGTGTGTGTCTCTGTGTAAAGCTGAGTTCATGCCCATCCTGGGGACGAATCTGAACCCCGAGTTCATCTCTGTGTGTAATAATGCAACCTGGGCCATCGGAGAGATCTGCATGCAGATGGGTGAGGATCTTCTCGTATGATTGTTTGGATGCATTTGTTAATTAATGCTTTATCGTTCAGATGAAATGACATCATAGATGAGGTTGTTTTGATTGCTTCATTGTGACTTTGCTAAAGTGAATTTAATTTTTATATAATTTTCATTGAACTGTGACATCACCAAGGTAATGATTTGACTCTTAGGGTGTTGTACAGGTTGTGATGTCATCAGTGGCTTGAGTGTGATTGCTTGATGATGTTGGTGAATAGGGCTGGGTGATAAATCGCTGCGATTCTCATGAGTACCTCATCAATAAAACTGGTTTCGTAGTAGTAAATTGGCATCACCTGGCATTTACTACACAGAGCTGTATTTCACTGAGAAACTCTCCAAATTGCATATATTATCTGTGGCGATTTGTCCACGATTATGAACACGATTTTGCCTACCTTCTCTTTGAAATACAGCTCTGTGTAGTAAATGCCACTCCATTTGAAAGCAGGTGATGGCTATTAACTACTAATCACAAAACCAGTTTTATTGATGAGGTACACACAGCAATTGCAGACAAATCTTCGCCCACCCCTAGTTGGTGATTATGATTTCATCGTTGGGGTGAATGTGATTGCTCGATAATGTTGGTGATTGTGTGATGTCATCAGTGGGGTGAATGTGTTCGCTAATAGGGCTGTGACGGTGGCAGTTTTTTACCACTGTGATGGTAATGCACAAATTGACTGTGGGGTTATAGATTGTGTGTGTGCACGTGCACATTGATGCATATAGGTCTTATATATATAATGCATATATTTTGAAAAATAAAAATGTAAACGAGGATCAGATATACAGTTCTTAACAAAAGTGCGTGTTGATAGGCAACAAATTCTTTTTTCGCCGGTGGGTGCTCGTGAGCGTCAAGCAATTTTTAGGTTACTTAGCAACGAAAGACGCTCTGAAGCGCCCACATGCTTTGAAGAGGAGGAAAGCGGCGCGGTCACATTTTCTGTGTGGTTTTAGACGCGACATGTGAAGTAAATGTGAAGCATATATGCTTGGCCATCTTGGTAGGTGCTCGACCACCCACGGGATCGGCGCCTTTCTGCGTATTTATTGTAGCACATCCGTCCGTGAAACAAGTGCGAAACCTTTTTGGGGTTATGTCATAGACTGTAAAAAAAACCCATTAGTTTGTAAAGGTCGTTTTTTAAGCTTAAAGTAGGCGCTGCCTGCATCGCCATTTTGGCTGCGCGTCACCAAGAAATCACTCATGGAAAACCGAAATGGGTAAAGAGGCGGGACATGTGTGAAGTTGAGGTGGCTGGTTGTTGAAACCACGCCCGCCTAGCTCGATTCTAGTGACAGCAGTGGCCGTTCACCCCTCACTCAAGTGGCCACGCCCTTAATTATGCAGAAGTTTAGCTTAATATAATTTAAACGGATGAGTAACAAAAAAATTCACCCCCTCACAGTTTTCATGAAGAGCAAAAAAAGCTATTCATACTTTTTGTACCAGGCTGTAAACATATTATTTTCTACTGCAAAGTTGGGCATTTTTAACATGGTGGTCTATGGTAATTGCCTCCCTTTTGGAGCCAGCCTCAAGTGGCCAGTCGATGAATTACAGTTTAAGTCACTGCCGTATTGGCTTCATCATAGAGATCGGAAGGTTGCCCCTCGGGTTATGTTTTCAGCTACAACCTTCGGATTGAGAAACGGCCAATATCTTCCCTTATTGTTCCGCCCCCAAGCCAGCGGGTCATCACTGTTATCAGTTGAATTCCCTTGCAAATAGCACATTAACTCTGCGTCTGCTGGCCGTTTGTGTTAACACAAACCTGATGACATCTCACTGGGCGAGATTGTACTTTATATTTTTCGTAGTTTGTGACCTGCACCCCGCCGCATGGCGCACTTCCCCACGGCGTGTCACACTTCACCACCGCGGTGCTTATTAGAACCGTCACAGCCCTATTCGCTAGGTCATGTTTGTGATTGTATCATCATTATTGTAGTGAATATGATTGCTAGATCATGTCTGTGATTATTTGATCTTTATATTGTGGTAGGTGTGGAGATGCAGCCATATGTGTCCCTGGTTCTTCCTCACCTGGTGGAGATCATAAACAGACCCAACACTCCCAAAACACTACTGGAGAATACAGGTATGCTTTTTAAAATTATGCTTGCCACCTTCAGCATTCTGCGAGATTCTGTTATTTTCAGTTCTCTTTCTGACCACTCCCAATTTTATTTACAGCAATCACAATTGGTCGCCTAGGCTATGTTTGTCCACAGGAAGTGGCTCCTATGTTGCAACAGTTCATCAGGCCCTGGTGAGTCACCATATACAGAAATAGCTACAGTTAACTTACGTTGCTATACATGGTTGTGTCATTTATCTCTTTTAATGTACGTGTCTTTTGCAGGTGCACATCGTTAAGGAACATCAGAGATAATGAAGAGAAAGACTCCGCCTTTAGAGGCATCTGCGTGATGATTGGTGTAAATCCTGGGGGTGTGGTCCAGGTCAGTTTTGATAGCCTTATATACCAGCACACACTGTTCGTTCATTCGGTGTCCTCACATCAATCTTTTTCACTACAGGATTTTATCTTCTTCTGTGATGCGGTGGCCTCCTGGGTCAGCCCTAAAGATGACCTGAGGGACATGTTTTACAAGGTGAGCTAGACATCCATACGGCTCAATGTCAACTGCAATGAATTGTTTCTAAGTGAGCGTTTTGTTTCTGTAGATCTTGCATGGTTTTAAGGACCAGGTTGGTGAGGAGAACTGGCAGCAGTTCTCAGAACAGTTCCCACCCATCCTGAAGGAACGCCTCTCTGCATGCTATGGCGTGTAGCCCCGCCCCTCTGCTTCACACACAGCACACGCTGTCAGGTAAGTGGCTACTTTTGTGATGTCATACCGCCCAGCCCTATATGACAAGCAAGAGACGAGTAGTTTTTGCTATACCAGACTAAATTTACGTCTATCAACAAGCAACAGTCTTATTCATTTTAAGTATGCAAACTAACTATTGGTATCTGTATACTTTTTGTTTCTGTTCCTCCAGTTGAACCTTTAGGAGGGGGGTACTCATCCATCTGTGTATTGCACTGCCCTGATCGTGGGGGAGAGGGACGCGATTGGCCGCTCCGCCTGACGGACAGATCCCACGCCCTTTGTGTGTCCATGAGGGTGGGTGGGTGGGTGGGAGGGGGGAGGGGACTCCTCTAGTTAACTGCAGAATGCACCCAATCACGGGGAATATACCTAAAATGTAGGGAAGTTGAGCGATAGTGTAACAAGAGGGAGAGAGAAACAAACTGAGAGAGGGAGGGAGGTCGTAGGTTAAGCGGGAGGGAGGTATAGGCAGGTATCTGGGAATAATCGTAAAAAGATTAAGATTAGGGAGGGAAGCTAGATGAGCAACTATTATACGACTTTTTAAAATCTCAAGTTAATCCCAGGCATAAGAATTAAACGCATTCACTCGCAGACTGACCATAGAGACACATGCACATGAAGTTGCAATAACTACGTACGGCCTGCAAAAGCAGCGCTGTCGTAGCAATAGCGTAATCAGACTTTAACACTGAGACACTCTAGCGTTGTTTTTTTCTTTTTTTAATAATTAATATTGAGGAAAAGAAAACGTTCTTGGCTTCACAAAAAACAAAAAAGATGGTTAATGCTGTATCGTGACTATGTTTTTTTGATTGTTAGTAAGGGAGCATCTATGAATTCACAGTTTTCATCATCATCGGCTTCGTTGTCGTCGTCCTGTCCGACTGTTGCCATGATTCCTTTCTGCTCGTGTCTCTTTCGACTTGTCATTTCTTCTCACCCCCGTAGTTGGCTTGTAGTTTATTCCTGTGCTCGGTCAGTGTTTGCTGTTAAAACTCATCATAGTTTACCGATTTAAATCGCACTGTAGTTCAGTCGTTTAATCTCGTCCTGATTTCAGAGCGATACGGTGTTGTCGAGGAGAGGCTGGAACGGAAACGAATCGCGGTATAGCGATAATGACCTGCGTTACTTGTGTGTCAGATATGAGTAGCTGTAGCCGTGTCGGGTAGCTTTTAAGTGTGTTCGTGTCATTGCCACGTGTTTCTTTCGTATGTCGCATTCTTTCGTATGTCGCGTTAATAGGTTGTTAATTGTTTTAAGGTACCTTACACTTGACTCCTGGACCCCTATTGACCTGTAAACTGTGACCAACAATGTGTGCGTGCTTGTGAGCGTGTGTGTATGAATGTATTTGTAATAATATTGATGCCATATTGATATTTGCTATTTAGCGATTTAATCGGCTCATCCAACAAACCGCAACTGTCAGACATAGTTTTACAAAGGAAAGGTAATTTTTTGTCGTTTTTTAAGTTTTGCTGCTACTGCGAATTTTTGTTTCATCGGTAAATAGAAATGAATTCATGTTAAATTCTGTTTGAGCATAATGCATAATTTAAATTGGAGTATTGCTTGTTAAGCACTTTTTCTTTATTTTGCTATTTTTTATTATTTTGTAAGGACTTGCTGGTATAATTAAGGATAAAACTGTTGGATTCATTATGCGTCTTGTTTTTCTTGTGACAATATCTGTTGGATGGAAGATTAGAATAAGAACGAGTTGAATAGAGGGAAAGACAGGAAGTTGGCAGTTGGGGGATCGAGAAACCGAACGATAGTCGTATGTGGAAAACTGCACTGAGACTCTGAAAGACAAAACAATCACATCTTTCTCTCTTTACCTTGCCAGGAAAAATAAAATAATTTTTTACCAAGCTAATAATGAGTTATCTCTGTCTTTTGTATTTTCTTGATTTCTTTTATTCTTCTTAACTATTATTCAAACAAAATTTATTAAGATAAGGTTTAATGGCTTGGCGAAACTGTGCCTGTAGCTTTTAAATGTACAAGGGTCATATGAGAATTTTTTTTAAGATGTAAAATAAGCCTTTTGTGTCTGTATGTGAAGTTTTAGCTCAAAACCCTACTGTTTATTATAACATGTTAAAATTGCCACTTTGTAAGTGCGAGCAAAAATGTGCCGTTTTTTGGGTGTGCACTTTAAAATGAAAATGAGCTGATGAAATGCAAACGCAGATCCCCATAATGGCGGTTTGTTGAAATTGAAACTCAATTGTACTGTCAATTATTTATCTTTCTCTCTGCACTAAATGGCAGTGCTGTGGTTGGATAGTGCCGATTAAGGGGCGGTATTATCCCCTTTTGACATCACAAGGGGAGCCAAATTTCAAATACCTATTTTTGCACATGCTTGCAGATAATGGTTTAGCAAAACTAAGTTACTGGTTTGGTCTTTTTCATAATTTTTAGGCTAATAGAAACATTGGGGACCCAATTATTGCACCTGATTTAAATTATTAGCTTGTTAGGAAGACATTCTGGAAAGAGGCTGATGAGTTAGTTCAGGTGTTTTAAATTGGGAGACATCTAAAACTTTCTGGAAGGGGGTCCTTGAGGACCAGGGTTGAGAAACACTGGCCTATTTACACAAGTTTACCACCCCTTAGTTTTAGGGCCATCTGCATAAAGGGTTCTGATAGAGGCTTGTAAGATGCAAGTGCCTAAATGTAAATGTATGGATACAGCGTGTTCCTATTGAATTACGGCGAAATGCATTTTGATTTGAGATTTTGATCATGATATTTTGGTCTTGGATTGAGGATAAAATGAAGTTTGTAACTTACTAATGTGTGTTAGGCCAAGCAAACTCAATTAACTCAGAAAAACGTCTGCTTTTAAGCATTCATTCCTACTAAGATTGATTGTTGTCATGTGTCTTTTGGTCTTCTGTTGAATATCATGAATCATTGTATGTAAATTTGAAATGATTGTCACAAGATGTTCCTGATTCTTCCTTCATTTCTCTGAGACCATCTCAGGTTTAGCAAGATCTATAGTAAACTGAAGGTTTACTACTGACTCACCAACCATGAAACAAAATCGGTCTGAAGTCTGTATTGCCTTTAACAAATAAGCAGCCATATAAGTGTATATCGTGTTGAATCTGCTGTACGAGAGCTGTGTGTGTGTGTGTGTGTGTGTGTGTGTGTGTGTGTTCATCATTAATAACTGGCTGGCCTCACATACACACCAGCTACCCACACAACAGGAAATGGAATAAGCTGTGACAGGAAGTATTGGTTAGGCTCATGATTATTGTGTTATTTCTGATCTTGTGTTAACTGTATGCTCATGCATTAGGAGGACAATAATAGTACTGGCAACTTCTGACTATACAGGAAAACAAGACCTGTCCCAAATACACGTGCCCAAATCTCAGGCTTATATTAGTATACACCCTTGTCCACCTTAACAGTTTGCATTGCTGAAGGGTGTGTTTTATAGTAGCCTACATGTATAGTACATTTAGGGTGGGTTGCACCAACAAGGATTAAGCCTAAATCTGGTTTAAATCAAAGCTTATTTAATAATTCCATTGCACCAAACTTTAAACCTGTTTAAAAATAAACAGGTTTAAATTTAAACTGTCATTTTGATCCAGGTTTAAATCTTACAGTAAATCTAGATTATCTTTAATCCTGTTGCTCCATTACTTTAAACTCTGTTTTAAATCTCAGTGAGGGATTAACTTTAAACTTGCATATGAGGAGGTTTAAATATGGTTTTTTTACAATTAAATGTCTGGTTGAATGATTAGAAACACATACCGCGAGCTTGGTGGCGCTATTCAAAGATGCGTTTATTATAACGTCTCAACAAAGTGTGTTTGGCGGCTCAAAAATATTATTAACAGCACCGCTGACAGCGATGCTCGTATGTGCTTCTCCTCTGTCATGCGTGCTCCAGTCAGGCGAACGACAGTGAATGAACGGACACATGGTGGCGCTTCATGACAAATGCGTCGACACATCTTTTTCATTATATCACAATATCTGAGCTTTGCGATATTTCCTGTCACAATATACAGTTGTTTTAAAAGATTGTCAAATGTTTTTATATGAATCAGACCTTTAGATTAGCCTACCGGCGTATGTAGGTGATTTAAAATCAAAATAATGAAAAATTACATTACCTTTGCCTGCATAAACTGTTTATTTCCTTTTTGAATGACAACGTCAACATTGTTGCTGTTTATTAACACCGGAAAATTCAACATGGCGGACAAAATAAATCGCAGATGAAGGGTTTAATACAGTTTAAAGTTTTAATCTAAGATTTGTTAATCTGTGTTTAAATTTAAGTGGTGCAACACAACTCGAATTAAAATTAAACTGAGATCAACAAACCCTAGATTAGCTCTAAACTCTGCTTAATTTAATCCTTGTTGGTGCAACCCACCCTTAGTCGTTAAGCAACGACTAGCAGTCGTTTATTTTGTGTGTGTGTGTGTGTGAAGATAAAGATGTGCGGGTTGTCACGTGGCATTTTCAAGAAGTGATGCCCACGAGTTGAAATCACGCCTATGTGAAGAGGAAGAAAATAGTGTTTACAAGTACAGATGTCCCACAGCAAAAGACTAAATAATAATGAATAAAAAGTCATTAGTTCAATGTGTGTGTAATTACAGTAATATTCTGTAAAGAAAACAGGCGGAGATACTGCCTCGTGCTCTAAGATGCGCGTCTGACGTCACACTATAGTTTTGCGTGAGGATTGGAACAACTGACTGAAATCAAGGGGAGCCTGTTGTTCACTTAAAAAATGATATAAATGACCATAAACAACACACATCGGCAGTCAGGTAATTTTTCTTTTATTTACAATAATAATACACGCGCATGTTATGGTTTAGCGCTCGTGAGGTATAATTTTATACCCTACCCACGGTTGATATTGTTACCTCAAATACACCCTGCTGTGGTATTGTGGTGCAATTATTGTATGTAAGTGATAATATCTATGTATAGGCTTATATTACACGGTTCTCAATTCGTTTTTATTCAATTTTACATTGAATTGATGCACTTAAGAGCTAAATATAATATATCAAGAAGAAGTCAATGTTATATTTCTCTTTTGCAGCCACAATTAAGCGACAGGCACAGAGCAAAACAACAGTAGTTAATTTTGCCCTATATAACACATGATGTATTTCACAAATGTTAAGGGGTATTACTTGAGGTTCATTAGACACAGATATTAATGTTGCAGCTGTGCGCCTCTAGCGGCCGACAGGAGGAACTGCGCCAAAGAGAGACCTTAATGTTGCACATTCAGTGTTATTACTTGTAATGTGAAAAATCTCGTTTTCTTTAAGGTAAGGAAAATAAAACGAATATGTTTGCAAATGAGACACATTTAAATAATGCAACAAACATTAATTTAATGTATTTAAATTTCTTTATTAGATTTCTTTAAAATGACCATGAAACATATAGTTCATAATCTAAAATATGTTGTTTTTAAGTGTTTGATGAACAGCCCTTATAATGTTTAACTGACATACTCAACATGAGGGTGACAAGAAAAAATTATATACAGTACTCTGCAGAAGTCTCATTTTACCATGTAACCATCCGAATTCTTGATGACCATATATAATGATTTTTATTAGAAATACAGTCAGAAAATACAGGACATTTTTATTTAGTATTAAAAACACAATAAAATAACACTTATACTATAGCATAAATCTGCAAGGCTCTCTTAAATCTAAATTAAAATAAAATCCTTATTTCAAATCTAGTGACTTTAGTCTCCTCAAAAGAGTTTAAGATGTGTTAAGTTTTTATTTTTACATTTTGTATACATATTTCTAGTATTTTCAGTATTTTAATAAAGATAGTGAAAAATAAATATCAATAGTTATTAAAACTTTGCTAAAACAACAAAGAAACATGGCAAGGGACTTTATACTTTTACATTATGGTATTATTTAACATTTTCTGAACAACATATTATAGTTGTCATGCATTCAGCTGAATTCCTGTATATATTCTGATAAAACTAGCTTATCTGTTTTACTGAAAATCCACCTGAAGATGAGATTTACATGTAATACACCATGTTAATATTAATCTAAAAAGAAATAATTGTCATGTCTATAAATATTATGTTTAGTATAAAAATGGTTTTTATGTTAAAACAGTTTTTAAGAGAAAATACACATA